>NC_142422.1:7560000-7897500 GCF_059516105.1 Syngnathus floridae
TACTCCAAGCCACAAAGGGCGCTGCTATATTCTTACGCGTGAGTTGCAAACTGTCTTCTATTTACAAAGAAGAATATGAAACGCGACTGATTTTTTTTTGTACCAGTCTTGTATGCTGAATACATTGGACACTTTTGATTAATTTTTGAAGTGTATTTCGATAATCAACTGAATCGACAGTTCAGTTCATCTTGCGTTCGGATTGAGCATCCTTATCTGAAGTCAGAAAAGTCTAAACATGGCAGAAAACACAGGTAAGGGCATTGGTTGACGTTAGCCAGTTAGCAAGCAAGAGCAGTTGAACTAGCATTACACTTAGATATAATCCCTAGAAAAATGGATTTTCATGCTATTGTTCAGTCCTACGGTTATTAACATATTGTGCACGAGACCAAGAATTTTTACTACGTATATATTATGCAAAACTGTTTAGCTACGTAGCAGTTCTGCACCTCGTCAACTTTCAGCATCCGTGATACGCTTGCTGACCTACCAATCGTTTCCAAGTACACTTGCATTAAGAGAAGCTGAAAGGGCAATTTTGAACAGCTTCGAAAATGTCTAACCTGTGAGCCAAAAACCTTTTGACATCTAAAGTGAGATAACAATGCATAAAATGTTTTTTGTTGTATTAATAAAGACGATAGTGTTACATTTATAAAGTCAGATACCTGCTACAGAGCGCAAAAATATGTGAATGTAACAAAAAACTTACTTTTATATAAGATGTCAATGTCTATTTGAATCCTCGTGTATGACTCCCATCTGCAGTCACCCAAAAATGACGTCAGCTCCTGTTACGTCATCATTTTTATTCACTTGCAATCAGATGACTTAAAAAGACTAATTCACAGATCAATATAAAATATTTATTCTAAAATTAATAGCTATTAAAGTACTTATTTTACTTGCTTAATGTAAACAGCACATTAGGGCTTCACACATGATTATAGGTGGCGACCCCTGACAGCGAAAAGCCAAAAGTCACTTCTTACTCATTACTTATTTTTGCAACAACACAGAGAGCCACAGCAGAAGGACAAAATAATCACTGGAGGATCTGGAGCTAACTTTGTCTCATTGTATGTTTTAGTTGGAACTTTAAAGGGATCTGTCGACTGCTTTTTGATGAAAGCAATGTCAAAACTATTTTAAGTTGATTTACAGGCTTTGCATGAATGATAAGCGGTCAAACGATATGTAACAATGAATGATTATGTCAATGTGATTACAAAGTGAAAGCGTTGCTCATGAGTAGGATGTATAATGCACATTTTCACACATATTCTTTCTGATCAGAGCAAAACGAGGCAAAGCATGACAAGTCATCATCACCTGGAATGACAGACCAAGAGAAACAAATGGCAGCCAGTGCATATGATTCGTTTTTGGTGAGTGTTCACATTTGAATTATAATGCACCGTTCCCGTGGCCCCTAATATTTCCGGGTGAGAGGGACCGGGCTGCTTGAAAATAGTAACAAATCTGCATTTAATTGACTCCCATTTAGAAATACTTAGTTTGACACAAACGCTACTCCACATCTTGAGATGTTTCTTCTGTATTTACAACACAATGAAATATCCTAATATCTCCATCCATAAACTACTATTTCTTCATTGTTTTTTAAGGTAAGTGAATGACAGAATAGTATTTCTCTCATTGTACTGTATTGTCACTGTACCCACAGGCTAAGAAGTACGACGAGTCTTTGAGACACCTTGAAGCTTTGCAAGAATTGAACAAAGAGGACTACAAGATTGCTTTGAATAAAGCTATTGTAGAGTTTTACAAAAGTGGTCAGACTACCACAGGAAACCTTAAGCAAAGCCTAATGGCAATGAAGACCCAGGTAAATGAATGTGGCTCATATTTCTCCACCTCCTTTTCCTTGAACGGTAACATAACCCATTGCCATTCTTGCAATCCTTCAGGTTCACACAGCCACCGAAGATGTTGATGGGTTGGATGATGTTGAAAATAGTTTCTTGTACTACAATCAAGCCATTATTCACTACCATATGCGGCAATACTCAGAAGCCATTTCCATTGGAGAGAAACTCTATCAATTTCTGGAACCGTTTGGTATGTTGTGGTGATTTCTATGTGTTTCAAGATGTTGCTGAAGAAAAAAAGGGAGGCTTGCCTTGTTGTTTGGCATGGACTCATTCTGTTATTTGTCCTAGAAGAAAAGTTTGCTCAGGCCGTGTGTTTCCTGCTGGTGGATCTGTACCTGCTCACGTTCCAGCCGGAAAAGGCCCTCCACCTGTTGGCTGTGCTGGATAAGCTATCTGTACAAGGAAGCAACAAGAACGGCAAAGGAGAGGTACCTAACTCCAATACTACAAATCTGATCGCACGGTGCTCTCCAATGCAGGTGGATAAGTTCTGTCAAAATGTACTCTAAGATTTTAACTACATTTTTGTGCTTGCAGAATAACAAAGACGGTGGAAACCAGAAGGCAGAGTTTTCTGCCATGATAGAGGCAGCTAAATCAAGGATGCACCAGGTATGCTAGAGGAAATCTAGATGACTTGATTTCCTGCTTTCGCCCTCCTTATGTTTCCTATTGTTGTTTTAACAGTACAAAGTAAGAGCCTACATTCAAATGAAATCCTCCAAAGCGTGTAAGAGAGAGATCAAGTCAGTGATGAACACGTCAGGAAATGTGAGTCTCTCTTGGCATCTCATTATTTATTTTGGTTTAATAAAAGAACTATATGACTGAATTGTTTAAAAAAAAATGTAAGTAAAACAAATCAAATTAATCTTATTCCTGTTCCGTGTCAGTCTGCACCATCACTATTCCTTAAGAGTAACTTTGAATATCTGAGAGGAAACTACCGGAAAGCAGTAAAGCTGCTCAACAGTTCCAATATAGCAGAACACCCCGGCCCCATCAAAACAGGTGACTGTACTTTGGCTCTGGTTCTTAAATTGTTTTGACATGCTAGCGTAAATCCTTTTTTAACTACAAATTGTTGGTGTCACATGAATCTGGTTTCAGTAGTTTACCTGTAATCTTCCTTGTGACTTATGTCTTGACCCACCCAGGTGAATGTGTCCGTTGTATGTTCTGGAACAATCTTGGCTGCATTCACTTTGCAATGGGGAAACATAACCTCGGAATTTTCTACTTCAAGAAGGCATTGCAAGAAAATGACCATACGTGTGCACAGCTCGGAGATGGTGGCAACGGACAAGGTGAGTCAAAGAAAGTCAGATTAGTCGGTGATTCTGTACGTAATAGTATAGGGACGCGCTTACGTTTTCTTCCGCCCTTTCTTCTACTTTGCAGCTAAGAAATTCACAGGTATCCCCATGTGTGCTCTACTAGCCAACAAACGCTATGAACTTCTATATAACTGCGGCATCCAGTTGCTCCACATCGGCAGGCCTCTGGCCGCCTTCGAGTGTCTGATTGAGGCGGTGCAGGTTTACCATTCCAACCCTCGACTTTGGCTGCGGCTCGCAGAGTGTTGTATCTCTGCTAATAAAGGGGTATGTCAAATCAAATCTACATAATCTCTCTTGGTGACTCTCATGCTGCAATGTTTTTGTATTATAGTTTTGAATTCTCAAAAATGCTTAGGACTGTTTTTACTGTTTGTTTGTAGGGTTCAGAACAGGAGAGCAAAGGTTTACCTTGTAAAAAAGGCATCGTTCAGTCAATTGTGGGACAGGGATACCATCGTAAGATTGTCTTGGCATCCCAGTCCATGCAGAACACTATTTACAGGTTAGTACTATTGCTCATCTTTCATCATCACAATAAAACTATTTGTGCACAATTTTCCTGCTGAGCTTTCTTGTGCTTTCCTAAATTGCTCCGTGTGTCTGTCTTGCAGTGAGGGCCAATCAGCAGCCATTCCAGTTGCAAGTATGGAGTTTGCTGCCATTTGTCTAAGGAACTCTCTGCTGTTGCTGCCTGAACACCAACAGCAGGACGTCAAGATGGAGAATAGCTCTAAGAACTCAAGTCAGTCAGGAAGCACCGAGAGTGGCAGCGAGAACAGTGATGCCTGCAGGTCTGGCCTGCGCACTCATACTACGTTTTTTCAATTTAAATTAAAAAAATCTTAATGGCTTTTGATGCTGTGTGCTTGTCAATCTCCTTTCACGTGCTCTGATGACCGTCATTTGTTTTTCAGTGGGAAAGGTCAGGAGGCCGACAGGTTACTCTCTGCGGCGCCATCGTCTCCTCTCAGAAAACAGGAAGTTGAAAACCTCAGGTAATTCAACTGACCTTTCAAGGGCTGCGTAGGCAAATTCGGCAAGACAAGACAAAGCAGTAGCCGACTACATCCGTGTGCAGCATAATAACTAAATACAGCATCACCATGTTTACTTGGAACCTCATATCTGTACCTTATATGGAATTGTAATGTTTTGTTCAATCTTCAGATGCTCCATCTTGGCATGTAGTGCCTATGTGGCCTTAGCACTAGGAGACAACTTGATGGCTTTAAACCATGCTGAGAAACTGCTGCATCAAACCAAGGTGTCAGGGTCACTCAAGTAAGTTCTCTTAAAGTGCTTCTTGACCTCTATGGCTACCTGATGATTGGAATCATTTAAGTCCCGTCTTGTATCTTTGCTGCTTTCAGGTTCCTTGGTCACCTGTACGCGGCTGAGGCACTCATTTCGTTGGACAGGATCTCCGATGCCATCGCGCACCTCAACCCGGAGAATGTCATCGACGTGTCAATCGGGGTGCTGACCAGTGAGCAAGACCCAGGTCTGCTGCTTTTCGCAGAGTTGGAAGCAAAATTGAGTGTTCTGACAATAGCTTCAAATATCTTATGTTGAAACGCCATTTTCTATCCTGGAGGAGGTCTGTGGCCTCCTAAATGGCTGTAAGCAGATTTTGAAACTCTAGCCCAAGAACTTTGCATTGTGGTTCTAGTAGACGTTGTCTGCGCTTGAGCATAATCACAATCTTTTTGTCCCTTTAAAAAAAAAATCTCTTTTTATTTGAATTGTACAGGTTATTTATAGGAATGTCAGAAAAGGTTTTGAAATTATTAATTGAAGTGCATTTTGTTTTTCTTAGCAGGTTCTGATAAAGGAGACGAACCTGTTGAATCTTGTAAGTTCATTTAATTTTAACATTTACCCAAGCAAATCCTAAAACAATGCTGACTCTGCATAGTTTTACGAATAATGATGAATAGCAGCATCTGGCACTGACATAGTATGTTTTTTTTGCCCATTGTTTGTGCATTTTCTGTTTGCAGCAGGCAAGCTGACCCCGCTCTGTTATCCCAGCAATGTAACGTCAGCTCGGGCCATGATGCTCTTCAACCTGGGAAGCGCGTACTGCTTACGAAGCGAATATGACAAAGCCCGCAAGTGCCTTCAACAGGTAACCTTGTAAGCACCCTCAGCTGTCACATGGCATCAATTGGTCCTTGACATATTTCTTCAACACAAAAAAATATTTTTGCTTACATGGGTTCATTTCTTAATCACTGAGTGACTCTGTATAGTTAATTTTGTGTGCCCAGTGTTTGATATTATATCACCCATCGTCACTGTACTATTTATTAACACTAGTATTGTTTCCCATTTTTCAGATGATTTTTCCTCAACAAATGTTTCCACTATTAGATTTCACTACACGTCTTTTGTTTTTCTCAGGCTGCATCTATGGTGAATACGAAGGAGATTCCACCTGAAGCCATCTTGTTGGGAGTCTACTTGGAGCTACAAAACGGTCAGTTGGTACCTCCAATTATGAAGCTGTTGGCTTTATGTCAAAATAGTCATTGCTGTCAGCAGTTGGCATTCATCATCAAAAAGTGACATTAATGGTAAGTTGTTTCTTCAGGAAATACTCAGCTGGCCTTGCAGATCATCAAACGCAACCAGCTACTACCCGCGGCGGTTCAGAGGGTGTCACCAGATTCCGGCAAGAAACTCATGCAGCCGATCCAACTTCCCTCACCGTTCACACAAGTCCAACGTAAATGAGCCTTCCAACTCGCTTTGAACCCATTAGACCACAGACACAAGCACTCTAAGGAGCCTTGATATTTATTCTGCTTCCTGCCTCGGCATTGGGAGCGGTATGAAATGCAAGTCTGACTGATGTGAGAAGTGATTATGAATTCAAACCCGCTGAGGTCATCCTCATTTTAAATTCTTTTTGCCAGTAGGCCTGAATGAAAAAATAAAATTTAATTTACTATATGATGTGTGACTCTTAATAATGTTTTACAGTGTTATTCTGTCTCCATATTGCAAGACTGAATGGATGAGTGGGCGAAAATGAGTCATTAGCTAGTCCTAAACAACATAAGTTAAAAAAGGAACCTTTATTTTGGTTAAAAAACAAAATGCCACAAAAATATTTGCACAACAGAGGGAACAATTCACTGCCACGTGTGGCCAAAACACTGTGTCAAAGGATGAGTCACGTGTACGTGAGTCAAATTAGAACGTGACCTAACTGTTGAGTTTACATTAACTTGACTAATCCCACCTGAACACAACCATTATTCGATTAGTGGCTGTTATAGTTCCCCAAATACACAAGTAACGTAATGGCCATGCTTTATTTACAGTAAGCATTGATAGGGATTCTGTATTTGGTCATTTGTAGTGAATAAAGTGCTTAGTAGCAAATGATTCCTCATTTTTTAAATACAGTATCGAACGGATTCAGCCATCATTCATTCACACTGTGCAGCGACTAACCATTATTACAAACAAATGTTCCTCCACAACTTCTTGTTGAGTACCAAACTCTTGTCGGTTCACATTAGTAAACTGCTACAAAATATTTCTAACTGGGTACAAACTGAACTGCAAAAGATACCTTGTGGACTGATTGAACCTCGTCAGGTTCAACCTTTCCAGTCCCAGGGGATACAAAGGTCTCCGTCCTGCATGACTGAGTAGAAGTGAGAAACACAAATATGGAGACCCAGCATGAGGGGTGAATGCAGTTCCAACAACCTTTTACAACAAAGAATCATCTGGCTTGAGGTGACACTGGGCTCTTTGGAAAGACCCTGAAGAGAAAGACTTTGGAGACACATTTTCACCAAAGCCTCTTCTTCTGCCTGCAGCCTGAACATATACCCAAAGTAGTTGGCTGTTAACACACCTAATGAACCAAAATGATTTCTTCTCTAGTTAGGAATGACTCACATTTTTTTACGTTGTGTGTGTTGTCTGGCATTAGGTGCGTGGCTCTGGAGGAAAACCTGCAGCTTGGGCAGGTCACAGTTGGTAGGTATGATGAAGTGGCCCATCTTATGAAGACTAGGACTAGAGCGGCCTCTGATGATAAGAAAGACAAATCATGTCTTCTTCATTGAGAAGGTCCAAACCAAAGTGAACAAATAAGAGGAGTGTACTTCTCCAATATCATGTTGAGCCCCTCAAGGCTTCTGGGGTGTAGGCAAAGCCTCTGTGATATCAGATTGTTATGGAAGGTGTTGAGGGTGCTATAGAGCTCTGTGATGGGTTCCACCGGTCCCAACCTCTCAGCGTGAATGACCCGAGTCCCACCAAGGAGGAGACTGATCCTCTCCTTGAGCCACTCTGTTTGCTGCTGCAGGACGGTGAAGGCGGGAAGCTGTTGAAATAGCTGGGGGGCACAAAAGTTGGTCATGTGAACACAAAAGGGGGTTGAGCATGACTCAAAGAAGATGAGAGCACATTACTTTGGTCCACTGATGGTGAACATCCGTAGTTCCCAGCATGACATGGCCAGAGGCATTCATCCCTGATTGGTCAGCAAACACAACAGCATGGCCTGGACAATAAATGGAGACGTTTGTTCATTGTAAGGTGGAAGAAAGAAAAAAAAATCAATGGCCTGTACATGTCACAAGATGGCAGCAAAAATCCTACATTCATTTCAACAGTTACCAAGATGCCACAATACGGCGCCAAAGCAGTATTTTATGTCAGAGTGCAAAAATAAGTAATTTTGCCAGCAAATATAAGAGGGAAACCTCAAAAGAAAGTTCAACTAATAAGCAAATTTGCAGATTAATAACGGATAGAATCAGCGGATCACGACCCCAATGACAGTTTTTACCTTGTAGGTTGCGCATAGCCTCTGGATTCTGCACAGCCAGCCGATTGAGACTCTGAAGCTGAGCGCACCGGTGGGCCACTCCCCAACTGCGCTGCCACCTGCACATTGGACCTGATGTTACCCAGCCACACAAACAAAACCTGCCGAGGGCTGGTGCACACTCAAAATTTGTTTTGGTTGCTCTCTGTCTCTCTTTTGTCATTGCATTAGTTCAAAAGTATTTAATGTTTGGTTGTACCTGATGTCAGCCAGGGCAAATTTGCGGCACAGTTCCTCCTTCAACCGTTTGAGTTCTCCTCTTCGAGGAAGACTATCATTGTGCTTCTTCGTCGCCTCTGGCTCATTGTTTTGAAGCCATATACTGCCAAGAAAAAAACAAATTTATCCTATGTACATTTAGTATCAACTTTAGGTTTGTATATTGAGCCCCCAGTCTAAATAAGAAGAGTGTGAAAAAATGGCCAAAAACTATTACAGTACTTATCAGTAATATGTTTTAATATTAAGTCAATATTAATGTCACTATTGTACTAGATTGCCAAATTGCAAATAGGCGGGTTAATGTAACCACTATGCATGCACAAGCAAATAAATAGAACAAAAGTGTCTCCATCGTGAAATGTGAGCCCAGTGATACTAACTTGAGAGTAGGCTCAACTCTTGCGGCCTGTTGTAGCTCCTCCTCAGGGTCTCTGAAGCCAGTGAAGGTATAGTAGCTCTTATCCCACTTGATGGGTCTGTAGAAAGGAATGGCGGCTTCAGCTGGACTTGGGGAAGATTTAGCAACTGCTTCAAGTTCTTTCATGTGCTCCATGGGCAGACTGCAGGACTTTAACACATTCGTCACTGTGCTCAGGACATCGTTGGTATGCAAGACAAAGCTCACTGAACGGAACCCTTAAACCAAGTAAGAATGTTGAAAGCTTCTATAGAAACAACATAGATAGTTATTGTGGGAAATATTACTGTATAAAATCTGATCTGTACCTGAGGTGAGGAGATCTTGCTGCGCCTCACTGCTGTCTTTCGTCTCTCTCACATAAAAGGTGAGCCTCGTTGGCTGAACTGAACGTAAGCCCGGTTTCAGAAGACTTTCCAAATAGCCATTTAACCTCTTTAAGGAATTTTCATTCACTTCCTGTAAATCACATTAAACCGATAAACATCCTCAAAAGCCCCCAGCAACGTGATAATCCATGCAGTACAATTATTAAGAAAACTACACGGGCACATAAGTCTATCAAGCACATCACTATGTATTTGTTGCACAGTCAAGGAAATAGAAAATTATGAACGTGAAAATGATTGACTTACCCGCTCCATGGGATACTGGCCAAAGAAGTCAGGATGGACGGCAAAGTAAAATGGTCTGAGAGCATTGACGGCGTCTGCTCCAGACAGAGCTCGCTGCAGGAACAAATGTGTGGCTACATGTTTTCTTTCCAGCCTACAGAAGAGAAACCTTTTCAACAAGTAGCATAGAAATACTGAACACATACTACAAATGCTGTATATTTTGACTTCAAAAAACACTCATCCCAACTGTAACTGTAATTTAATCACTACTATTACCCAAACCTTCTTTTTAAATCTTGTTGTTCTGGAGCTAAGTCACTCAGAGTTACCTGATGGTGCAGCGCAGGAGGCAGTGGACAGACATAGTTAATGCTGTGCTGTGGTCAGATGAACTTTAGTTCATGATCCCAGCATTCGCTCCATCAGTAGTCCTGCCATCAAAAGTGACAGTACAGTGAACATAAAAAGTCTGCACAACCCTGTTCAAAATCAAGGTTTATGGTACAGTATATTAAAAATAAGAGGAACAATTCTTTCCCCCAATATATTAAATATACCATAGAATACGTCAAAGTGGAGAAAATATGGCTCAACAGTACCATGGGCAGGAAATTCCTCCCAAATTTAAGATGAGAAGGAAAAAAAGGCATTACAAAAATGCCAAGTGGCTCACAATAACATTGAAGGTAGTGCAGGAATTTCCAGCACTTAGTGGCTGTGTGGTGCATGCGACAACAATCTCTTGTTTACCACCTTCCAAGTATTCTTAGTTCCAAATGTCACGCACAGAAATCACACAACATTGTGTAATTTGATCATTACCAAATTATATCATACATTGACGAGATGAGGTAACACATTACGTTTGACCATTCTTAAACACACCACAATAGATGCATATAATACATGATCAGTCAAGCCAAAACAACTACGTCAAAACAATAACAATTACGTCATAGAGGCGATTGTCATTCCTGCTTGCTGCCATCGAATTAAATGCATCAAGTAAATCATGGCTCCTATGAGGTTTAATAACATGGCGAGCTGTGAGAACATTAAATCCTAATTATTATAAAAGACACGGTTAATGAGTAAACTGACATTAAAGTGAAAGACTTGAAGAGGTAAGTACTGTGCTGCTGTTACTCCAGCTGATAAGAGTTTACCTTGCCTGGGGCTAATGCTAGCTAGCTGCTGCACCGTTGGTGTATTCGGTCTTCTTCTTCTTTGGTCAAATATTCGCCCTATAGTTCCGTCAGGTGGACTGGAGAAGCCCTTACCCTTGGAGTTTACTCTGCGTCAATGGTTCTCAACCTTTTTTCAAACCCACTGTGATTGAAAGCATGTTTGGATGAAAAAAAAAAGTTTTAAGACAAATTCTTGTGCATATACGTGATGGAAAAAAGAAAGAATTTTAAAAAGATTTGGGCAAATTACTACCATCAAAGTGCGACAGTGCTTACCAATTGTCAACAATTACATTTTTGCTCTTACCTAAATCTTTTTGCATTGACTACATAATGTAGCAGGCGTTTGAATGATGTAGCATGTTAAAAGAAGTAATCTGTTGTGGACGTCACCGCAAGTAAAATGGATACATTTTTCCTAATCAAATGAATTAGTTTAAAAAAAGACAAAATATACAAGTGATACATTTGCACATTTTATTCTGCACATATACATGGCCAGAGAAACTATTGAAAAATAAAAGTTCAAGAACATTTCTGTAATAAAGGCAAAAGTTGAATCAATGACAGGTGGTACTGTATTTTTTGTTAAGATGGATTTTACACCAGGCAACATTGAAACACTGATTTCTCGAGAAGCAGTAAAGGCATGTAAGTACAGATCCTAATGAGATAGATCATACATAATAATTGTACTAAGTTCATCTTGTTTTTCCTTGTTTTAATCACTTCACTGGTTTCTTTTATATCAAACAAATTGTTTTAGGTTCTTTACCTGACATTTTTCGGCGGTCTCTTCCGCCAGTGAAGAGATCATACATAATATCTCGTTTGATATCAAAATGGCTTCTTTGAAGTTATTCAGATCAGCATACTGTAACAAAATACATCCAGAAAACAACTATGCACCATCTGCATGGCAGTGGATTAAGAGCTGGTGCACTAATGGCCTTGAACATAGAGTTTGTGTATTAGCGGTGCTGGTAGACCTACTGCCTGAAAATTCTGTAACAAAAAGATTTAAAGATACTTTTGGAAGTGTACAGATTGTGAAGGATTTATGATGACAATGCCTTTTTACAAAACAAGCTTTTAAATGCTTCATTTTTAGTCATTGAACCAAAGATTGATGTTTTATAGCTTTCATCCAGACCTGAGTATTTGAGAATTGTACTGGAAGTGATAACTGACAATTTGTGCTTAAAAAAAATTCGCATCTCTAAACAAAAAATGGATTTGAATGATGCTACAAAAATAAAAACTAATAAACCTTACTGCAGCATAATGACAAATATGTTTGTATTATTTTAGTCCTAATACCTCTTGCAAGGATGCACAAAATGATCCTGTAATAAAATGTGTAAAAAATATTTGTTACAAAAAGAAGTAAATGTTTCACAAAAACAAAAAGCAAACCATATCTGTAGTTTTGTCGTCTGTTAGTCAAGCTTCATATGTACTCATGCGATTGGTTTCCATTGTTACCATCTTTAGTCCTTAATGTGTCCACTTCTTTGCATAACAAAAAAATAGATCCTTCATTATAAGTATAAGATCGCTCAGCCAATGAAGTGGAATACACACTATTTGATCAAATTACAACAGAGTGCAAATTCTGAACATACTTTTGTTACTTTCATTTTAGTACAACAAAGGACCGTGGCTTAATCATGCCAGTTTTCACATGTGCTCTGGGTGGCTCTGCAGACAAGAGATCATTTCCTGGACTGGTTTGCCCTCAAAACAAATGTGATAGACCGCTGAAAAAAGAGGAAACCTTGGGAAAGAGGACAAAAGAGTTAGATTGCATATCTAAACGGAATGAAAAACAGCAACAGTAAAAGGCACTGTATGTCTCTGGTTAAAACAATTGTGGCGGTCCAATGTGAAATTGCACCCAAAATTTTAATTGTCACAAAGATATCAAGAAAATGTTACTACATTTTTTTAACCAGAAATGCAAGTTCAGTTTTCTAGATGACTTCTTTGCACTGATTCCGAATCCGCTCTCGTTTTTTTTGTCTAGGACACATGGTATATTTAGTAATATTTATGAAGGTTCAACAACAGGTGGAATTTTTTTTAGGCCACTGTCATAGCTAAAAATAAAAAGCCATAGTTTAGGCTGCATCTTGGGAATGTCACATGAGCCGTTATTGGTTGATACCTGAGCCCTGAGCACATGTGATGTCATTTCTAGTCAACAGCAAGTGGCATTCTGCATTTTTAAAGTTGTTCATTGTACATGAAAAATAATGAAGTTATCATAGAAGTTATTATAGACAAAATATTCATTTTTTTACAGCTAAAAATGGCAAAATTAAAAATTGCGTTCCGTTTACAGTTTGGCATCAGCTATTTCTTGGTGTTAAGGACCAAGTAAGAACTCTCCTGGATACTGGTAATTAAATGATCAAATTTGCAAAGGACAGTTCAATACTAATGATCGATACAGAAAAAAAGATGCAAACTAACTTGTCCACCAGTCCCTTCTGCTTGAGTATGTGGTAAACCTCAGCTGAGGTGGCAGGACCTTGGAGCTTCTGACCATTCAGCATCTCCTTCTCCAGTTCCTCAATGCTCTTAGAAAGTGTGGTCGGCAAGGGAGACATAGTTGAAAGTCATTCATTATTTCCATGTCAAACATTCACCAGTTTTATGTCTTCCTGTACCTTCCCTGTCGTGGCAAAAGCCTCTGCCACCCGTCGGTTGCGGCCGCCGTAGCAGGTCGTGATAAGGTCGGCGACACCGCAACTCTCCAAGAAGGTTGCTGTGGAAACCGTGTCATCCTTAGAGAAGAGTTTGGCGAAAGCTATCATTTCCATTAGGCCCAGACGAATCACGGCCGCCTTCGTGTTGTCGCCGCAACGCAGTCCATCGCAGAAACCTGCACCCACCGCCACAATGTTCTGACCCAGAAGACAAAAGAACTATCTGATTAGTTTACAGTAAAGTGTTCCTTTTATGTTTTGAGCACTATCTAACTATAAGATCACTTATACCAGGTTATGTGTGGGTTGGTTACTGGTGAGAAGTCTGTGTGATCCTTTGTAAGATTGCTTATCTTCCAGCAACTTGACAAGCTTCGAATTATTATTATTTATATATATTTTTTAATGGAGGGTTGATGCAATGCGGTGTTTGGTGCCAGTGGATATGGTCCAGCTATAGATAATGGATGGACAGAGAATGGGAAACACTAAGGCTGCTGTCACATTTCTCATCCTCCAAACAAACTCAGAACCATTAGTCAGCAGATGTGAACACTGCAAAAAATAAAAGGCTTCCTACAGACCCCTTGGAAATGAGGTGGTGCAGTCATGGTGCAGCTTGATCCAAGTCATTACTTTTAAACATAATTGAATGACGGAGAACGTACCTTCAAAGCTCCGCACAACTCCACAGTATCTGCATCATCCACCACTGTGATCCGGAAGTTGGGAGTCTGCAGGAGCTCTTTGAAAAGTTGGCCATTCTCTAGAATTTTACTGCCTGCATATCCGGTAAACACAAACATACACTGGTGTCAATTGGCTAGAAAAGTATTCAAATAGTCTATTTTCTGTAGTCCCATTTGTTTTGTTCACCAATGGTGGTTTCGCAGAACTTCTCAGCTGCTACTTCATTGGCAATGTTGGCACCCATGAGAACACTGACATCAATGCCCATCTTCTCTCTAATGATGTCAGATATCAGCTTGAGGCCCTCAGGACCTTCATCTATGCCCTGAAAAAAAACATGACATGTCTCATTTGTCATAAAGCCTGATTTCAAATGTTACAAAAAAAGCCATACTGGGTTACATTATGCAATTGTTCTTGTTGAAAAGGATTTGAAAAAAAAAAAAAAAAATTCAGTGTAGTATTAAGTGCCAACACAAATCTGTGTCCTAGTGTTCCACAAGTAAAACTAGTACTAATCTGGCTCTCCAATTAATGAGTCTGTCCAATTTTTTTTTGATAAGCTTTTTTTAACAAGGATAGCGTGTAAAATTCTCTCTCTCTTGCATGCATGCACACACACACGCAAATCTTGTTTGCCTAAGTGTTGTCTTGGCTTTCATCTCAGTCTCAGTCATCAATGCAGCATGAAAATGTAGATAGCGGTAATAGCTCAAACACGTCCCTGATCAAAATGTAGACAGCCTGTCACGTCAGAGAGAAATTAGGGGCTTTTGTATGTGTAGTTAAAGCCCAAAGATTTATATGTGCGTTGAACACAACAAAATCTGATGAATGCCATTTCATAAACTTAATTAGATATAATGGTAAGAGTAGCGATTGTGCAGTGTCAGATTTCATCATCAATTCTGAATTGTCTTTGGGTTCTTATTGTTGCTTTGTTTTGTTCAACCAGCCACACCACTGATCACTTGCAATAATAATTAAAATAAATAAAAAAGCCCACTGGTTTTAAAGGGCATAAATCTTTCAGTGAACAATCCAGAGTATTTCCTTGAGCTGCTGAAGACCTTCTACACTGCCATCATCCAGTCTGTCCTCTGCACCTCCATCACTGTCTGGTTTGGATCGGCCTCCAAACAAGACAAGCACAGACTGCAACGGACAATAAGGACTGCAGAAAAGATAATTGGAATCAACCTCCCATCTATTCAAGACTTGTACCTGACCAGGACCAGGAAACGTGCAAGTAACATCTCAACAGACCCTTCGCACCCAGGTTGCAGCCTGTTTGAACTACTCCCCTCCGGACGCCGTTATAGAGCTCTGTACACTAAAACCAGCAGACACAGAGACAGCTTCTTCCCCCAGGCTGTCGCTCTGATGAACTCACACCACTCTTAGAGTCTCAGAGTCATTACTGTGCAATAACATCCTGCTTTCCACACCTTTTTTGTTTACACTGTTTGTACTATGTGTCCTCTCTGCATCCATTGCAGCCTGGTCATCCTAGAAGAGGGACCCTCCCATCTGTGGACTTTTCTCAAGGTTTCTCATTTCCCATAGCTGGAGTTTTGAGTTTTCCCTTGCCCTCTTGGGAGTTTAAGATCTGGGGATGCTTGAGAATATCTTTCGTTCTTCACATGTGCTGAGTGTTGTTGTTAGTCACCTAAATGTTGAACAGAGGCTGTGATTTACCGAAGTCAAATTCCTTGTTTGGCACGCTCAAACATGGCGAATAAAAAACTCTTGAATCTCTTGAATCTTGAATCTTGATATTTTTCTTTTCTCACTTTTCTCACAAATTGGCACTGACTCCTTGCATACTTCTAACCTAGCCCTACAATTTAGCAAATTAGCCTGTTCGCATCTTGTGTGAGAGCATCAGCATTTGTCCAGCAGTGTATGAAATTAACACTCACTCCATGGAATGTGCCAAGCTCACACATTTTGCAACACTCCAGGCTGTTGTTGAGGAGCTGATGTTTGAACCAAAAGCAAACCATCAGCGGGTGTGCTGAGCTCTTTGAAATTTAGTATTAAAGACTATATCTCTTACCTTTATTAGTGTGATTCCCCGAGCTTTGGTTGGAACGCAGCCCATCAACTCATCACACAGTTTTCTGATGAACTGGTGGGGCACCACAAACACCAGAAGGTCTGCTCCCTCGGCAGCATCGCGGAGCTGAGGAACAGCCACCTGCCAACATAGAAAAGATAAACATGGAAAGAAATGCAGATGGTTAGGAGGTCAAAAATGAGATGTGCGATCAGTGGAAATGCAGGGAGCTCAAGCAAGGAACCACAATTTAGCTTAAGCACAAATTGAGATTGTTAGGAGGCATTCTGAGAAGAGATTTTCAAATGAAAGCAATTTTCTTACCACATTATCAGGCAGTTTGTATCCAGGCAGGTACTTGACATTCTCATGTTCAGTGTTTATAATGTCAGTGAGTTTTCGGCCATTAATATTTTCTTCAAACACCCACATCTTCACTGTGGTTGCAAAACGCTGCAGTGACCTGGCATTATTTCCAATGATCCTAGCAATGGCTGAGCCCCTAAAAAAACAAAGCAGAGGACGTGTTTGCCACTGTTTTAGTCCACAATTTTATTCAATAATTTGGCAAAGTGGAAATGTCTAAGAATACCATAGAGTAGACTTTGATTTTCTGTATGATGCCTTTTTGTGGCAGTGGTGGTTAAAGCACAAATCTACAAATGCTTTCATATCTAATACAATTTCCTAACAGTCATCTGCTTAAAGGTTTTATGTGTACTTACTGTACTTGAGCCCCCTTCCTGTCAGTGTTACAATACCGTAGACTGACCACTTACTTCTGCCACATCTTCCACATTAGCATCAGACAAGCGATTGGTAAATTGGGAAGCCCACGTACAGATTTTAAGCAACGTAACACAATAATCACATTGATTCTAACGGGTTGAAATTGTTTTATCATCATCATTGCTAAAATCGATTTTAAAACTCACCAGTTTCCGGATCCGACAATGCAAACTTTGAGCGGAGACGCCATGGGTGCAGCGTGCTGTAGTTAGCCAACCTTTCGAGGTTGTTGATTTTTTTTTTTTTTACGTTAATGTGTTTATTTTAGAAACAAAATGAGCCTCGAATTGACTAGCGGCAGGACGAGACGACAGTTATCCAGCAGCGGCACTTGGTTGGAGTAAATCAGCAAGGCAATGGTCACATGACCGCCACATCCCGATTGCTGACTGTTGTGCTAGTAGAACGAGTGCTAACATTTTAATCGCTCTATGGAGCTTTTACAGCCAATGCATTAGAATTCATCATAATCATCAACCACAGATAACTCGTCTAATTTAGCTGAAACAAAAAAAAAAAATGTCGCTCAGTGGGGAGTATAACGTGACTCGAAGGGAAGAGCCACAAGTATGCAATATGCGGGATTTAGCAACATCATTGCGGTTGCATGTTGTGCAAAGTTTGAAATTGGTCGTAAACAGAGAATCAAAAATGAATACAGTGGGAAAGTAAGGCTTCCACTACTGTACTGTATTATTTTTACTGTACGTCCTGCGGTTATTCCACTGCAGACGTCAGCGTCACCGACTGATGACGTCAAACATGGGTTCAACAACCTTACATTACAATAGGAGACCTGCAGGCAGGTATTAATAATGGGACAAACTTGCTGTGCAAAACAAACTCAAAAGTTCAGAGTGCGGGTACAGCATTTAGGGAACCCTCCCCCGATGCAACCCACCCCAAGTAAAAGCCCAGCCTGCGATGCTGTAATGTGATGAATAATTAATATCCAGTGACTGTAGGGGGGAGTATTCCGGGCTGGGGGAGTGACCAACCCGGGATTTCCAAAAGGAAAAAACTCGATAACGTCACCACAGATGGAGGGAGGAGGAGGAGGACAGCTCCGCAGTAAATAAGTCAGTATCTCTTCAGTGTCAACACTGTCAGGAGGCAGTAAAGCTCTTACTTGCAGAATTAATGTCGTTATCTCATCATCACTGCATCAATGACTAAAAACTGCAGTTAATCGATGGATCAATCGCTTGACGCTTCCTGTCTCTTTACAAACACTTAAACATAGTAGCCAGCCGTGAACAGACAGAATTGAGCAGCAGCAGAAACGGCAGCATGAGCCGGTCCGTGCATCAAGAGAGCCCTCCCAAATATCCCAACAAGAGGCAAGAACAGCGAGTAGGACCACCTGCTTCCGAGTCCGGGTATGGTGGTGCAGGGTCATCGCCGCATAAAACAGCCCGCAACAAACAGCATCTTGAGGGGGTCCTGAAGAAATATACTAATCTACTGCAGGGCTGGCAAAATAGGTAAGTGAAATGCAGTGTCTTAAAAAACAAACTTTTATTGTAGCCTATTAGATATTGATTTTTGTTTAAGTTGTATGCCTACTTTTTTTTTTTTGAAGATACTAGCTATGTATCATATGTAAACGTAATTGCATTTTATATAGTGTTGCAGGATTAACCAGTGATGAAATAACCATTGTCAAAAGCTTAAATGATGATTGATAGATGTCTAAAAAAAATGAATGGAAGGAATTCAGGGGGCTTTGTCATCAAGCAATCAATCCCCAAATCTAGGATTTTTATTTCTGTTTCATAACAAGTGTTACACCTTAATTCATTTTCATTCATCTTCTACCCATGACTACAAAGACAAGCATTATAAAAAAATAGATGGATAAATACTATGTGATAAAATTGTAGTCATAGTGCAATTTTATCCATCATAGTACGGTATAATTCCTTATTTTTCTAACGCGTGTCCTGTCCAGGATTACAGATGAGCTTGAGCCATCTAATTCTGAACAAAAAACAAGGTACATCCTGTAGCGACCAGTCTTGAATTAACTTAACATTAGGGATGTTTGATACCACTTTTTTCCAGACCGATACCACTACAAGTACACAATTCTTGAGTAGTCCCGATATGATACCAAGTAACGACACCACTAGAACTTTTGACACATAAAATGTCCCTAAAAAAAAACAGCGACAGATCATCTCAATCAATTTTCCCTAAAAAAATATATTTACAATTAATTTCTCTTCCAAGTAACAAATGTTAATGTTAGTGAGAAGGAGACCTCTATACTTCACTCTGTGTGTTTGCTTTGTACAACTTACAAGAAATAAACATAAACGCAAACTCTTGGTGTTTAGTACAGTAAAGGACACGCTCTTGCCACAACTGAATGTATGAACCAGAAAACCAATGTCTTCATGAAATAGCTTCAGTGTAACAAATGATGTCCGCATAAAATAATCAAAAATACTTAATGACAAGAGAAATGAAACATTTCTGTTTTGCTGTTGTTCATTTCATCTAGGCGCCAATTGTACTGCTGCACATTTTTGGCATTATCAGTCTTTTGTTCCAATTCTTTGAAGAACTGCCACTCTAATGGAGACAATACACTAATTCTCAATATAATCACTGCCCAAATCACGTTCCAATTCATTCTATAAATATGAAACTCAAGATATCCATCGGTGCGGCGCTCATATCATTGTGGAGGACTGAAACATGTACTGCAATGTGTCCTAGAAATTTCATCACAGCCAACTTTGTTCATCAACTCCCACCTACTGACTGCATTGCTATATATCATATTTGTAGCCATTCAATTGTTCATGCATGTTTCCATTCATTCCATTTTACATGTTTTTGAAAATCATGTGGGTGGCTGTCCCAGAAACACTGAATGAGTCATCCAGGAAAGCCCTGCACTTGCTGCTCTCCTGCAATATCTCTCCCTCTACCCCCCCAACTACAACTCTCTTCCTCTCTATTGTAAACTGTCCAGCTGGATCGATAGAACCATCCAAATGTGTAATGAGCTCCATGATCACACTCTGACAATGTGATGTATACTTAATTCCAAACACACACACACACACACACGCGCGCACACACACACACACACACACACACATATATATATATATATAATATATATATTTCTCTGTTGTTCTTGTGACTTCTCTTGCAGGTATTTTGTTCTTGACCCCAAGATTAGCCGTCTTGACTACTATAGACATGAACACAACAAAAGCCAGCGACCCCCAAGAGGTTCCCTGTCTCTACTTGGAGCACTGGTTGTCTCCTGCAGTGACTTTCCTTACATGTTTGCTATTCAGTCCCCAACTGGTGAATCCTATAAACTTAGAGGTAAGTGTGACATGTAATACTTAGAGATTCTATAAATAAATATAAGAACACATACATGTACAAAACGAGGCAATTTTTGGGGTTGTTTGTTGAGTGTAATTTTTTTGCTCACTATTGAATATACTATATTAACTGTGGATAACCTTTTTCAAATCTCTTTAGGGATCTTGATGTATTTCAAATGTCAGATGGTCATTGTTTAGGTTCCCATGCAATCTTAAAGGTTGTTGGACAAAATATTTTTGAACGATTTAAAAATTTCAATAACTTTCTTGCAGTCTGTGATGCATCCTGGACAGCTGTTTGAGCTGTCTTATTTGTTTGTTTTTAGCATCAAATGCAGAGGAGCAGGAGTTATGGATGACACAGCTACAGCTCTGTTCTCGACACCACTCTGACAATGGAGCTAAGGTACACGCGCACATGCACGCACGCACGCACACACGTGGTCATTTTAAACCACCGATTAAATTCTGCATTGATCACAAGACAGCCGTGTTCAATTCCCTTCTCTTTCCTGCTTCCTTATTCGATTGGCTATACTCCAAAGACGTGCTTGGCCAGAGATTTTAGATTTCGAGACACACTGGAGCCAGATTAGATTTCTACCCAGGTGCTGCACTTGTACGATATAGTTTGTTTTATTCAGCCTCATCTACATCTCCTCCACTCAAGCATGTGAAGCAGATGTCGCATCTCGCTAATGGTTTATCCGCCCTGACACAATTTCACCATCACAGGTGTCTTAAAAGCACCACAGGCTCGGGAGTGTGATGTATAATATGTCCCGCTGTCTCTAAAT
Source organism: Syngnathus floridae (assembly GCF_059516105.1). Taxonomy (NCBI): domain Eukaryota; kingdom Metazoa; phylum Chordata; class Actinopteri; order Syngnathiformes; family Syngnathidae; genus Syngnathus; species Syngnathus floridae. The sequence continues at coordinate 7,580,937 of NC_142422.1, forward strand.
GGACAACCAAAATAATCCAAGCACTTTGATGCTGTTGCTTTGTTTTCCACCTTCACCAAATGACTTAATATCTATCCCCTTTGGTTTTCATCTCACTGCTGAAAGCCTCCCATCTGCTCAGTCTTTTCCACTCGCAGCTGTACCAAGGGCTTGATATATTTAAGCATATCTTAGTGTGGTTCATTTGCTAATGTGCTGTGTGAGGACTATGTGTACCGTGTTTAACTTGGAAACCATGTGACTATTATTATTATCGAATGAGAGGTTTCATCAGAGTGGAGCAGTGGCGACCTGGATCCATTATCTATCTGAAAGCATTCACCTTTTCGGACCTTGGAATGATGCTAAAAGAAATTCTTGATGTGCCTATTTTTCTGTAATGAACATATTTATTCTACTCATGTCTCTTTCCTAATGGGCGGATAAATGCCACACAATTGTCTTGCTCTTGCGTGCGTTTTGGACTTATGATGGCAGCGGTGTAGCCTGAAGGTGCAGTGGGTGCAAAGCCAGAAAGGAATTAGGTTAGCAACTGCCTCTCACCCTACATCTCCTGCACTTCCTTTACCTCCTGATTTTTAAAGATGTCACAAGGTACCACAGATAAAAGATAAATGTTGATTATTTATTTGAATTCAGAGGTATTGTTTTGCATCAGTTAAATTATGAATAGAAAAAGAGGACTTGAAATATGTGAACAGAAGTCAGCGAAGGAGAATAAAAGATTTTGGAAAAAGTGAAGAGGTGTTGTTGAGTTTTATATAAAGTCTTGATTATAGGGGTGAGAGACGAGAAACTGTAGTGCGAAAAAGAGAATGTAAGGAATGAGTGAAGGAGGTGAATGAGAAAATGATGTGTGAAAGCCGCAGAGAAAATTAAAAAGGTGTTGAGAGGAGAATGCAAGATTCTTTCCAAATCCTTAAATAAAATCGATACACTTGTGTTTTAATTAGAAATCTTGCCACAGTTTATCTTACTTGGCTTTTGTCTTTCTTTTGCCGTGATAAAGTGAACTCTATATTTTGTATTTGGGTGTGATGAATCCAAATCTATATTTGGGTACATCAGGACTTTCACTGTGAACGTGTCTTAACATCTTTCGCTCGCTGTCAGAGGAGTGATGACTCACCCTCCCTTGAGAATGACACGTGTTGAGGGAGGCTGTCTGAGAGTGTGTGGCAGTGTATAAAAAGACTCACTTCAACTCTGCCTCTGTTTTAGCCAACCTACATTTTTATGTTTAACTGTCGTTCTTGTCTCTGTTCCATGCAAGAGAGGAACACGGTCTGCATAAAGCTTTGGTCAAATCATATTCCGCTTTTTTGTATGTAGGACCATGGCACATAAGCGAGTTGTGTGCTGATCACTGCTCACATTTTGAAGATCAAATTTGCCCTGATTGCAATGGTATGTGTAATCTTAACATGGACCAACACTGTTATTAACATACCTCATGTTGGCTTGTGGTAAAATAAAAAAATCATACAAGCAACAATCCCAATGATGTTGACTTAAATAAATAATGAAGCTTTGCTACTGAAAGGTGAGTATAAAAATAAAACCATAGTGGAGTGTTTTAGTTGAAAGTGACCTCTAAAAAGACCAATGACTATTTTATGCCCTATAAATAAATAATCAAGCATTGAACTGTAGTCTGAGTTGATGAGCATCAGTATTTGTGTTTACACGAAAGCACTGGTCAAGATCTTAGCACTTTCGCAATGCCTTTTTAAAACCTGACCTGGAAATTACAATATTTCAGATTGCATCAAAAACAATACCAGCGTTATGCCATTTAGAGTAATTTTTAATATTTCTTTGGGAATAAAAAAAATACTAGTGTAATCAATAGCGCACTGTTTCATGGATTACTGCAGGATGTGATTATTATTCATCGTCACAGTTCATCTCTATTCATTAAATAAGCTCATGTCCCAGTTGAGGTACTCGGAAGCCATTGCCAGTCCTAATTACATTCAAGGGTCACAGGAAACACTCATTATTTCTCCTCATATGAGTCTTCTTCTCTGTCAATTCCATTGCTCTGCCTGGGTACAACATTGAGAGATTGGAAATTTTTCTACCTCTACCATGTGGAAAAAAAGCATGAATGAAAGAATATCTCGGTTTTGATTATCGTTGGTTTGTTTGTCAGTTAAAAGGTCAAATGTGCCCAGCAAGAACAGACATCTATCCATTTTCTAAACCGCTCACTCTCTTTAGGATTGCAGAAAGTTCTGTCATGGCCAGAACTTAAATTATCAATTCATCTATGGCTGTTTTTGTACCCAGGCCAAAACCCAGTCTAATTTAAATAATAGTCCTTCAGCGCCATCTTGTGGCATTTTGGAGCTATATTGAAATTAGTTGGCGCAGTTCATGTCGTAGTGCTTTGCCACACACACTTTTGAGGTTCCAAGGAACTATGTTGGAGTTGCTATCGTTCTACAATACTGAACCTTTTGGGGGTGGTGAATTACTCACTATTTTTTTTAAATATTGATGGTAAGACTCGACACCAAATAGCAGGTTTGCCACCAGCAATATTGTCTTATCCGGTCTGTTTGTGTGTAGGGGATTACTGCAGCACAAGAGGAACAGAAGATCCTGGTTAACTCCAATGAAACTCTACCCCCAAGAGCTGGACCGCTTTCCTGTCTCAATGAGGTAATGAACACCTTCAATCCAATTTGACTACTGACATAAGAACCTGCTCACACAAACACTTCACCGACAACTTCCATTATATTGACAACAAAGAAGGAAGATTATCAGCGAGATGTCCCAAAATAGTTTGGTTTTTTCTCGGGGAAATAAGAAAATGTTCGCTAGGCCTCTCATGCTTTGTCCTCTTCTTTTTTAGGACTTACTCCTTTTAAAAGCTACTTCTGCAGCAACATTGAGCTGCTTGGGTGAGTGTCTCACTTTGCTACACCACAACGTGCGGGCTCACAACCAGAACCAAAACCATCATTCAATGAGTTTAAGTGAGGCAGCCCCTGCAGAGAGAGCCAAGTCCTGGAGTCAGCGCTGCAGCCCTAACGTGCACCAGATGGAACCCACTAGCCTCAAGTCGACTGGTCAAAGTCCATTTCACCATGTTATTGGCAGCCAAAGTCCCAAACATGGTAGCTACAGTAGGAGTCAAGAGATGGACCACAACCACATCCAGAGTCACATAGGTGAGCTGAGTGATGATTCTGGTCAGATTGTGGTTTTCTTGCATCTCCGATTTAAATATTTTTACACATTTGATGACCACTGTTATTTATATTAATGACTTTTGTTGTTGTGGTGTTAATCAAGAGTCAATTCTTACCGTATCGCTACAGGACCGTATGCCTTGTGCGACCCTGAACTTTCCAATCTCAGTCCATGTTTAGTCATTGGAGACAGCAATCTCCATTTTTATATCACCATTTAAAAGAAAAACAAACTGGTTTTCCAATAGAATACAATTTATTTCCAAAAAAGAAGTGCTGCTTCTACCTTACCACAAATACAAAATTGCCTATTTATACTTTACTTTCAATGACTAAGGAAGTCCTCTTCGTTTTCTAATTTGGTATCACTCTGCAGATAGCTCGACTGCATGGATCAGATCTCCTCAGAAGCAGATGACAAATGATGCATCAAAAGCGGTCACGCTCACTAACCAGTCCCAGCACCACGTTGAGGTATCGCACATTCTGTTCAATTACACCATATCAGAGCTGCAACAAATAGTTAGAGAGATGACAATATTTAAGAATGTGTGTGAGTCTTTGTGTGCACTATATTCAAAATACAAAACAAGCCTAAAGATTGTCATTTATGACACATTTTCATACAAAGTTCTTATTTTTTTTAGTCAAAACAGCTTATTATATATACAAAAAAAAAGCTGCAGTGGCCGCAAATATTTGTACTACATCTCTCCTACCAATGAAAATGAAAGCCACTGTATATACATATAAATCTTGCTTGAAACATTCGCTGGCTGGGTGCACCTCTTTGTCAGTCCTGCAGCACGAAATGATGGACAAACAATTTCACACTCTCCAAACCCTCATAACGCATTAACTGGATGTTCCTCATGTGGAAGAGTAAAGAGCAAACGCTGTGAGATAAATGGGAATGACAAATAATTTTAGTTTCAGCAGCTCTGCAGAGGAGAGGATTTGGCCTTGATTTGTTTTTAGAAGCAAATCAAGGTGTACTTGACTGCTGTCAGAGTCTCTCCAGGTGCTTTCAACCTTTCTGATCCTTCTAAATTTGTATCTATCAACAGGGTGCGCTCTGTATTTCCCTAACCATTACTGAGAGTTTTAAGTTAAAGGCTGAGTTCAATTTGAAAATTCAATTCTTAGATCCCTTGAAAGTTGCTTTATAAATGTGTTCTTAGTGTATTTGAATATACATGTAGTTTAATTTTTTTAGATTTTTTATTTTTTAAATGCAGTATAAACAGATTCGAGCAGACAAATGAAAATGTGTACTGGCGGAAGATTTATCTTTACGTATGCCGTTAATATAAACATAAACATGTGGCAGAGTATCAAGGGGTCTGCGAATATTACATCTGGGTGAAAAATGGCCCAAAATTCCAAATCTGAAAATTTCACCCCAGTTGCACATTGCTCTTTCCCTGCATATATAAGCAATTAAAAACCTTTTGGGGGCATGACAGTTACAGATTTTCCAATATGTGCAAGATTTGGGTAAAATCCAAAGCATAACAAGTGTGTGGTACAGTTTGGTCCTGATTAATAAAATGATATGCCAAGTATGTGATGCAAATTCATGTAATTGATTTTAGTTCCTGTTGTATTTTGTACACCTAGCTACATCTGCACACTTTTACAGTACTTGCTTGTCTGAAAGCATATTTATCGTTGGTTATTAATTTGACTAAAGATATTCCCAGGCTATCTACTTTCCCAGAAGAAGTTGCTCCTCAGGTCATATCTGCATCTCTTTTTTGGTTCTGCTATTTGCTGGTTGTGGCTAAAATGTGGTCGTGTTAACTGAAGATGATTGTTTCTGTTGTTGTGATGTCGGCTGAGTAGATAAAGTAACAAATCACTTACAATAATCAATTTTTAAAAATAAAAGCCACACCAGCAAGGTCTTAGCTGTGAAGCAAGCGAAAACTCAGACATCACACTACACTTAGTATCATTTTAAAATAGTGCATTGTGTCTATATTCATAGACATGTTACCTACCTAAGGAAGCTTTGTGTTAAATTGTGTCTTGCATAATGTTTTTGACATTTACTTCTTGTATGTTGTTATAAGGGACAAGTGGAACTACTGTTGTTTTTTATTTATTTCCACTTACATTGCTACAGATGAAACGAGAAGTAAAACTTGCAACAAGGAATCCATTGTTCGTATTTATAATATCAGGATATGTGGTAATGAATGTATCTCCTGTGTTGTTTCTCAAGACTTCAAAAGAGAGCAAAAACAAATGTTATTGCCGTTAATAGCATTAAAAAAAATAAATAAGTGAAACCAGTCCAGAGTAGGCAGAATGCCTAAGGGAAATGAAAGACTGATGGAGTGAGGGGAGCTATTAAAGTAGGACGAGTTGTGATGTACATGGTGAGTGTGTAAGGGGCGGGGCTTATGTGTAAAGCTGGATGGCGAGACAGAAACCATCATAAGCATCAGTGTTAATCTGCTGCTCAAAAACATACAAAGAGGCAGACATTCTGTCTCTTGCTTCCTATTCCTATTCCCTACCTGTACTTTTTTTTAAACTTTGCCGGACATGAAATCCAACAGGACTCCTCTGCCTGCAGTGGCTGACTTCAAGCCGAGCCAAGTGAGTGGTTCTGAGTACGAATGGTGTGTTTACAGAGTGCAGTAATTTACAGAGCAAACTTGGCATGGTGCTCTACACTGATGAATGGATATTAAGAAAGGTCAGAATGCTCTAAAATCATTGTGAAGTGTGCATTTGCAGTAGTTTTGCATTTTTAGAAGGAGTTACAAACAACTCTGTATAACATGGGTTGCAACTTCCAAGTCAATGTTTAAGAACAGCAAACTAGCTTTATACTTTGAATAAAAGCATTGGCAAAATATTTGCATTTGCAGGGAAAGCCCAACAGCCCAGAGAGCCTGGATCCCAGTGCCGAGACCACAGACACAGAAGACAACGATGAGGAGGACCTGGGAGTTCTCGATGAGCAGCGAAGTATAATCCTCCATCTACTGTCCCAGCTCAAACTTGGAATGGACCTCACTAAGGTGAGTTTCTCATCCTTGGCTTCTTTAGATGACTTTACCTTCCCTATGTAAGAGCCTCTGTATAAACATGACAGTGGAAAAAAAATTGCAGGTCGTATATGCAGCTGAGTTAATTTAGAGGACATGACTGATAAAGTCAATCAAGTTTTGATTGTTATAGTCCAAGTCCTTTGCTTTCTAGTGTTATCAACCTTTAGGCTTTTGGTTGTATGCTGCAATCACATGGCTTCTGCTCAGGTGACTGTGGTGACTCTTTCAGACCAATGAGCTAATGTGATTATCAATGGCCCGCTGCTCTGGATCACTCGAAGAATGTGCTGATGGAATAGAATACAAGAAAGACAAGGATTTAGACTGTGCTTCTCAAGCCGCAGGAAGTGTCAACAGAGTCATCCACTCCCCAAATCAGTCGTCATCGGCCCATCTGCTGCATCAGCTAGGCTCGAGCTCCCACTGCAACCCAAAATAGGATGCGAGAGAGAAAGTGGATTGTGTTTAGTTGGATCATATTGGTAGCTTTTTCAGGGTCCACTGGTACCGGCCAATCTGTGCAATGTTCGGTCACGCTCGATTCTCAAAGTCAGAGTTTTTGACTGGTGTGAGTGCCCTGTGGCCTACATGTGATGTAAAGTATAATCAATGCAGTTGTTCCTGCTGCCACTTGTGAATGATTACTACCATCTTGAATCACACAAATAAGCAGAATGAATTTAATTTGATCACATATAGGGAAGTTGCAGTTATGTATTGTGAAACGATGACATGTAATTAGGAAGCATGGGCGAATGCAGCAAGGGAGAGGAGAGGGGTAACTACCCCGAAGCACACAACGATCGTTGCGCAGTCGATCGTCCCACATTATTAAGCTTCACATTTACATTGCACTCAAAGTCAACTACCGCATACTCGAGTTGACCTCAAAGCGCGATAGATTGCCACAGTTTCCCATCGTCCATGGCTGAGATTCATTTAGACAAAAGTAGTGCTTTTTTGACATTTTGTGGCAGAAAAGAAAGGGAATTTTAATCCATTTTGGAGGAAGGGTCAATTTCTTGCTGATTTCCACAGTTTGCTGGGCTTGGTCTGGTTACCTTGCAAATACCAGAGGTTCATTCTAAGCGGGCAACTGTCACAGATGTCAGTTAAATATAGTCAATAAGATAATTTGTGAAACAGTGGCACTGAACTCTCCAAATTGCTCAGCCCTCGACTCCATTGAGCTTCACTACCTCATCATTTCTCAGTCGCCTGTTTAGATTTGAATGTGTTTGCATCCAAGAAAAATATATCAATGTGCTAAGCAGAATTTGCATTTGTGATACAAGATTTGCATTTCAGCACTGACAATCCAGTGTGGAGTTTGCATGTTCCCCCTGTGCCAGAGTGTGTTTTCTCCTGGTACTACAGCTTCCACCCACATTCCAAAAATATAAATGTCACCCAAAAATAGCTGAGATAGGCTCCAGCTCTCTCGCAAACTTAATTTGGCCCTGCAGAAAATAGATGGAGAATTAATCAAATAGAATAGCTTAATTCTTTCCATCTTCTCTTTCCCTCTCAGGTTGTCCTCCCTACATTCATTCTAGAGAAGCGTTCTCTACTGGAGATGTATGCCAATTTCATGGCTCACCCTGACATCTTCCTCTCTATCACAACTGGATCGACATCAGAGGAGCGCATCATCCGCTTTGTTGAGTACTATCTTACTGGCTTCCATGAGGGCCGGAAGGGCGCGGTAGCCAAAAAGCCCTACAACCCCATCCTGGGTGAAACCTTCCACTGTACTTGGTGTGTGCCTCGGGACTGCGTTCGATCCCTCAGAGCCAGCAGCTGTACAGCTCCTAAATCAGCAGTCACGACTTCAAACCCTTCACAGAGGGGGACAGAAAGTTGCAGTGGGGTTAAACCCGACTGTTACCAGATTCACTTTGTGGCAGAGCAGGTGTCTCACCACCCGCCTGTATCAGGCTTTTACTACGAGTGCAAGGAGAAGAGGATGTGTGTGAATACTCATGTATGGACCAAAAGCAAATTCTTGGGAATGTCTGTTGGAGTTTCAATGGTTGGAGAAGGTAAGATAACCTATGATTACATTATAGTGTTTCCACTTTGGATTTAACATTTTATATATCTATATGGATATTTTTATTTATTTATTTATATATATATATATATATATATATATATATATATATATATATATATATATATATATATATATATATATATATATATGTGTGCGCAATCAAGAGAATGCACATGTACACAAAGGTAAGTTCACGTGTTTCAAATTATAATATTATATAGCTGAAGACAAACAATACATACATGACTTCTGCTTGACATAGTTTTGGTTGACTCTGTGTGTTTGTGTGTACATGTGTGAGCGCATGTGTGTCTTGGGGAAGGAAACAGATGTGAGTACATTTGACCTGGACATAAGACAGCTGGCTGTTACATAAGCATCAGGGAGGAAGGGGGGCAAAGTATCAAGTGCGCACAATGGGGACGAGGCAGACATTTGAAAACTCACAATATACTGTAATTGAGGTCGAGCTACTCTGACATGGACCCTCTTAAACATATTTTTTTACTTTGTTTCTTTGACGTATAGATTGCATTTTAAAATTGAAACATGACACATTTAAAGTACACAATTGCCCTTGCTAGGAAGCCGTGCATAAAGAATGTTTATTTATTCATGGTGGATTTACAACAGTGATTCCCAACCAAGGTCTTCCTGGGGTCGTCAAATTAGTACTACAAAGGCATCCAAATTAAATTAAATTAATTAAATTAAAATTGCTCAAAATAATAAAATGTAAGAACACAAAACAAAGCAAACAATCACTTTTATTGCAAAATATATTGCATATTTTATTACAATTATAAATACTGTAAATAAAATCAATCAAACAACCACACGAAAAAAAAATGGGAAAAATAATCACTACAGGATAAAAGTGAAATATTTTAGTCAATCGAGGGAAATCAATCTGTTTGTGTTTGTTTGTTTTTTCGGTATTGAACTTTGATTCAGTTCAATTCAATAAAGATGTGTACTGCATCACTTTTAAAATGATTTGCGCTCTCTTCTTTTTTCCTCTTGCACATTGTTAGCAACCAGTTCCGGTCCACTTTGTTGGACATCTAAATGAAAAGTCGGTTATCCTTATCAGAGCATTTCACCCACCCATGTCTCCGCCCTGTTCTTCCCAGGTGTACTGCATCTGCTAGAGCATGATGAAGAATATGTGTTCACACTTCCTTGTGCCTACGCTCGCTCCATTCTGGCCGTGCCTTGGGTGGAGTTGGGGGGAAAGGTTACAATCAGTTGTGCCAAAACTGGGTACTCAGCCACAGTCACATTCCACACCAAACCTTTCTATGGAGGGAAAGTTCACCGGTAGGTGACACACATTTTGTTTTTAATAGCCTATTGTCCTTGTCTATAAGACAAGCCCAAAGCAATATTTGTCCATTAAGACATGATTTTGACTCAATCACAAAAACAGCGAAAATGTGATAGAACACTTCACTCCAAAGGTTTTCCTCAATGGAACAAATTTACTTTTTACAGAGTAACAGCTGAGGTCAAGCACAATCAAACAGGAAACGTAGTGTGCAAAGTCCAAGGCGAGTGGAACGGCGTGCTGGAGTTTACGTACAGTAATGGAGAAAGTAAAGTGATTGACACCTCCAAGCTGCCCGTCATCAAAAAGAGGATCAGACCAATAGAGAAGCAGGAACAAAATGAGTCACGGTGAGTCGATTGGATGCATGAATAAAAATGAATACAAAAATTTGGTGATTATTACATTTTTGTAGAAAGTGTTCCAAAACATAAGTCGTGAAACGGTTACCATGACTTTTGTCCATCTTTAGTTTTGAACAGAAGTCAAACATTTGTGGGCAAGCAACATAAAATGACACGGAGGCCTGGACTGACTTCTCTTTTATACAAAAAGTACTTGTAGGTGTTCTGCCAGTACAAAGTGACCACTGGCAAGTCACTAGTGTATCTGCATGTTTCTTCCCAATTTGCCAGAAACAAACTCCATGACTGGCCCAAGTGCTTAGTCTCCAAATGTTCAGATTCTGCTCACAGCCTCCCACTGGGCAGCCTGATTGGCATTTACCAGACAACAAAAACAAACAGAAAAACCTGACATAGATTCTGCTGAAGTGGAGAACATTTTGCTGGCTGCAGCATCCTCCACGATGACTGGTTTTGAATTTATTTGTTTGAGAAAAAAATAGGAGACGCAATAAGTGAAGCTGTACTAAGCTTTTCTGGGGTGTAAATAGCAACCACGCATGTTTTGTGTGCTGAGTCTAGGCGCCTTTGGCAGCATGTAACAGCATCTCTGCGGGCAGGAAGAATGGATGAAGCCGCGGAACACAAACAGCGCCTTGAAGAGAGGCAACGTAGCGAGGACAAACAGAGAGCTGCCACCAAAACTCCTTGGAAACCCAAATATTTTATCAAAGAGGTGAGGAATAATATAAATACAGTGAATCCTTCCCCAAAAAAGCAGATAGGAATCGTTTGTTTGTTTGTTTGTTTGTTTGTTTGTTTGTTTGTTTGTTTGTTTGTTTGTTTGTTTGTTTGTTTGTTTGTTTGTTTGTTTGTTTGTTTGTTTGTTTATACAGGGTGAAGATTGGGTATACCACAACCCACTATGGAAAGTTCATTGAACAAAAGCCATCTCAGAAAACAAGTGGAATAATCAAAGAAGAGGGTCCGCCATCAATTGCAAAAAGAGAAATAGGACAGCAAAGCTTTCAGACAAATTTCATCTGATTGTAAGGATGGAATGGTTCGGAGGTCGGATAGACGGACGCATAGTTGTCTTTAATGCTTTTGAAATTACTGTACCAATGTAAATGAGCGAAATGACACCACTTGTGCGACCTTAAGTCTTCATTCAAATTAATACAGTAATGAAAACAGCACTGCTTAGTGTGCCACATGTTTTCATGTCTACGTTCTTGTAATTAATAAGTAACCCAAACAGCCTGTTTGGTTCCACCAGTCATCCTCTGGTGGATTTAATTTAAACTTTCCTCTGAGGATACTTTTTCACATTTGTATAAATGTTGGTTGTAATAAAAACAACAATAACAGATTTTGTCACTATTCAAATGTTTTTTTCCCTTGAGCAGGGGAGTAGATTCCAACAATAACCTACAAACCCATAAGTTTAGATTTGTCATGTATATTGTCCAATTGAATGCACACTATATTTTAATACAACTGCATTCCAACTTTACATGTATAGCACATTTCACAATAACTGCAGGTCTAATAGAGTGCTTTACATATAAAATAATCATATGACAGAAAATTAAAATGCAGTAGTATACATATAAAGTAGACCCCAATAGAACAATAGCAACAAACGTAGTCTTATTTTGGGTCAAAAGCCAAAGAATAAATAATAAATAAAGAATAAATAATTTGCTTGTCTCATATGGGGACAAAAAAACATCAACAAACATTTCAAGTTCACTGTGAAACTGATGCAAAAAAGAAAATCACACAGTTTATATTCAAACAACAAAATAATCTACCAAAACATACTGTATAATTTTGTCTTATGATGCTAACTTGAAATGTGAAATGCAAATTAGTATAAAATTACTATGTAGAACATGTGTCAAACTCAAGGCCCGGGGGCCAGATACGGCCCGCCACATCATTATATGTGGCCCGCGAAAACAAATTTCGCATCGACTGTGTCATTACTAAAATTACAAATTGTCTTCACTTTTAAAATAATAGAGATATTGCTTGCAATTTTTATTACCATTCGTTCGTTTTTACTAGTCTCTAATTTCAAAACTAGTTACTCATCAATCTGTTTTGTAGCCTATACTCAGTATAGTTCTACACTGTCGAACAACTAAAACTTCAAATATCCCGCATCTCTTCCAGTAGAGGTCAGTGCTGTATGTCGTGGTATGTTGCAGCACACCATGGTTGGTGTGAAACTGAAAGTATAACTGTATACCGTAAAAACACACAGAAAATGAGTGTATTTAATCTGCAATAAAGCATGCCATGAAATACAAACTTGCCACTAGAATCACCATATTTGAATTTGGATGAACTTGAACAATGACTAACCCCAAGGCACTCTGTGAACATCAACTGGGAGCAGATGCAGTGCCTGCGGATTAGCATGAGAATAGTTTGTGAGTCCTAGAAGGTCAGTAGTTCATTTCTATCCCAGTCCAGCTGACGCTCTTTCACCTTTGCTCCATACTGCCCTGCACACGGAGCTTGGACCCAGCTCTGTTACCGTTAGCTTACCCTGAGTGCTGAAATTAGTAACTATTTGACTCTTCTTCTGGTAACCGGATACAGCATGGAGGATAGCTGCACCTTCTTGTACTTTGCATATGGTAGCAACCTGCTAAAGGAGCGACTGCAGCTCAAGAACCCGTCCGCAACGTTACATTGTGTGGCCAGATTAAAGGTATGGTTAAATAGCTGTCCCACATTTTATTCTTTATTCTTATAACATAGAAAACTAATTTCTGTGTCAGGACTATAAATTGGTATTTGGGAATTATAAAGGCCTCACCAATGAGCGGTGGCATGGAGGTGTGGCCACCATAGAGCACAGTCCAGGAGATGAAGTATGGGGGGTGGTATGGAGGATGAACAAGTCTGACCTCAAATCTCTCGACAGGTGACTTAGCATCTTGCAAGCAAGTTTTCCCCTTGAAACTGACATTGTGTGTTCAAATTTGCACACAGTCAAGAGAACGTCACGTTGGGTGCATACAGCCCTGTGGAAATATCGGTAAGGACAAAAAGCCGGGAGCTTTGTTGCCGCACCTACTTAATGAACTACTGTGTGTATGCCCCACCATCACCACAGTACCTACTGGTAAGCATAATTTTTGTACATACTTTCCTACTTCTAATAATAATGATATTGCTTTTCATGATTTGACATTCATGCTGGAAGCGAAAAGGGAAATCTAGAAAAGGGTTCAATCCATCGTCACCTGACAACCAGTCGCACCAGTTGCACACACCTTTGGCGCGCTCCATGATCGCAGTTTGTTTGTGACAATCCCAGATTGTTCTCTTGCATAATTGAGAGCTTCAAATAATGCACGCATGGCTGAGAGAATGAATGTAGATGAAGACAGTAAGGCTTTGTCTTCTACTGTACATGTATACAATGTGTGCATTCGACCACTGTGTGCACTGGCGGAGCTGGGAGGGTGGGTAAAGGGGGGGGGGGATACCCTTAAATATGCCTGGACCCCACAGGAGCAAGACCAGATATAATTTGACTTTGGGGTATTTTTTTTATCTTTAATTTTCAGGGCTAAAAGTATTGTAGTGGTTCTCATTGTTGACTTTTATGCGGCTAGCATGACGCCGTTTCCAACTCAATGCCCCCTGCACAGATGCCCCGTGAATGACTGGTCGGCTCAAATAGGTTCCAGGCCGTTCCGTGACAATGAAGCGGTATAGAAAATTTGCTATTGAAGTTTCCGAACGGTTAATGCGACAACATACTGTTGCTCAGCAGAATTGCTCGGGGTATTGCAAAATAAATTTGTCTTGAGGATATAATCATATCTAAGCTCTAGTCTATAGTAATTGTACAGGCAACATTACAAATGGCAATCGCAGCAAACACAATGATTATATATAATTTGACTTTTCCCATTAAAGGTGATTGTGATGGGAGCAGAGCAAAACAGATTGCCTAAGGACTACCAGGAGAAGCTAAGAGCAATCGAGACCAACAAGTATGAGGGTCCTCTACCTCTGATGGTTGAGCTGGAGCTTGAGTGAGCCAGAGAAGCAGAAAGACAAGACCTATCAGAAACCTGATACAACAAACTATTGTTTTGTGGTGTACTTGTTCCATTAGCAGTGGCAAACAGGCTAAAATAAAGTGGGGGGTCAAGTGTACTGTAATTTATAGTCCTTGGGTTTGTTTGACAATAAACAAAAATCAAGATTAGCAAGATCGAGGGCTGTGTTTGTTCTAAGATTCAGCTGTCCCTCAGTGTTTCAAAGAGGTAAGCTGTGAAATATTACGGAAACGAAGCACAGTAGTGCCTTCTCTGTAAAATTGTTTATCTGCCAATGAAACATGTCCCCTCACGCACGTCATCAGCCAACCAGGTGGTTCTTTAGTTTCTGCATACAAAATGTTGTCCCTACTGATTTTCTTTTGCTGTCCTCGTAGACACACAAACATGGTCGTGCCAAAATCACAAATAATCACCATGTGTGCAACCGAGATGTGCACTATCTCAGGCAGAGATCTGCCCTGTCTGCGGGGGGTGAAATCCAAAACAAATGCAGCTGCAGCTCAGAATCACAGTCAACACATGATCTCCAGCAGTGCAGAGATGAAAAGCACTAAAGCCTAAAGAATGAACTTTCGTACACACGATAAGTGCTAATGGAGTCATTACATGATGGTATGAGAAACTTCAGAAATCATCCACGGTCATTTTAGATACATTGGCCATCATTACGCTTCTGGTTGATTCTGGCATGTTTACAAAAATGTTAAATAAATAAATAAAAATAGGTAATAAAAGTAGGTAGCTGAAGATTTGAAGACTAAATTAAATGGGAATGGAAATGTTTTTGTTCGTGCGAAGTCAGCTAGTACAAGTTTCAAGTCTCCTGTGATGCTAATCAGGAGAAGCCATATAGAAAAAGTATGAATGGCGCTCTCGGGCGATATTACCAACTCCTTTATTGTCATGTTATCAGCCTTTGACCTCATACAGCGCACCTCAGGTGAGTTCTCGACCCAGTTATTATAGATTTTGAGTCCAACTTGTAGCGCCAAAGTGCAGTGGTGAGAAGTGTACTGCATTTCAGAAGATTTGTCAAAACAGGCACATAACTAATTTTCCCCAAACATCCATAGATGACAACGCCATGTAAAAAAGAGATTTATTAAAGAGAATTGTTCGATGTTGTCCGTTCCAAGTATGATTCTTAGCAAATGTGTTGTCATGTGCCGGCCTCACAATCACTACCATTTGTCAATCAAAACTGTAATTTATTCGGAATTCATAGTTAGTCCACTCAATCCAATTCTCGATATAATCTTATTTGTAGAGCACTTTAACACATTACAGTAATGAATGAGGAATGAAGGTCAGGCAGCAGTGATAACGATGAAAAAAATAGGTCAAAGGTTGCGACAAGTGGAGCACCAAAAAATTCCATCAACGTGACCTTTCCACGACAGTTGTATCTTCAATTGGTTATCATCTGACAGGTTGAATATGTGTTGAGTTGACCTTTGACTTAAGCTACATTGTCTTGTGCCCACCAAAAACCAAAGCTGTTATTTTCTGGTAATTAATTTGCAGTGGCCCCCCATTTTTTGCAAGTAGAATTGAGGTGGATGACTTCTCGGGCACGATCGACAAACACTCAACACAGCCACTTTTCTGAGCAGGTTGGGAAGAAACATCACTTTCAACACAAAGTAATTGCTCAAGACAGCATTATCAATTATTACACCGGTTTCTCATTACTAAGACAAAATGGTATGGTCATGAGACAAGGCAGAGGAAGGAGATGCCCAAACATACCAGGTCATGATGGCTAGGCTCTCAAATTTTAATCTGAATACAATCTGTATTTATAAGTGTTCATCATGTCTGTGTGTGAGAACCCAATTGCTTGCATTTGCATGTTTTGGCAGGAAATTAATTGATTGTGAATTATTTGCACTCAAGAAACAATATTATTAACATTTGTGGAGCAGCATTATGTAACCATCCATCCATTTTCTGTACCGCTTGTTTTCATGGGGGGTCACGGGCGTGCTGGAGCCTATGCCAGCAGTCATCAAGCATTATATAACCATATTTGTAGAATTCCTTGCAAAGGTTAAATTCCCAGGTTTGTAATCCTTAGATTTGCATAACCACTTCACCTCAATATATAAACATTTACTGGCTCTGACTCGTAAAATGTATCGCCACAATTCCAATGTCCACATTGAAGCAGATGTAGGTTATGTGTGGTGATTAGAGTACGATCCTCTCTTGACCTTTTGGGACTTCTTAGCATGTAATATCTGTAAATGATGACATTTTGATTGACTTCAATATCACTTTACAAACACTGCATTCAGTTACAAAGGTCACTGAAAGACTCCTCAATGGTCAGGTTCCTCCATGGTTACATCATAGTGAGTTAGTGTCATTTTTGTTTTATTGTTTTTATTTTTCTGTGGGATCAATGTGGTCTGCTGATATATATGTACATATGTCCGTCGGCCTCTAATTGTGGAATTTACTTCATTTTGAGATAAGAGCTGACTCAATGTCAACCCATTCTAAGTGACCCAAGACTGATATAAAATAAAACAATTATATTGGGATAATAATGTGGCTACTAGGAGGCCCCGCCTCCTCCCACCATTCAAGTTGCAATCAGGGTTGTTAAGAGGCTGAAGGCGGTTAGCCGCCTCACAACCTGTTTAGGATCCGCTAAAGACGTTCGTTCACTTAAGACGCAGACATGGAGAAAGATGCTCGACCCAACTGGGACAGTCCTTTGCAGTTCGTGTTGGCCTGTGTTTCTTATGCGGTCGGACTGGGGAACGTATGGCGATTCCCATACCTGTGCCAGATGCACGGCGGAGGTGAGGACTGACTACGTCAATTTTGCCTTTTTGTGACGCTGCTTTGTTGCGTGTAGAGGAAATAGTTGCACGTTTTCTTATTCCAAAAATCATCAAATTGTCATTATAATATGAAGTTGACAATTTAATAAGGAATGTGTTCCCGCAAATAAGTAGTGAAATGTCAGCAGCAGTTAAAAACAAAAAGAACAAAAAACACGCAGTAATTTGACACAATCACAACTTGCTCATAAATGTTAGTCCAAAAATTTAAAACGAGTATTTAATACGGACGTTCTTTTGAAAACGAGTAGTGAAAATGTAGACAAACTGTCAGATAAATGAACAGATCAAATACACAAATTCATAAACAATACTATTTGGCATTTAGCGTCCTGAAGCTTTGTTTGTTAAATACGATGCTGAACACTTTTCTTAGCCGGCTTGTATTACATTCTGCACCCTTGTAGTAGATTCTAAAGTAGAAATAATAATGATAATAATAATAATAATAATAATAATGTGAACATTTAACTTAAAATTTTAGAAAATCCTCATACTGTATTTTATTACTGGACTAGACTAGACTTTTTTTCAGTTAAAATCTTTCTCATTTTTTTTCAATTAACCTCATGATGTTAATTTCTAATTATATACCAATATAATATATTTCTTGTTTTGTGTTATGAATAATATATTATATAATATATAATAATAATATAATATATATTATATTTGCTCATTGGAAGTATTTAGTTCTACTAGCTTATTGTTAGGTGTGTGTGGTGTATATTTTGAATTAAGATAAATGAACTAAAAACTGTCCTTTCCCCAATTGCTGTTGGGTCACCACGGAAGAGCAAAACATAACATTAGATCAATATTCCAAGCTTCAAGGTAAACTTTACGGATAACCTCAGTGTTTTTCCTTTAAAACTAAACACCCTCATGTGTCAACAAATACGGAAGAGTGATAACCATCAGTTTGAATTTAATAGAAATGAATAAGGCACACTTCCAGTAATGTCAGGTAGGTTGTAAAAGTTTCAAGCAAATCCTTACCAGAGTGCAAGTTGATACAAAGTTGAAGCATGCTGTAACTCTCAATAACATCATAAACTATATATAGTTGATAAGTCCCAAGCATGGAGTGATATTACTAATGACTGAGCTCCCTTTAGCCTGCAGCTTCTCTCCTGTTTAAGGACTACACAGTAGAAGCAGGCGATAAAACTTAATGACACAACAGTTTAAGTGATACACAAACATGACAAGTGCAAAATGAGCAAGAGAAAATAGATCGAGAAATTAATACCGCTTGTAAAAATAAAGACACTAATCATACATTCAATGCTACATTGACAACTTGCTGTATTTATGTTATACAATATATGTTTGTGTGTGGGTGATCTATTTTGCAAATGCTAAACACAAAGAAAAGGAAGTTGAGAAAATGTTATCAGCGTGCCACTTGCCAAATTGAACCTGCGCATTTCTGAATTTTTGTCAGCCAACAGCAAAGAACAGTGTCATCTTGTCACTTATTTTTCCTGTGTTTATCGTATTGCTCATTCTGTGGTCATAAGTTCATTAGCGGCTTTCCCAAGTTAACTGCTAATTGTCAAAGTTCACAAGATAAAAAAGATTTTTATTGAAGGGCTACTTGTGGGAGACAATACAGCGGTACAAACTCTGGACAATATACAAATTGTGCATTATAAGAGTGGGAGTAGTTCATCTACAAAAATCTGATCTTGGGAACTTTTTAAGTTACAGTATGACATTAAAATGGGATAAAGAAGCTGGGGAAGCTTCAAGACACTAAATTTTATTTTGTAGTACTGTATATAGGCCAAGTAAAGAATGTATTTTATTGTGCTTTTCTTCAATAGGTGGTTTCTTGATTCCATATCTTGTGATGCTGTTTATTGAGGGTGTGCCTTTATTCTATATGGAGCTTGCCATTGGTCAGAAGATGCGCTTGGGAAGCATCGGGGCCTGGTCGGCCATTAACCCGTATTTGGGAGGAGTGGGTAAGTCCTCAAAAAAACATTTAGAGAGGATACATAACTAAATAACCAACTTCGTGAGTTCTGTAGGCTGACGGTAAGACACAACAATATATGCCCTTAATTCGGATTTGTAGTGATCTTGCAAAAGGTGGATAACTGCATGTGCATACCATTTTAACTTTTTGTTACAAGAACTATTGTACAAAGCACCCAGTGTAGAGTGTATCACTCTTCTGTTTGGTAACCTTTTTGGGTTCAATGGCCATCATCACATTTTTCCTCCTTGTCGTCACTAGGAAGTGGAATCACACAAATAACAAAAAAACGCCACCCTTATGTAGTGAATTGTTAAGATGCTTACTAAACTTAAATTTAATCAAATACTGTATATTGAAGTCATGTAAGATTTGCTTATGCCTGACCTGATGATTCAACCTCCATGTTTTGAGATATTATTTATCCTGAAATTATTGTTAAACTCCCAATTGCAGGACTTTGGAAGATCCATTTTAGAGATAGATGCAACAGGAAGAAATTGATTTAGATTAGGAATGCACTGATAACAGTTCCAGTAGCGATGCTGATGTTGATGCTGATACTGTACAATAGCAGTACTTGTAAAAATATATTTTGGGTAGGAGCCATGGCAGACACGTGCATGTGGAGTTACAATACGAACAATGATGACAACACTTTTAGACAACTGCTCTGCTCAATGTATGATGAAGTCCGCCCAGGTAGCATTGATTACCCTTTAGCAATGAATCATCTTTATTGTCATGAACACGTGCATATGAACTTTGCCCCCCGCATCTAACCAATCAAAGTAGTGATGTCTGTTGATGTTTGTTTCAAGGGGTTATCCTCACTTCTCGCAATTGTTTCGGGGAAATTACATGATGTCAACCGGAGACATCTAAAAGAAAAGCACAGAAATCCTTTTCATCTTAAATCTCTGATTTCAGGTCTTGCAAGTGTTGTAGCATCCGTGTATCTTTGCCTCTACTACAACATTATCAATGCATGGAGCTTCTGGTACCTCTTTCACTCATTTCAAGTGAGCTATAATAAATACACTCTGTATGAATTTCTGAGCTCATTCATTCCTTTCTGATGACTTTCATTGGTTTACATTCACAGTCTGTCCTGCCCTGGTCAGATTGTCCCGTTAATTCCAACCAGACCGGACTTGTAGAAGAGTGCCAAAAGGCTACTTCGACCCAATACTTCTTTTTTAGAGAAACACTGAACACGTCTTCTTCCATTGAAGAGAATGGAGGCATCCACACAGGTCAGGCTTTGTGTCTCCTGCTGGCCTGGGTGATCACCTACCTCTTTATTATCCATGGAGTAAAATCATCTGGGAAGGTAAGAGAAGTTTGCAGCCACACCTCAAGTGCAATCATAGCAGTGAGATACTGTAAAACAAAAATATAGTAATTGCTCAGCCTTTGATAAGAACTGCTGACACGATTGAATAAACATGAGTCCTCTAATTTAAATGTTCTCCATTGTAGTCTTCTTTTCCCACATACTTCTTCTCTACATACACCTTGTTAACACGGGTCCTTCTTTTGGAATATTTTCTGTATGAAGCTCCAAACCCAGACAAAAAGAGCACAGAATTACTTCTTCAAAGATTTTACTCCATAAAAATTTGTTGGTTGACTGTCTGCAGGTGGTTTACTTCACTGCCACATTTCCTTATGTGGTCCTTATTATTTACCTCATCCGGGGTTTGACTCTTCCCGGTGCCATCTATGGTATCAAGTACATGTTCACGCCTAAGGTAAGCATGGATTAATAATGCCATCATTTGATATGTATGTTTCTACTTGGGCCAAGGAGAATATACAAGCACTTGTGTTTGAATGTTGACGATATGTTTACATGATTTCAGATGGAAGAACTGGCCAATCCCACTGCATGGATAAATGCGGCTACTCAGATTTTTTTTTCTCTGGGTTTGGGATTTGGGTCGCTCATAGCGTTTTCCAGCTACAATCAATACAACAACAACTTTGAGAAACAGGCCTTCATCGTCTCACTCATCAACAGTGGAACTTCAATCTTTGCTTCCATTGTCACATTTTCCATTTATGGCTTTAAAGCCACAGTTAACTATGAGAACTGCCTGGAGAGGTGAGTGGATGTCTTGCTCATCTTTGTCTATGATTGATGAGCCAAATGTAGTGAGTGTAGCCAAATATTCATTAATTAGACTTAGGAGTGTTACTGCTTAGTATTAGTCAAATGTCTGTATTTAAAGAGTGACTGTACTCGTGTCGTCTCTTCCAGGACACGTATATTGCTGCTAAATACTTTTGATTTGGCGGAGGACACTATAAACATAAACAATGTGTTTGACTGGATTAAAACACTCAATTCAACATACCCGGAGCAGTTTGCTGAACTTGGCAATAAACTGGAAGACTGTGACCTAAATGAGGAACTAGACACGGTAAGGTCTTTATCATTCTACTCCTCTTGCATTAGTGCACAATAAACGCTTTGTTTTTATCAATGCATGGTTAGTGCCTGTAAAAGTTAGAAGTCGATTGGAGGAAACACTCCTCCGCTAGTGCATGTGTCGATTTTTGAATGATTAACTGCCAAGCAAACTCTTGGGCCGACACTTTTCATTCTTGCTGAGAGTATTCATTATTATTATTCATACCTAAATCTCGGTCAGCATGCACCATATCTATCTATCTTTTAATGTCTCTATGAACAAATGCCCTCTTCTTCATACTACACTTTCCCAAGTCGAAGCTTCTTCAATCCCCGTTCTCAGCCCCCAGTTGTCATGGTAACAACAGACACACTCAGTGTTGGCCCCTCTGTAGAGGGGGAAATGGTGAGCAGTGGCTAATTTTCACGGGATGGGACTGTAAGGGTTGGAAATAGCGATAACAGTTTTGTTTTCAATCTTCTCGCTGATAGCAATTTTTAACTGGCCTTAAAACTGAGGGAAAATTTACAAGCACTAAACAAGAAATAACCTGCTATCAAAGTACAGTGTACTGTATATGAAACAGTTGGTGGATGTTGCAGAATTTTATCATCAAACTTTAGGTACAAACCCCTTCTGATGATATCCAGTCATATATGCTTCTGTTACGTGATTGTGCTAAGGTGGGAGAGCGTCAAAGATCATGTACAATACACAGCCACAACTTAGAGTTGTTTGATAAGAACTGTGCCAGTTGTTACCCTTTACATTTTTTTTCTTGAGTAAAGTTCATCTTAATACACAATCTTCTTAGGGTCTGAATCAAGGTAGATTGGAGTCATAAACTCTTATCACTCAACTCTGTTTTTTTTTCTCCTCATTTGTTTCAGGCAGTGGAAGGGGTTGGTCTTGCTTTCATTCTGTACAGTGAAGCCATTCAAAACATGCCCCTGCCTCAGTTGTGGTCAGTGTTGTACTTCTTCATGCTTCTGCTTCTGGGATTGGGCAGCATGCTGGGCAACATGACTGCCATTACCACCCCACTACGAGATTTTAAGATACTATCCAAAGTTAGCAATGAGGTGTTAAACGGTAAGACTCGGGTAGATAGATATTGTTTGATTTAAAAAAAAAAAAAAAATTGATGGCTATTGTTTAGTTACTCACATTACTTATACAATTTTGGATTACTCACCTAATAGCTGATGTAAAAATACGTTTCTCGCTTTTGCTGCACAACATAAAAAGCTGTATCAGTCCTTATGATATAAATTCTTGGATATTTATTTACATAAATTATTTTGTCGGATCAAATAGCCTAGTGGGGTATTTATTTTTTTCTTTTTAAAGCGTCAAATCCAAAAATTTATTTAGTTACAAACTATACTTTGACTCAGGTTAGCTCGTAGTTGTGAATATAGCATAACAGATTTCTTTTTGTTTTGGTTAGAGATGCTTCATGGTGTGTTTAAAAGTACATGCCATTATATGAGATCATGAGTTTCTTGTCAAGAGTTTGCATGGAAAGTATGCAAAGTAGCCAGTGGCGGCTACATGCACCCCTCTCTACACAAAACTCAACATTTTGATTACTCTTGCATTTCTGGAATATGAATTGAGCTGCTTTTATCCATCTTAGGGGTTGACCACTTTACCTTGTACTGCCACTTACTGTCAACTGTAATGGACATCACAATGCCAAGGGCTCAGCTTGCGAACGTCACATGACCAAACCCAGAAAACAGGTGAGCTGCGATTTGCTGTTACCTGAGCCCTTAGGCACTGTGACATCTTTTTCGGTCAACAGCAAGGAACAAAGTGGCCACTCACTAAAATGGGTAAAAACAGGTGAACTTTGCTGTTTAATTCTCCATTCACAAACGCAACATTAATCATAACGCCGTGTTTAGACTCGTGAGGATGCGTAGAACATACCGGTCTTCATGGTAATAAAAAGTCATATACAGTTCTGCATGACACAGGACAATAGATAAGTGGATTACATAAGTGTGCACATCCTCTCTCATAACTGGGGTTGTGGCTTGATTTAAAATAGGCTATCTATTGCAGTGGCAGATTTGTGTGTGAAGTCTAGTCACTTACGTAAACGCCAAGTCAGCCAGTTTAAGTCTTTCGTAAGTTTTTGCAAAGCAAGTCGCAAGTGCTAACGATGGCAACGCGAGTCTGACGTGAGTCCAGTCATGTGACTTGAGTCACCCACCTCTGCCTTGCACTGTTGGGCCAATAGTGAGTCCAGCTTTCATTGAATGATGATCATTGGTCTGGATCTCGCCGGCTGGGTTTGTGTGCATACCGGCTGGTGATTAGCCATCTCATGCGTTTTGCATCTAACCTGCTCAGAATGTGGAAAACAAGGCAATTAAAGGGGTTTAACTTGTCGAGGTAGAACTTGACTTCAAACTGTACTGCAGTATTTCCCAACCTTTATGGGCCAAGACCCAAAAAATGTTGGAGATTAATTAGCGGAGGATTAGGGTATTTCCATTTGCATTTTATTGTTCTATACTGTTCACAGAATGCGGCGCATGGACAAACGGTCCATTGCAATCTCAAAGTGTTTTTTTTTTTTTTTTCTCTTCACTTGTGCTGTGCATCACCTTTGTGAACTGTGTTTTCCTGTCAGGGACATTGTGTCTAATCCTGATGCTTCTCGGCCTGGCCTTTACCACCCCATCTGGAAATTATTGGTTTACCATATTTAATGAATACGGAGCATCTTTCTCTCTGCTTTTTGTTGTCCTCGTTGAGATTCTGACTGTCAGTTACCTTTATGGACTCAAAAGGTTTGTACTGTATATTCGTATTGTTCTCTATGCTTTATGCAATCTAGTTGCTGCAATATAACAATAAAACAATGATGAGAAAATTCTTGCTGAAAGGATGCTCTGCTTATTGTAGGTTTGAAAAAGATATTGAAGACATGCTTGGCCACCGTCCAAACTGGTACTTGAAGATCATGTGGGGCATAGTCAGCCCTCTTCTCCTAATATGCCTATTTGTCTTCTATATTGTCAACTATATCAGAGGAGGGACACCCACTTACCAAGCATGGAACAAGGAGCTGGTAAACTTTATTATTATTATTATTATTATTATTCTATTTACTACAAAAATCTCAAATAGTTGAAATGTGTGCACAGAGCATTGCGTTTTTGCTACAGCTTCCAACTTTTTATAGCTACAGCACAATATACAAATTGGTGTACCTTTGCTTGCATTGTATTTAGTTTCATATAAAAGTTTGCTGCATTGCGTGAGCTGGTTCCTTAAGTTTTAAACATTGATTCCCTCCTGGCACATAAATAGTGTTCTGATGATTGCACAACATGAAATTACAAATTTCAGAAAGAAAAATGTCTATTGTATCCATTTTTCAGGGAAAGACCGTGGCGACCGACTATCCGGTTTTTGGTCAAGTCTTCATTGCCATACTGTTGGCATCTGCCGTCAGCTGTGTTCCCCTCTCGGCTCTCTATGTGTACTGCACGAACAGGAAACAATCAAATTCTATCAAGAATAGACAATCGGTCAACACGATATCTACTTAGAGCACCTAAGTTTGGATGATAACTGCACCTTTTCAATTTTCAATTTTGTTGATGTGGTCCAATTTTACGACAGTTTTTTTTTCTTTCTTAAGGCACTTTACACAGGTCACAGCGGGTATAAAACCACACTCCTCACCGCTGTGTGAGCAAGGAATAATTCCCTTTTTAGAAGAAACATCCAGTAGGCTTGCTAATATTACTCCCAGTCGAAATAAGGATGTAGTCGTCGCAGTGTTGTTTACAAGCAGGAATAGCAAGGAGAAATTGGAACATAATGATGAGCTCTCAAGCACCAACTGGAGCATCCAAAATTACTTCCTGAAGCAACCTGCCAAACAAATTTTTTTCAAGTGGAATATTCCCTCTGTCCCTGTGTCCAAAATTAATTAGAATGCACAATTGTCAATATTGACAGTGACTGTGGTGAAAATCTATAAATTTATAGATGATCCAAATCATTTGGAAAGTTGTTTTGGAAAAATGCTATTTGTTGATGTTGTAAATTGTTTCCACCTAATGTATTATTACTAGTACATTGTTTTACGTATATGATGTATTAATATTCTGTTTGTACAGTCCCAACATTTGCTGTAGTTTCCTTCTTATAAATGTGTTATTTGAAATACCCTTTATTGTATAAAGTATGATTAGGTACTGACAATATTGCCTCCTATGCGTTTTAATATGAACTATACTGTAGATAGCTGTCATTTGTTGAAATTGTCGAAAATACAATAATATTATCACATTGTTCTTAATCCTCCATATTCAGACAAGACTTGATGTTAGGAATCTCATATATTTTATTTTCCATTAAAAAATGTTATTTTAAGTACCATTTCATGGAATACAATATGAGTGGTAGCATGTATATATGTACCCATTTCTCTGTGTGTGGAAGATTGAATGTTTTGATTAAAGACTTTTTAATAACTAGTGGAATTGTTGTCTTTGAGTTGAAATATTAAAGTAAGATTAGTAAGCGTAAGATGGTTCCCCTGATAACAACGAATGTTAGGATTGACAGGACTCGACCATTTGAATTGTGGGAACGGCAGAATGTTTCCATCATGACGCAAAATAGAAATGCAGCATGGAACTGAATGTAAATTGTGTGATTTGTGTATAATCAGCAATCACATTTTTAGTTCTGTACATTTGTAGATTCTTCCTTGCAAGAATATTAAATCATTTTCAAGTCTCCTAGGTAGTATTTAAAGTAGTCAATGCTGACATTATTTAGATTCTTATTATTTACTGAATTAAAAGTTTGTTTGGATACTTTTGTCGATTTTGCAGTATTCATATTCATTTCAGTTAACATGCCTTTAGTTAACAATATGCCCTGCAGTAACCCTTATTGTGTTATGTTGCATTCCTTCACCACTGACCTTTGAATCGTAACTAGTTTTCCATTCAAAGAAAAGAAATTCTTTTATGAATCAAAGGTTTGACCTGGGCCCAGCAGGTCTCTTAATCCCAGAATATCTGAGGTTTATCGCATGTGGCATTTATAAACTTGCCATTTCCTCACAGTCTTATCTTCCTTCGCCTTAAAAAGGAATTTTTAATTCATTCCGCAAGTTCAGCATTGTAATAAATCTGCTAAATAACACCAAATCAAATGCTAAAGTTTTATATCTCACGATCATATAATAAAAAGATATTGTGATACATCAAACACATCATAAAGTTGACAATGCATTTTAGTCTTTATATTGTTTCCTTATTTCTTTATTGGCCTGGAGAAAAAGAGATGTCATTGTTACGTTAAGCTTAATTGACCAAGACTACAAGCCGTAACCATAACCCCAAGCCCTGAAATATAGTTGACTTTTAAAATTTACAGTTTAAAACATTTATACAAAATAAAAACACTCGACTCCCTTCAACGAGGGATTTTTTTTGTCAGATATTAAACGGTTTTACTGCCTCCATGTGGCAAACGGGACAAATGTTTCCATACTGTACAAAATCCAGTAGAGTAGTACCTTTCACTTTTTTCTTTCTTATATTCTTTATATTAATTATGCCATGACTAAATGGCTAAATTGTTCATGAATGACAAGAAATTTGTGCGTGCGTGCGTGTGTTGGTGTAAAGTCTGAGGGTGGCCAAAAGATGTCATGCTTGACACAGGTTGTTTGTAGTTGTAGATTTTTGTTTTTTAATAGTTTTTAAACACATCTTATATTGCATGTGTCAAGTCTGAGGGTGGCCAAAAGACGTTACTTGTCAATTTTGAGTTGACAGCTGCGTCAAAAGAATCAATAAAAACTAGAATTCAACAATATTTTGAAACATTAATTGCAACAGCACATTAAAATCTGTTGATATTTAACATCGTCTGCCTGAATAATTGTAGATCTGGTTCATATTTATTAATTGTAACAAACTCCGGCTCGCGGGCCAAATCTGACCCGTGTCTAGATTTAGACCGGTCCAAAGCATCGTGTCAGAAAATCATAATATGTGACCCGCTGGCACTGTCGGAAGGACCTGCAAGCCACAGAAATGAAACGCGTATGAACGGGAACGCGCATATGAGTGAGCGCTCACGATCGGGTGCGAGCACGTTCTCCTCCGTCCCTTCCCTGTCCACGCGCACACAGGTGTCCGTTTGCACGATAATCGGTGACACAGACACTTCCTCATTCAAATTTCCGCACACCGAGGACTATGGCGACACTAAAATCAGTGACGCTGCCAGTGACTCTGCAAAAGGCAAAAATAATCTACGAACTACTGGTGAGCGCTCTGTCTACTTTACATTACAGCACGTCCGCGTCGCCCACTCACAGTGATTGCAAATAACAAAAAGACTATTAATTGTTATTTTGTGATTATGATATATTCTGTTGTGTATGAAGTTTAAACAAAAAAAGATAAAACGGAGAGTGATTTAATTTGGATAAAAAATCTGACATGATACAACCTGGCCTGTTTACTGCAGTCGAAAAAACAATATCTCCCTTCTCATTAATATAACAATAATGAAACAAACTCAATACATGTAATAAAAAATGAATCCAACTTTCATCAAATCGTTCGTTGGTATTTAATTTATCCATCCATCCATCCATCCATCTTCTTCCGCTTATCCGGGTTCGGGTCGCGGGTGCAGCAGCTTCAGGAGGGACTCCCAGACTTCCCTATCCCCAGCCACTTCATCTAGCTCAACCCGGGGGACCCCAAGGCGTTCCCAGGCCAGCTGAGAGACATAGTCTCTCCAGCGCGTCCTGGGTCGTCCCCGGGGTCTCCTACCGGTGGGACATGCCTGGAACACCTCCCCAGGGAGGCGTCCAGGAGGCATCCGTATGAGATGCCCGAGCCATGTCATCTGGCTCCTCTCAACGTGGAGAAGTAGCGACTCTACTCCGAGTCTCTCCCGGATGACCGAGCTTCTCACCCTATCTCTAAGGCAGAGCCCGGACATCCTGCGGAGAAAACTCATTTCGGCCGCTTGTATCCGGGATCTCGTTCTTTCGGTCACGACCCATAGCTCGTGACCGTATTTAATTTATTAATATTTTAATCTTTAATTATCCTGGTACTGCAATTGACAACAGATTCTCATTTGCTATATAAACATATCTACAGACAGCAAAGGATATAGTTCCATATTTACAAGTTAATTTACAATGGTAATGCTTCGAGGAATGTAAGTCTGAATACATTTGAATCTAACCCTTATACATTTGAATCTAACCAAATCTGGCCTCCTTTGCAAAAGTTCTACAACATTTCCTATTCATGCAGTATACATGGAGCGCTGTGAGGGGAACACAGCTGACGACAGACCCCAACAATATGGCAATGAAGACTTGAGCAAAAACAGGGTAGCCCATCAACACGGTCTTTCCCTGAAACAACAATACAGTTAATGGTCAGCATCCACCGAGCAAAACAAGATGGTCCACAATCAGTTTGCGCTTTCTATGTGTGTGATCTATATCTTGTCCTTTGAATGCACTAATGGAGTAGCTCGTGGTAAAATTAAAGATGTGTATATTGACTGATTTGATACACCTTTTCAGAATTAAGCAAGGTAATGTACATTCGCCAACCCTATTTGTTTTATTTTGAATGAGCCAATATAGGTTTGTGGATGAGTGATATTAATGTGAGCATGTTATTCTTTTTCAAGTGGAAAAATGATTGAATTGTTGAAATGTATACAGAATGGCGCTAATACTTGTTTTTTTGCGGGTACGGAGATATTAAATCTATGGAATTGATAGATATGGTAGTGGGGAGACTCCATCGGAAACCACTGAAGTTGAGAAAATTAGATGAGGCTCCTTGGTCAAAAAAGCTGTAGTTAATTTCTGAAGAAGTTGATATGCATATTTACAGGGATAATTTGTAACGTTGAAGAAACTTGGTTTAAAAATAGTTTGTGAAAATTGGAAAACATACATAGAGATGAAGGAAAGGTTTATACTTGGATGAGGGTTGCTCAGTTGAGGTCTGGTATTCTCCCATTGTCTGAAGTGTGTGAAATATTTCTTTTATATTGTACTCGTAATAATGATCTAATGATAACAATGAGAGAGTGATTATTTTTGTACATTTTGTAATCTCTTTAAACTTGGAAAGGTTTCTGTTATATTTTGGTCCTGGTGTGGGTGCTTTTAGTTGGGTGTTTTATGAGCCCATGCAGACTGGGCCAGCTATTATAATCATGACACAATAATAAAAATTTAAACAAAAAACATTTAAACAATTTGAAAGTTTGCAGTAATGGAGTAATAAAAGTACCAGCTCCTTGTCCCATGCTTGGTAGGTGGGTGTCCCTCCTCTGATGTAAGTGACAATATAGAAGACAAGGAGGACTAATAGGAGAAGGGGACTGACTATCCCCCACATAATCTTCAAGTACCAGTTTGGACGGTGGCCAATCATGTCTTCAATGTCTTTTACAAACCTACAATGAGCAGAGGATCATTTCAGCAAGCATTTTCTTGGCATTGTTACATTGTCGAGACTTACAAACCTTTTAATACCATAAACGTAACTGACAGTCACAATCTCAACGAGGACAATAAAGAGCACGGAGAAAGACGCTCCGTGTTCATTGAATATGATAAACCAGTAATTTCCAGATGGGGTGGTAAAGGCCAGGCCGAGAAGCAGCAGGATTAGACACAATGTCCCTGACAGGAAAACACAGTTCACACAGGTGATGCACAGCACAATTGAAGAAGAAAAAAAAAAAAACACTTTGAGATTGCAATGGACCGTTTGTGGCATGTTGTTTTAAGTCAACCAGATTTTGTCAGGTTCTTTGGCTACTTTGGAAAGGAGCAGTTGGCTGAAAGAGTTGGCGTGCTCCTCAACACTTTGTCCCCTTACTTCTGAAATGATGCATCTGCTCCTTTCTCAGTTCATTTATTGATGCCTGCAATGTATTATGAACTGTTAAATGGTCTTCCACTAGATGACAGAATTAACCCACTTCCATGCCTTTTAAACAGGTATAGATCACACACTCTGTCTACCTATCCTGCATTATTTTGGATGTTTCCCTCCTCCAGAACATATGATTCAAAAATCAGTGCCTGATTATTGACACTGCAGGCTAACCCAAATCCAAGTGTGGGGTGTTACTGAAAAGCAATACAAGAAGTTCAATTGAACCTTCTAAAGAAAAAAAAAAAAAGAATTCAAATGCAGATTTGAACATTTTATAACATTTTAGCTCACTAGACTATTTGATAAAACATCTATCCAGGTCTTACCGTTTAAAACCCCATCGCTAACTTTAGACAATATTTTTAAGTCTTGTAGTGGGGTGGTGATGGCGGTCACACTGCCCAGCATGCTGCCCAATCCCAGAAGCAGAAGCATGAAGAAGTACAACACTGACCACAACTGAGGCAGGGGCATGTTTTGAATGGCTTCACTGTACAGAATGAAAGCAAGACCAACCCCTTCCACTGCCTGAAACAAATGAGGAGAAAAAAAAACAGAGTTGAGTGATAAGAGTTTATGACTCCAATCTACCTTGATTCAGACCCTAAGAAGATTGTGTATTAAGATGAACTTTACTCAAGAAAAAATTTTTAAAGGGTAACTACTGGCACAGTTCTTATCAAACAACTCTAAGTTGTGGCTGTGTATTGTACATGATCTTTGACGCTCTCCCACCTTAGCACAATCGCGTTTATTGTGCACTAATGCAAGAGGAGTAGAATGATAAAGACCTTACCGTGTCTAGTTCCTCATTTATGTCACAGGCTTCCAGTTTATTGCCAAGTTCAGCAAACTGCTGCGGGTATGTTGCATTGAGTGTTTTAATCCAGTCAAACACATTGTTTATGTTGATAGTGTCCTCCGCCAAATCAAAAGTATTTAGCAGCAATATACGTGTCCTGGAAGAGACGACACGAGTACAGTCACTCTTTGAATACAGACATTTGACAAGTACTAAGCAGTAACACTCCTAAGTCTAATTAATGAATATTTGGCTACACTCACTACATTTGGCTCATCAATCATAGACAAAGATGAGCAAGACATCCACTCACCTCTCCAGGCAGTTCTCATAGTTAACTGTGGCTTTAAAGCCATAAATAGAAAAAGTGACAATGGAAGCAAAGATTGAAGTTCCACTGTTGATGAGTGTGACAATGAAGGCCTGTGGCTCAAAGTTGTTGTTGTATTGATTATAGCTGGAAAACGCGATGAGCCACCCGTATCCCAAACCCAGAGAAAAAAAAATCTGAGTAGCAGCATTTATCCATGCAATGGGATTGGCTAGTTCTTCCATCTAAAAGCATGTAAACATATCGTCAACATTCAAACACAAGTGCTTGTATATTCTCTTTGGCCCAAGCAGAAACGTACATAAAAAATGATAGCATTATTAATACGGGCTTACCTTGGGCGTGAACATGTACTTGATACCATGAATGGCACCAGGAAGAGTCAAACCCCGGATGAAGTAGATCATGAGGACCACATAAGGAAATGTGGAAGTGAAATAAACCACCTGCAGACAGTCAAATAACAAAATTTTCATTCTGTCAAGCCTCTTCGTCTTGAAAACAGAGCATTTTTTTCTTTATTTATTTGCAGACATTTATCCTAGTATTTCACTGCAAATTTTTTCAAACTTCTCCTACCTTCCCAGATGACTTTATTCCATA
This sequence comes from Syngnathus floridae, assembly GCF_059516105.1. Lineage (NCBI taxonomy): Eukaryota > Metazoa > Chordata > Actinopteri > Syngnathiformes > Syngnathidae > Syngnathus > Syngnathus floridae. The sequence goes on from NC_142422.1 coordinate 7,612,999, forward strand.
GATATTGCAGAAGTATGTGATCATCCAGGCCACCATGAGACACAAAGCCTGACCTTTGTGGATGCCTCCATTCTCTTCAATCGAAGAAGAAATGTTCAATGTTTCTCTAAAAAAGAAGTACTGAGTCGAAGAAGCCTTTTGGCACTCTACTACAAGTCCGGTCTGGTTGGAATTAACGGGACAATTTGACCAGGGCAGGACAGACTGTGAATGTAAACCAATGAAAGTCATCAGAAAGGAATGAATGAGCTCAGAAATTCATACAGAACTTCAATTATGTCCAGTAAGATATTTAGTAGCTCACTTGAAATGAGTTAAAGAGGTACCAGAAACTCCATGCATTGATAATGTTGTAGTAGAGGCAAAGATACACAGATGCTACAACACTAGCGAGACCTGAAATTAGAGATTCAAGATGAAAATTATTTCTGTGATGAATTTGTGTTTTACTGTCAGCCTACAGAACTCAAGAAGTTGGTTATTTAGTTATGTATCATCTTTAAATGTTGTTTCGAGGACTTACCCACTCCTCCCAAATACGGGTTCATGGCCGACCAGGCCCCGATGCTTCCCAAGCGCATCTTTTGACCAACAGCAATCTCCATGTAGAATAAAGGCACACCCACAATAAACAGCATCACAAGATAAGGAATCAAGAAACCCCCTGTTGGAGAAACCCACAATTAAATACATTATTTAATAGGTTCCATATACAGAATGAAGCAGAAAAAAAATACAATACGTACATCTATCCATCCATCCATCCAAGCGGTACAGAAAATGGATGGATGCAATAATACATGATTATATAATGATGATGATAATAATATTCATTATACAATAATAAAACTCAAAATTTTCACTTGAATTTAACTTTCAGAGAAATCATGATTTTATTATAGCTATTTTTGCCTGTTTTGTGGGTGTTATCTAGATTATTATTTTATCAACTCTGGAATAACACACGCAGCGGCCACTCTCTGTCCCGTTCGGTGTTTTGTGAGTGTTTACTGAGTGTTTGTCCGGCAGTTTTGTGTGTGTTCGTTTCGTGTGATACGTCGTGCTACTAGTGCGGCGGGCATGTTCTGCTCAACATCGGCGGAAGTGGGTTTTATGGCGTTCTGGACTTTGGTGCGGAGAGATTAAGGGCGCTCGGACTGCTTCGTCATGGAGCATTGTTGGGATGCGTCGGCAGCGGGTCTGCGAGGCAGCGGAAGAGGGGCCAGCGCGAAGACGTCGGGCCAGGCTTGCGGCCAACCCAGCTCGCCCAGCCGTGCCTTCCATTCTCCTGGCGTACGTTCGTTCGCGGGATGACAAGATGGGTTGCGTTCGCCTGATAGGATCCACGAACCGGACAGTGCGTGCCTGCTGTGTGCTCGTGTTCGCAGTGGCCTGGTTGACTGTCATCTTTCCGGACTCTGCTGTGCATCGGGAGCGGCTAGCGTGCTGTCACTCTTATATGTTCATCTTCTTGTTTTATTTTTCCTGTGTTGTTTACTTGTATGTGCGTTATGAACTCTGTCTTGTCACCCTGGGATAGTGAGAAACGTAATTTCGATCTCTTTGTGTGTCTTGACATGCGGAGGAATTGACAATAAAGGAGACTTTGACTTTGATAATAAAATTATTATATTATTTAATTATAAATTAATGGCCCATTTACTTCTTTGATTTATTTAATTCCATATTTAATTAATAAATGAAACATAAATTAATGACTTTTATTCATTTCATACTGTATGTCATTTTGGCACTTTTTGTCCTCCAAATTAAAGCCATGCATGTTGAAGTAAAAATAATCAAGAGCTTGTCCTAACAGTCAAACTTAATGATTTTAGGGAAGAAAATGTGCCAAAGGACAAAAATGACATTGTCAGGTCTCACCTCCGCCGTGCATTTGGCACAGGTATGGAAATCGCCAAACATTCCCCAGCCCAATGGCATAAGAAACACAGGCCAACAGGAACTGCAAGGGACTGTCCCACTTGGGTCGAGCATCTTTCCCCATGTCCGTGTCTCAAGTGAATAAATGTCAACAGGTTGTGTGAGTTAACAGACCCTCTTCAGCCTCTTAATAATGCTGTGATTACAACTTGAATGGTGGCAGGAGGCGGAGCCTCTAAGTAGGCACTTTATTATCCCAATAAATGTTTTAGTTTGTTATCGTATCAATGTCCTCTAACATATCTTCAAAGCACTTCATTGATTTCACCATATAAGTTCATGCAGTCAGTACAAATCGTGTTGTAACGCGTTTGCATTTTTGCAATCTTGTGTAATTTTAAGTTTTTGTTTGCATGGTGTTATTCTTGCATTATTGTTACTTTAAAGTAGTTTTTCAACATACTTTTTTGTGTCATTTATTAGGGATTAGGTTTACATTTCGCAGGTAAATTCTGTCCTGATGGGCTTTGCTTTCATTTCAATGTTGATGGTTCTGACAACATGATGCAGAAAAATCCAAGTTATAACTTTCAGGAGAAACTTTATAATCACATTCTTATTGATGAAACGTGCATTAATAGTTCTTCTCCCAGACTTATTTTTACAACCGTATGACACAAACTAGCATATTTTGTCATAGCATTAGAAAATAATGTGACAATGCCAGGGAGAAATCAAGGTTTTTTAGCTGGGGGCTAACTAACAAATTTTCTGCCATAGTATAAAATGCTTGGTTTGGTTGACACTTTGAGAAGTAATCATTTAACAATGTTGTGAACAGACGTGATTTCAGAATCAGAGCCGTCTCCATTTCTGGTTAACTTAATAATTACATTAATAGTTCTCAGTATGATGAAGCACAGTGATGATCCAAACTAAAATTCCAGTCAAAGCAGAATATTTGATTTGTTATTGGGTATCATATCTTGGGTATCATTCTTGTGGGTGGTCCATGTATGTTGGCATAATAATGTACTTTATGAAAAGGCAAGGGTGACACGGTGACGCACTGGTTAGCACGTCCGTCTCACAGTGTGGAAGTTGTGGTTTCCATTCCGGCACTGGGCTTCCTGTGTGGAGTTTGCATGTTCTCCCCGTGCCTGTGTGGGTATCCGCCGAGTGCTCCGGTTTCCTCCCACATCCCCCCAAAAAAATTGATCACTCCAAATTGCTGGTAGGTGTGAGTGTGAGAGCAGGCAGTTGTTCGTTTGTCTATGTGCCCTGTGATTGGCTGGCAACCGGTTGAAGGTGTCGCCTGCCGACTGCCAGCTGGGATAGGCTCCAGCACTTTCGTGAGCATCGTGAGTAGTAGTTGAGAAAATGGATAGATGGATGAAAAGGCAAACCTGACATACAGTAAATAATTTACAGTTTTTCTGATTTGATCCCAATGAGTGGGGCAAAAGTGGAATTTTATATAAATCCCACATTTGTCTTCTAAAAACAGGTACAGTGACATTGAATAAGAGCTAAGTTCAGCATACATGTCAGCCTGTGTTAGACTGTCCTGTCTCTGTGTTGGAGCCGTGTGGATAGCAGCAGGTCCATGCACACAATTTTGCGTGCCTTGTCTTACAAGAGGCGGCCCTGCTGGCTCACCGACATCCTCAAGTCTCCCCTGGGAACTAGTAAAGGCTCCATGCCTGATGATGCTGCTGCTGGGGATAAAGCGATGAAAAGGCTGAGGATGAGGTGGTGAGCTCGCTAGGGCGGAGCTGCTTTCCACACGCACACATTCAGTCCATCTTTTCTTTCTGAACCAGCTTTGGAGCATCGACGAAGTCACGGCCATTGAAGAGGATGAGACCACATGTAACCACGCTGGCCGTTCCCCAGAACAGGACATAAGCTAGAGTCTCCGTCCATGTGTCACCTACGGAGGAATGCCAGATTTATGAGTAAGTAACATACTTTATATTGTGTACTCAATCATTTTTCAAACTTCAGTGTTGTCTTACCAGCCATTAGCAGGCAGATAATACACATGGAGAATGCGACCACCATGATGATAGGCAACTGAGAAAGACAAACAAAAAAGTTGCATTAAAAGAAAGGCAAACTAAAACTGCATTAACTTGTCTAAGTCTTACCGTCAGAAATTTCCAATCTTTGGGGTCACGCAGTGGTGTAGTCAAATCAGCTTCATCCACAGCAAAGTTGCCAAGAAATAGATCTATAGAGTCCTGTGTTAAAAAACAAACAAAGCTTTCAATATTAAGACAGGGCCAGTGAAATTTCTGCAGTCAACCCATTAGGTAAAATAACATTAATTTTATTATATTGTATAAAAAAATGTACGTGGATTTGAATTTGATCGTTTGTTTACATAATTTTTATGCATATGCAAGTGTAGGTGATCATGAGATACAGTATGTTGTATTTGGGAAGAGATTATAGTAGTGCTGACAGAAAAAAAGCCAAGCTATTAGAGTAACGCAGACAACTATGTATTTTCGAGCTGAACTAAAATTACAAGTCTTCAGTTAAGTTGAACTGAATAGCGATGACATTCTTCAGATGGCTTCAAGTTGTTATTTTTCAATCTCACCGTGCGTACAAATCATGTGTGCATTCCATCATAAACTATAAAAGAGATATAGTGGAGCTGCACGTGTTTTGCATGTGCATGTTGTTAGGACTGTCACCTGTAATAAAGTCTGAAATGGCTACAATAGAATCAATACAAAAGAATGACTAAAGAATCTAGTGGCTTCAAAGTTCGGCTTTTGTTTTCATGCTTTATGAAGCCGCTAAATCACAAGTTCATGAGCAGGTGTCCTGTACTTTGGCCACCGCATTGACAACAACGTTGGCAATTTTTGGCAGGAGGCCCATTTGATATCGAGATCAGAAGTGAGCAATTCATTTTGTAATGTGCCGACATGAGAAAATACTAACCACAACTTGGTCTCAATTATTTTCAATGAATTTATAAAAAAAAATTGTCTTGGTCCAAAATCCTTCCACGTGCATTTACATGAAACCAAGCTAAATCATTCAAACTTTTCCGCCACTATTGGGTAATCTATAGTCTGTACAACTCAAATGAAGCAAAACAAGAGGTAGAAGTACCATAAAACCATCAATATAGCTGCACAAGAGCATGTGCACGCTTCTAAATGGGGATGTGGCTGTGTTCAGAATTAAGCAATCGCATTCAAATGTTAAATAGGGATCTGCACACAATTGCCACCATTTAAAGTACCTGTGATTAAAACCTGATTAAAACCTTCGGTTGAAGCGATTTGTAGTTCCCAATCCTAACTTGACACAAAAGATGTTGAATTCAATCTGTGTGTGGCTGGTTTGTCACTTATGAATTTAATCTGTCAGAGGATGGTCCTTCATACAGCCATTTTTATACACTAACTGCAATGTAAAATAAATACGAATGAAAAAGGTTGCGCTTGTCTCAATAATTGAGACATACTGTACCTGTCTAAATCCATCAGAAAAGTTGTTTTTATAATATCGAATCATGGAGTTCCAGCCGTCCATCAGCAGCCCCCATTGAGTTCTCTTGCCTGTTCTAAAGAAAAAGAAGAAGAAAAAAAACGTGCATGATTCTCTGGAAGGTTTGAGTATTAAAAAAAAAAAAAATGAAGACATGAAAATATGTCAAACATTACCATACACAACTGAAAAGAAAAATGTGTGTACAGGGAATAGACAAACTTCAGTTTGGATAGTGTATAAGGTTTCTACTTGCATCGACCTAAAGTCATTATTGATCACTTCACTTTAACAATGTTGGCAATTGTTCAGTGAACCACTGCAGTGAAGTTGACCAATGTGTAAAAGTAGCTGTTTTTAATAACGAACCTGGTGAAGTCGGTCTTCAATGCTCCAGTGCCTGCATATTGTTTAGCACATGCATCTGCGTTGTCAGCCCAAGCTGCAGGGAAAAGATGTCAAAAGCAAGACCATACTTAATTTAAGGACTTGGAGAGTAAATAGTTGTAGTTACAAAAAGTCAAGAATAACTAAAAGCACGGTGTGACAGCTCACCATTTTTGTACATTTTTTCAAAGTCTGCTTGATCCTCAATGGGCTGGGTCATGTGGAGGACGCCCATTTTCTGTGATGAATAACAAACATCACTTGACCACAAATCACTTTTTTTTTTAGTTTTACTGACATGGCTGTGCTGCCATCTATTGGAATCTACTGTAACTGTTTGCTCCATTGAGTAGCAATGCATTATATGAGATCTGTAACATGAAAGCAGAGTGGAGTAGTTTACAGCAACACCTCTATCATGTGTCACTACTTCAAGAGACATCTCTAGTTATGTTGTTTTGACAACTTTATTTACTGCTTGTAGCATAGGCGTCCTACCCGCAGCTGTGCTTGAAGTGAGCGTCTGGCCAGCAGGCTCTGGATGACATTGGTACGATCGAGACAGTCCATGCAGTTGCTCCGAAACGTCCCCTCTTGGTTTAACAGTACCTTGCCATCTGAATCCACCAAGAAGTACCTGTGCCCCAAATCCACTGTTATTTCAGTTATGTGGCAAATTCATGGCGTTAAATTCAGGGACTACAATTTGTTTGCTTGTCTTGAAACACTTGATTGACTTGTCATTTTTTACCTTAGAATTGTCCAAATCCTCTAATCTCATCCTCTCAAGAGTAATTATTCATTATTTTTTGTAATCATTCATGAAAAAAAAACCTTATTTTTGTGTTAATCAAAACAAGACATTTGCAAACATCTGCTTTTACTTTGAAAAATAACCGCACCTCTAACTGAATCATTTTCAAAACATTTCGTTGTTATTGTTGAATATTATTTAGTTGTTTTTATCATTAAATGATACAAAATAAACAACAGGGGGAAAATTAAATTGATTTTGTAACACTTTCATGCAAAATAAAAATTTCCCGTACTATTCGATAAATCGTTGGAAAAATCAGTAGAATAATTAATTCTGAAAATATTCAATATTAACAGCCCGACTGTGTGAGGTTACAACCTTTCTTCTAAAACATAAAAACAGAAGCAAACTGACCCAAATTCCTCCTGGATTTCAGCAACCATGTCCAACAGGATGTGCAGACGATGCCACCTCATCCGACTGCACTCTTTGTGGAAGTCAAACGCTATGTACCTGAAGAAAACCATATGTTGAGCAAAAAGATTAATTGAGCCATTCATGAAGAGGAATGTGTATAATGGACGACTCTTACTTGATGGTGCCGTTCCCTAAGTTACCCACCATCTTTTCAAAAGTCTTCTCGAGTGGATTTTCTGAGCCTTTCTGGTTGATCTGAAAGAAGAATTTGTATTTAGGTAAATTTAAGTATGTTATGTGAGTGAACACAAAAAACAATTAAGTCACACGTAAACTTACCAGATTCAAAATGACTTGCTTCCCATAAAGAATTATCTGTGAATCGAAGTGTCTCTGAAATCCATCCAGCTGAAGCAAATAAAAGCAGGAAAAGACAAACCACACGAGTTAACTACCAAAATAAAAGTCTTTAATGAGTAGGTAGAGTAATGCAAAAGAGTAGTTTACGTGGTTGACTGTTTTGCTGATCTGTGGCCTTGGCTTGTACTTGAGGTTGGGCCTTTGGGACCAGTAAAAGGGTATTGAGCCTCTTGTCTGAAAAGGAGATCAAACAAACTGATATCACTGTGTACTTTGTGATCATTTTTATGAAGCAAATCTAAACATTTTTCCTGGTGGATTTACCAAATCCTTGACTTTTCAAGTTCTTTTAGATAGCAAGAGACAAAGCAGCTGAGCTGAATGTTTGATTGCCGCCTGCCAATTTGTGGACCCTGGTTAAAGACCATCGACCACCAACATCCTGGACACTTGGCTGTGGTATCGTTGATCAAGACACAGACACTCCAATCTGCTCTGCAGGTACTTAAGTAGCTCCCTGCTCCAGTGTGTGCCACTAACTGTGTTTACTCCAAATGAAGAGATCATTTATGCACTTGTGTGTGTACATGATGATGATGATGATGATGATGATGATGATGATGTACATGACAAACAGATGATTATTCTTCCTCAAATAGTGCACTTCATGACACATCGGAAAATCTCTCCAATGGGGATTCATCATCTGACCTGAACAAAGGAAGCCTTGGCACTGTTGTACTGCACTATCTGCTCCGTCTCCACGTAATTAGCAGCATGGCCCTCTGAATCAATGCCTGGCAATGAAAAAAAGAAGTTACAAACATGGTGGCCTGTGGCCCCCATCAAGCAATACACAAGTAGAACTCATATCCACTGGATGTGCCTGGATTTCACTTGGAAAAAGAACTTGAGTTCAAATGATGTCATTCAGTACAGTGTGGCTAAAAGTGTTGTTACCTCGGACATAGTAGCGGACACCAGCCCTGAAACAGCTCCTTCTGGAGATGATACTCCAGTCAAAAAATTTCCCATTGATACAGCTTGACTTCATTGTGATGACTGGTCAACATGAGTGTTAAGAAAATAAAACTGTAAAGGTCAGGAGTCAGCGCTACAGGCCGAGGATGACAATTCTCCCCCTAGCTGCCACCCAAGTGTTTTAATAATCAAAGGATACATCCATGGACAACTGGGTACACAAACTTGTGTAACTGTTTAAAAGAAAAAAGCAGGAAAGATTGTGAGACTGACTTTCAGCACTAGGAGTCAAAATTCTTCAATGTTAAACTGTAGCAATATAAGACGCATGACATGCGGAGTCTCACATTTATATCCAAAAAGAAGCCAAGAAATAACTTACCTCAGGCTGTGCAATAAATTCCCTCAACAGGTAGCCATTCCAGACAAACCGTTGATCTGCCTGTAATTACAAGTAAAAGAAGCTTTTCTACACATCCTTTTCTGTTTCTCCTAATAGTTTAGCATGGTTATTCCTACTTGGCATGAGGATATTAATGACAAGTTTGTTTGCGTTCTTCCCATTCCCACTGTGAAAAGGTCTGTCGACCAATCAAAACAAAAATGCTCCTCTAGATCCAACTTTGATGTAAAAATTACTCTGGTTGGTACACTAATTTTAAAAATATTCAAAAGTAGTGCATAGTCATGTGAGTAGTCTTACCCACTAATACCAAGACAAACACTAGAAAATGCATGAAGAAAACTGTACTCTGGTGGAAACAGGGTTTTGGATTTATGATGGAGACAGAACCAAAACTCTAAGCTCAGTAAGATAGCCCACTGGATGTGCACATGAGTTAGAATGCAAACTTGGTCTTAACTCTTTTAAAGAGGTCAGTGGAAACTCATCAATCTGTAGAATGAGTAGACAACACGCAGGAAACTCACCCTTTCAAGAAGGCTCATCTCGTGAAATTCAGGACTGGTGTTGGCCAGACGTTGCAGAGTGTGGGTCAAGTCGTAGTCTGTTGCAAAGTAGAAGCTGTCTGTGTGTAGGACGTTGTTGATCATTGACAAATAGGTCTTGTTGTCTAGCATCTGTAGAATAATGAAAAATGAGCACCGCAGGACACAACAGAGGCTTTTCGCACCATGCTGCAAAAATCGTGCCTATAGGAATGTACGCATTGTATTTACGTCTGTTTAATATTCATGAATAACACGAGACAACGGATATCATCAAAAGCTGACTAAAAACTTGGGTCACAAGTACAATCATTGCAGTCAAATAAGAATAGTCTACCTGGCTGTCTGTTAGGTGCAGTATTGTCTTCTTATAGGAGATTACGTCGAAGTCCAGAGCCTTCCATACAGCATGGCCCAGGAGGTCCCCCACCTTCTTCTTCTTAGTGATGATGATCAGGTACATACCTAGCACAACCAGGAAGGATGATGATATTGAGATTGTCAAAGACTAACAATTTTTCAGTTTATAATTCAACATACTACCTGCCACCAAGCGTATCGTCCCCATGAGTCCACATATTGGCCTGGTCTCAGCAGATGCAGGAATGTCCCTCTTAACTGTGGACAATGGGACATCCAAGGGCAGTAGTTAGTGCACAGGAAATCAATATGTAGCCTAAATATCATTCAATTTGTGAAGATTAACTCGTTCATGAAGAGCGATCTCACAAATGTTTACCAATTTTGGAATGCTTACCTGTGAGCGTCATCTCAGTTGACACCCTATCGATGGCCAACACGTCCACAGATCCATCGTCACAAGCCTCAATGTAAAATTTATCAGCTGTGGTGCGCCTGTAATGTGCAGAAAAGGGCGCCCAACACCTCGAGCTTCATTCTCGCAAAATAAAAGCCATTTAACAGAAACAAGCGAGAGGAGTAAGCGTATCAATTGGCTGAAAGAAAATGCGGCTAAAATTGGTAGAACAACAGCAACAAACAATCAGATTGGGAAACAGATGAGGCCATTCATTACAACACTTAAATGTGTCTTATATCGGTTATCAAACGCAAAACATGTAACATTGAGCAATAAAACTTTGTCGACTGTCAATCGTGGAACCCGTGACGTACGCGTTAAACCAGTACAAGCCTGTAAGTGGTTCGATCTAACCTGCCAGTAAAACAGATGCGTAATGCCTACATTGTCTTGTACTATAAAACAAAGTGAATGTTCCCAGCACTTACAAGTTAAAACTCTTATAGGTGCTCGCCATCTTTCATTCAGTAACCTCGGCCGTCCGTGACGTGTCAGCCCGCACCGACTACTTCCGTCATAACAAGAAAGGGTACTCATTGTGACTACGCATGCGCCAAATTACTTGAGTCATGAAATAGTACATTCATTTCTTGTCCATTTTTATTCAAGATTGCGTTCTTAAAAGCGAATGCTCTTGTTATAAACTTGGTTTGCATTTGTTGGTAACACCAACAAGACCAGTACGAAAACATAAAACAGGATAACCAGTATGTATTAGAATATTTCCATATAGTAAATGTAAAAAACTCTTGTAGAAATCGCTTGCTATCAGTTGCTCGTGCTGAGGGTTGCCTAGTACGTTATCAGGTTAAGGATGTAAACACTTTTTCTAACAAAGGGCCAGATAGCGTCAAGGCGTTTTTTTCTCCTACTTAATAAATTCACAATTTAAAAAACATTTTACGCTTAATTGGGCAAATACTCATTTACGGTGTGCATAATTTGTCTATTGTTTACTACGCTGCGGCCAATAGGGGGCAATACAGATTTGAAAAGGCACTTGACCAGGGGAAAAAAAATCAGAGGAAGAAGAAGCGACGGAAGAAGTTGTGCTGTGCATCCGGTAGTGGCACATGTGCGTCGCATCTACACGCTCAAGAACTGGTAAAGAAGACAGAAATTTTGAGTGTTGACTCAGCTGTTTAAAAACAGATCGAGATATGAGGCCAGGTAAAGAAAATAACATTGTTTTTTGTAACTTGTTGTCCGTTGTTTAAATCGCAACTTTTCAATCGCTATCCCAATTCGCGACCTTACACGTGGCCCCGACTCTTCGCAAAGCTAACGAGACGATACAAACGTTACAGTAAAACGTTTAAATCCGTCTATAGTTTTGTTTGCGACGGTGCACTGTCATTTTTTTAAACTATATACGATGCACCGTATTTGATAAACTATATGAATTGATTGCCGCTATACAAATAACTGCTCATCCGCCATAATGACTTCACTCACGTGTTGCACAGTTTATGAACACCGAACAGCCAAATACACAATGTCAAATCTACTATCTTAATAAACAAAACTGAAAACACGGATATACGTGTTAATCTGATGTAGCTAAACAGAAACACGATAAATGTCACTTTCTTTGTATTTTCATCGAGTGATGTAAATAGTTAGAGCCATATATTTAACCGCATTCTTAACTACCTGTAAAGACAGTTCTGATACAATTAACAGATTTGAAATAAATCTTAAGTCTCTTTTTGTAGTAATTTATAACGTTTTAGTTTAACTGATGAAACGTGCGTGTACATACGTTTACGTCGATTTTGTTTATATGGTTATTGGTCATTGATCATATGTAAGTGTTAACTGTTGCAGTTTTGAAATACAGTCCCAATACACATGTGATTTCTGCTCATATTCCACGGTCTGTGCTCCTTCTAAAGGATTCAGTCCCCGAGGAGGTCGTGGTGGATTTGGTGGCCGTGGAGGATTTGGTGGCCGTGGAGGATTTGGTGGCCGTGGAGGATCCAGTGACCGTGGAGGCCGTGGAGGATTCGGTGATCGTGGAGGCCGTGGCGGAAGAGGTAAGACTTTGAGGAATTTGAGATTCCAACATGTAGGGAAATGGACAGTTGCCTTTTTTTGTCTGCTTTCTCAAATCAGTTAAAATTAAATTTTGAAGAGTCTACAAATGTGATTATTCTATTACACTTTGATAGAAAACAAACTTTTCATGGGCCTTTGTAAGGGATGCAACATTTACATTCGATTTCAATTGGTTCACTGCAAAGCACATTTGTTTGTTTCTGTGCAATAGTAACTAATTGTAACTACAACTTGATGTGAGAGATGTAACTTTGTTTCCCAAGGTGGATTCAGGTCTCCAGAAGGAGGAGGATTCAGGGGCCGGGGAGGAGGCAGAGGTACCCCGAGAGGAAGAGGAGGAAGGGGTGGACGAGGAGGCTTTGGAGGAGGAAGGAAAGTCTTGGTGGAGCCACATAGACATGAAGGTGATTCTTTTTTTTCTTTTTTTATTCTACTTCTAAATAACTGTCTATCTATGTTAATTTGTCCAATCACCTACAGTATAAATTACAATAGTCAATAACATGGCGGTGAGGGGTTTTTTTTCCTTTAAAAAAAAAAAGCAATATAGCTCTTTATCCCAGTGTAAAATCAATGTACAGTAAACACCCCACTATAGCAGAGCAGTGAATAAAATGTAATGATTACATCAGAAAAGATATTTTTTAGGTGTGTGTGTGTGCTAAATATCGCAATAATATTGATATTGCTATATTCAATAACCATGTTTTTCCAATATTGTGTCGCCCTACTTTAAATGTCTGTAGTAAGAGATTCAATTATAAATGTGCCCCAATTATGTCAAAATGGTCAAATATTTTAAATTTGTCGTGTATTGCCCTTAAAAGTAATTTCTTACCGATTATATGCTTCATGCAATGACTCTCATAACATCTTACGTTAATATTTTCCCCTTAGGATATCCTGTTTCAGAAAGAGCACAAACAGCAGCATGTTTTTAAGCAAATAATGGCAGCGAGGATAAAAAAATCACAAATGTGTTCATTTACAAGTCATAAATTACAGGCAAGGTGCAGAACACTACAGTGATTCCCGCATATTAGCAGTTCGTTATTCACAGACTCAGTGTTCATCATTTATTTTGTTTTGTTTTTTGGGGTGGGAACCATCTCCGGCTATTAGTTACTTCAGAACCGGTTGCCCTTCGCGTTATTCGGTAGCCAAGAAATAGCTGTTTCAAAAATATTGATGACCCCCTCAATGATGCTAACTCATTTGTCTCCCTAGGAGTGTTCATCTGCAGGGGGAAGGAGGATGCTCTGGTAACCAAGAACATGGTAGTAGGAGAATCTGTTTATGGAGAGAAGAGGATGAGTGTTGAGGTGAGTCTGACGTGCATTGTTTCCACTGCTGTTGCAGTATCGTAATCTGCGTTACTACTTCTGCATCGTTTGTTTTTTCTCTTCTGTTAGGAAGGAGAAACCAAGATTGAATACAGAGCATGGAATCCATTCCGTTCGAAGCTGGCCGCAGCCATCTTAGGCGGAGTTGACCAGATCCACATAAAACCTAAAGCAAAAGTCATGTACCTGGGGGCTGCCTCTGGTACAACAGTATCTCACGTCTCTGATATTGTTGGTCCGGTGAGTGCTCTCTCTCTATCATTGCCACAACATGCATGTCAAAGATTAGCTACTGTGACATACATGTGAGTAATGTAAAAAAAAAAATCCTATTTCGATGCAGATGTAATTACCACATGTTATGAAATAATGTATTAACAGCATATGCACAAATTGTGTTGCAGGAGGGCCTGGTGTATGCTGTAGAGTTCTCTCACAGATCAGGTCGTGATCTTCTCAATGTGGCAAAGAAACGCACAAATATCATTCCCATCATTGAAGATGCTCGTCACCCACACAAGTACAGAATGTTGGTTGGTAAGTGTGTATAGGTAAAGTCTTTTTGATGGGGCAATTGGAATAGATATTTTTGAATTGTTGTCAAATTGTGATTATTTCAATTTTGCTTAAATTTCATCCCTCTTGGTATATGCACTTGAGGCTGACTAGTCAGTTGTGTGCACCCCTGGTTATGTGTAGTTTTTATTAAGAAAAATGTATAACGTTGTCTTTGAGGATTCTTACATTTCGCACAGTGATATCTACAAGATTGTAAAATATGCTCTGTTCCTATTCAGGCATGGTGGATGTAATTTTTGCTGATGTTGCGCAGCCAGACCAGACTAGGATTGTTGCTTTGAATGCTCACAACTTCCTGAAGAATGGAGGACATTTTGTCATCTCTATTAAGGTATACTGATGACTGCCTCTACATTCCTTCTCAACAGTGAAAAGGTTATGTTGTTTCTCATGAGATAGATGAAAAGAAAATCTGTTAAAAATTAAGTTAGCTAGAATTTTCAAACTATATTGAAAGGCTATGTGAATGTGTTTGATACCTACTCACTTACCCAACTCTAGCGCTTAAAGAACTTTTGAAATATAAAGGTCTGAGAAAGACTCACACTGCTTTCGGGTTTTAAACTTGTCAAACACAACATACATCCTGTCTAATATTTATATTCCATCTTCATGTAAACAGGCTAACTGTATAGACTCGACAGCTGCACCAGAGGCTGTGTTTGCCTCTGAAGTGAAGAAGATGACTTCGGAGAATATGAAACCACAGGAACAGCTCACACTGGAGCCTTATGAAAGAGACCACGCTGTGGTAGTGGGCGTCTACAGGTACATGACCAGCATAGTGCTTCTCCCTTAAGTACTTTGCAGATGGTAGGACAATTAACATTACTGCAGCCTTTTTTCCCCCTATTGGGTTTAACAGCTCCATCTGGTGGACCAACCTTAAAGCTAAACGGTCTCATCAAATATGTAGGGGAAAATACAGTATTTGCAAGTCCACAAATTATGCTCTCACCATATGGTTTAATTGTTACTCATCTCTTTATATGGTGACATTTTGTTCAGATTTTGCCCTCTTTTCATATTTGTGTCCTTTTTAAATTAGTGTTGTCCTGATAGGGTTTAAAAAGTTCAATTCATGATAGTTCTATTAATGTAGAAGTACATAGACTTGCATAAAGACTGCAACCTTGATTTTGAAGTTGATTTGGTAATGTGAACGAAACATTCAAATGAGATAGCACTGGGCAATGTGACTGAAAAGTATTTACACTAGCCAGCAAATGTGAAGCCCTTGCAATTATGTGGATTTCTGCATAACCTGGCCATCAAATGTGATGAGAGTATCATCCAAGTCACAATGATGGATACTGATGTTTGGACATATGTTTATATGACCTAAAACGGTTGTCACGTACCATATTCATTATTCATGCCAGTTTACTACTGTAGGCAGAGCTGAACAGCTGTTTCAATATGGCTCTCAAATTTCTCTTTACTGTCCAGTTTTTAATGTTGCATTTTTTTCTGTCCTTCCTCAGACCTCCACTAAAACCGAGGCACTAAGATGTTGGCGCCTAAGAGCAGCTCTATCATGTTCAATATGTTTGATGCTTTTCTGTCAATTTTGGCTGTTGGCTTTTCACGTCATCACTGCGCAACAACTCAACTTTCAAGACGTGCTACAAAACATTTGGGCCCAGTACACTTTGGTGGCCCACTGGTGTAAAATTAGGTGATCTGAATATAGCTGTATTGCACACTTACAAATACACATATGAGTCTTTTTGTACTCTGTTTGGGATTGAAAAATTGCGTTGAGCCCAGCTTGTACCCCACCTTTTTTTTTTTAAAGTATCTCTTGTATCTTTTCTTAATATACTTTTTATTCTAGTCATTTGTTTTCTTTTGGTCCCATGCTTCTGATCCCACAAAACATGTTGGGTACAACCAGGTCTATATAAAGTTAATTTCTAAATAACTGAACTGTCAAACGTGGCATCTTGTGAAGCCCTTTCAAACTTAAGTCACACCAGTCCAGGGTGGTGCAGTCATTAGCCATGTAGAAAACACAAGGAGGCTAGACATTTATTTTTTATAGCATTTCTAATCAGATGTCAAGTAACTCAAAGGAGGGAACAAACTTGAAGCAGTTGCTTGTGTAATCGTTTTTGATTTAGTTTGTGGATCTGATGAAAGATCTTTGTCTGTGTAAGGGACATGCACCTTTCACACTGTAAATAAAGCGTGCTTTCATGTAGTGGAATGTTGCAGTGGAGTATTCCAATGCAAATGTATTTGGTCGCCCAGTTGATTGAGTAACAGAAGACGTCCATCAAAATCGTGTCTTAATGTTCCCTTGTCGTCATCTCCGCACAGCCGCGACAACAAAATCGAAGGCCACGACGTCACTGTTTTGGGACGATACTGACGACGTGTTGATTGGTTTGAAATTGCAATTTGCTGCATGAACCAGCCGGGCTTTTAATCGCTTCCAAACTTTTTCAAACATCAGTATTTAAGCTACCATGACACTTTTCCAAATGATTTTGGAAATTAGAGACATTTGCCCAAGACCCGTTATTGTAAAAATATTTTCTTGGAGTCCTGCAACTATCCGACGTGGATTTGTTTTGGCAGCCATTTTGTGGGAAATTTCTCTGGAACGCGCGGGACCGTGCTCGCTTGGCATCGGGAGTGCGCCCCCAATGCAGCCCCTCTCCTTCGACTGATATTAACATCACGGAGGGGCTGTCCAGCCTACTGCTAGCGTTAGCCGTGCTTACCAAAATTAAGGGAAGTTTTTCCTCAATCTTTGCTTTTATGATTAACCAGTCCATCGGCTAGCCCTCAAAGGCTAAGCAGCCTGCAGTGTGCAGGCTGTCTTCCACTTTAATTCCAATGTCACTGTTTTATTAGCTAGCGTGTCAGCTAATAGCTACCCAGTGTTAGCATTTCACTTAAGTCAAAAGCTAACGGAGTTGCTGTACCAAGTGCTTCTTGCTGTGATAGTGGAATCATTTAATCGTATGCGTTCAATGAGAAACCGGCCAAGAAGATTACATGGAGAAACTGGCAGGATAGGGGTTCGAGGTGTCCGTGGTTGAGGCGGTGGGCTGCTCACCTCCCCTAAGGCACGGCTAAATGAGTTGCGCCGGTTAACAGCCCCCCCCTCCGACAACGCTCCATTCGATCTCCGAAGAAGAAGAATTAGCCGGAAATCAATATCATCGGGATTTATAGTTAGTGTATTCTATCGTGAATTGGGATTTCTCTGGCGGAAGACGGGCGACTGGGGAGGGGGACTCTGCTCTTGTGGACGGAGGGAGAGTGGGGTTCCGAAGATGGCTGCTACGCGGAACTTGGTTCGACACACCGCCTGAGGTAAGCAGTCGCCGGTCTCCTTTTTCTTTTGATCATACACCTGCATGGAACTTGGGTTGATAGGTTCTTAATCGCGTGTGAATCTTTGTGCACGGGGCTTGACGATCAATGTGGGGTCTTATCAGCAATCGGTAGCATAACGTTAGTGGTCTCTGTCAGCCGGCCTCTTGTCATCTCTGTCACCGCTCATCAGAAGGGTCACGTTCAGCGGAAAATGGGCTGGCTGCGATACAACAGATTGCTTCGGACTATATAACTGGTTAACTACCCGGACTTGACAGTCTCCATAACCAGGGAACCAGAGACGCGTAATATGATGAATGACTGTCACCCAGATTTCACGTCATGCGGAGTCCTCTAAGATTAGCTTTATTAACACCGCCTCCATGTCGTTAATTGTAAGACTTTCTCATGGCTAACCTATTGGCGAGTGGTCTGAGCAAGTGCTTATAGTCGTAAATACTCTGATTGAACCGCCCGTGCGTGTGCGTGTCTGTATGCGTGTGTGTGTCCAGGCAAGTTTCAGTAATAGTGATACAGCGATCTGCCTCAAGTTGTAGCGCACGACACCAGACGTGGAAGAGGTTGCCGGCAGAACAAATCGGAGGCAGAGATGTGGAATTGTGCATTTTGTCGGCATAATACGACTAACATTGATGCTTAAGATGGCATACATTATTGATTTTTTTTTTTTTTTACGCCGGTTGATGTGTCACGTATGAGCCACACGGCTTCCCGACTGTCCTCTGTAGATCCGCAGCATTACATCTGCCATGGCAGCTAATGCTAGTCGCTAGCCTAGCAACCGCATCAGCTCCAGCCCCTACCCTGCCCTGGAGTAGAGCCGGGAGATGGTTACTCCTTGTACTTGTTGGGAGATTGCTTGTATTGGTTATTCCTGATGCTCACTGAGATTTCTTTGCACATTTTTTTTTCTGGCCATTGCAAGATGCTGCAATACATATTCATTTGTGTATTCTCAGCTAACCCAATTTCTTCTTTGACCAGTCTTGCCTAGCTCATCCCGATTCATTTTATTGCACCCATGTTTATTATCATGGGGAGTGAGGGATTCACTTTTCACGCTGATCTACATGCAGTGTATTTCCAAGTTGCATGCATTACACTACATGAAGAAATACACTTTGCGTTACAGAAGGGAGAGGTGTCAGGAGTGACTGAGCTAAGTTCCCGAGGTTTGGTGCCTTGCTTACAGATCACATTGAAGCTTCTCAGGAAGCTAAGAAGCAACAGCATTTTCTAAATGTCCATATTTGTTTGGGTTGGGATTTGAACTTCCTGAATTGCATCCAAAGATTTGATTTCTTTAAAAGTCTAGAGTCATCGGAGCGCTCGTATTATGAACACAAACCGATATGTTCAGTTAAAAATCTGAAATTTTGGGCAGACAATTTCACATGAGTGCCTCTCCTGTATGTACAGGATGGATGGTGGGGTTGTGTTTGTACCACACTCTGCTGTAATATTGCACACCAGTTTGAGTTTACTACTTAAAGTTTGTCTTTTGATCACAAATTATAATGTAACTTGAATCCTGATATGAATGGCACTGTACAGTGCAACCTTTTTGGTCAAATGCGGTCATCAATTAAATCAACCTGATTTGTTCCAGGGACAGACTGTTGCCATAGTATTTTATCAAGGACATTATTGGGACATTTTTGTACCCTATATGATTATTTTCCCCGTAGTTAAAAAAAACCTAGCCACCAAGAATAATAAATCATCCAAATCTGTAATGATAAACACATAATGGGAAAGTAGTGTGTCATATTTGTGCCTTATTTTAATGTTATGTGTCACACAAGTGAAAGAAACCGCAGTGATCAGTTTTCTGCTCTCAAATAAAATGAGACAAAGTAACTACAGAAGACCATAGCAGTTCACTGTTGTTTTTTGTTTGATTGACATGCTCGCTTTCATTTTAAAACAGCTAAACTGTGTCTTTGATAAGTGAAAATTCAAATTTGAAAAATTACCTCCATGAACTTTGTGCTATTATCAAATGATACGTCATTCAATTACACTTGTTCACAATCACCGCAAAGGGCGTTCAGAGCATATACATTGTGAATATGATTTAAAAACGCAAAAGGAAATAATGGCAGTCTGACGGAATGCTCAACTCTGCTTAAACTTGGTTGCAACACCTTTAGCTTCTATTAAACCAGTACTTTGGGGGTAGGAGACTATCAGTGTGGCACATGTGGCAATATTTGCCACTCCTCTTTGCAAAAATGCCCCAAATCTGTCAAATTGCGAGGGCATCTCCTTTGCACAGGCCTCTTCAAAGCACCCCTGGGATGTTTGATCAGATTCAGGTCTGAACTTTGGCAGAGCCATTCCAAACCTAAAACTTTTTTTTTTCTGGTGAAGCCATTGTTTTGTTGAATTGGATGTGTGCCGTTTTTAATTTCCTCCACCTTGACCAAGTCCCCAAGGCAAAAAAAAAGAAAAGCATTCCTCAATCACAGTGTTGCCCCCACCATGCTTCACTCACTGTAAGTGTGATGTTCTTTTAGGAATGACTAGTGTTGTTTTCTCAAACAAACTTTTGGAATTACAACCAACAAGTTCTACCTTGGTTTCAATTGACCATAAGACATTTTAGCCGTGTTTCCATTATAGGCTCCAGAAAGGCCTGACACCTCATCCCCGAGACTCGCTTTGCCCAGCCTGGCCTCCGTTGCTTTTCCCATTACAACAGGTGGCATTCAATTGAGGCAATTGTTCTGCCATAAAATTATACAAAATTTAACCACATAGCACCTAAAGTATAGTAAGTAAAGTAGTTTTACAACAATGCTTAACCATAAATATGATTCCATGTGCCAACAGATGAAACAGTGAAGTTTGGGGGTGAACATTTTTGCAAGTCGCACTTATTGCTTGACAGGTGCGTTCACTTATGAGCGAGGTCATACTGAATGGAAACTTCCGTCTTATTTATTCCTCGGCCGGGCTTGCTGTTGTCACCCTCTGGCGTCCGAAACTCTCTGGTGAGCAGTGCGATACAAGCGTCACTATTTCATTTCATTGGTATATACGTATGAAATTGCTGTAGCGGGCGGTGAGTTTCTGACCTAAGCCTTCATTGGGTATTTTTATTTAACGGCATTCACATCGAGATGTGTTAAACAATTCAGGACTGAGCACCTTTAGATTAGAGCCATCTGCTTTTTAAGTTAGCAAAAGTACGGGAAGAGGCATTATTAAAAAACTTTAAAAACTATGTATATAAAAAAAAAAGTTTTCGATAGAAATGTTTTGTGCATTAACAATTCTTGTGTATTTTAAAATAGATCCCAAAACTGTGCACTATGAAAATTGTACTATG
Source organism: Syngnathus floridae (assembly GCF_059516105.1). NCBI lineage: Eukaryota > Metazoa > Chordata > Actinopteri > Syngnathiformes > Syngnathidae > Syngnathus > Syngnathus floridae. The sequence goes on from NC_142422.1 coordinate 7,633,731, forward strand.
AATACTATGAAATGTAACTTTACATGATCAGGATTTTTTTGGTGCAGATCACGAGTTAAAAACAAAACAAAAAAACAGTCACCCATTTGATCATAAGAAGGCACAAATGTCTATTTCAATAACTTATTCATTAACTGCACATAATTGTGCACTGTTTATGGAGTATCATAACAAAGGCACAATTATTTGATCGTTTGAAGACCTCATTTAATTGAAAATTGTCCAATCTTTGGACTTTGAACGTCTCAACAGTAAATATTCTCAGACAGCAGACTGATTATCTTTGTGTTTTTTCAAAATAAGCTATTTGGGCACATCTGCTTTTACTTTGGAAAACGGTGATCAACCTTTTTGCCAATTTACTGACGAGTTAAAGAATGAACTAAGAACTGATTGATAACACTGGTCAACAGCAAATTTTAATCAGGAATGGCTTCAAGTGTCCAAACTATATTTTTGATGCTGATTTCAAAAACGTCTTTAATTTTTTTAAATTAACTTTGACCTAAAGTATAAAAACTTGCACATATTTTACCAATCATTGTACTTTATAGCACGAACTTTAAAAAAAAACAGTAATATTTTCAGGCCTACTCCTGCTACAATTTTATAGCATTCAACAGGTGTTGCTTGGGTAGAACCCTTCCAATATTTGTTTCCTTTTTATTATTATTTTTTTTTAATTTGTTTTAGGTAACGAGTAAGATTGTTACATATGGCAAATTGTATTTATTTCTTTACTCAATGTAATTTGAGTATTCATTTTATTTCCATATTGGTACAGGCAAGACTGTCCCTAGTTACTATAGTTGTTGAATGTACTATAAAGAACTCATCAGGCGTAGTACAAACACTTCTGTGGTGTAAGTGTATGAGTCTCAAGATGGAGTAAACCACATAAACAGTCAACTCGTCAACTACTTTGTCACGTGATGCTTTTTTTAAGTGGGGTCAGCTTCTCATCTTGCATGACTTCATTTGACTCACTGCAAATCTGTCAATCTGTCTTTCTGTGGTGGTAATTTGGGCAAGTGGGATGTTTCATGGAGCCCCTCCACCTGTCCCTTACTGGGACTCTATTTGTGGGTCTCCCGCTGAACAAGTTTCTTGCCAGGCAACAGGCAAGTCTGTCTGTCGGTCTGTCTCTCTCTCGCTCTCTCTCACACTCACTCTCTCACACTCACTCTCACTCTGTGCACCGCTAGCAAAACTATCGGCTATAAGACTAAAACTAGTCTGTAAGGCAGTAAGATGTCAAGATCAATAGATTATTAGTTGTTGATAACTTTTTCAATTAGTAATTCATCTGTATATGTTACATCAATATCTGAGGCCAATTGTCTGTTGGCATTGAGACTCTTTATATGACCCATCCATGTCAGAACATTTTTCCCACATTGCTGCGTTAGCCAATGTCAAAGGAGGGAGATTTTTTTTAAATGTATAATTTAAAATTTTTTAAAATATAAATGACTAAAATCATCTGGTATTATTGTCCTTTTTGTACACCGTTTTCATTTACCTGTGATACATAACATTGTAAAAAAAATCTTTTGGTAACTCTTTTGGAGTTAGGCCAAAGCAGTATTTCCAGTTGGCTGGATGCACTATTTATTTTGGTTGTATGGATGGCAGCATGTAGTCATAGTGCTTAGCTTGTATGCCTCACAGTTTTGATATTCTTGGGTTCCAATCGCTGCTTGTTCTTCTTTTGCTTTTGTCAGTTATCGCTGGGTATTGTTGACTCCTCTCACATTTGAGGTTAATTGAAAACACTAAGAAGTCACTGATAGTGTAGGGGTAAACTCGCCCGACTTGTATGCGGGCAGCATGGGATCAATTATCGCTGAGTGGCAGTGTGCATGTGGGTGCCGATGGTTGTTTGTCTCTATCTACGCCCTGCAACTGGCTGTCGACCAGTTTCGGGTGTAGTCTGCCTTTCGCCCCATGTCACCTGGGACAGGCTTCAGCACCCTCCGTTGAAAATGGGTGGACGGATGTTTTTAAATGTCCATAATTGTTTATCAGTTTAGCTCCCCAACAAACTGTTCTGACCTGAGACCACTTCATTATATGACTTGATATTTTGTTGACTTTGCAAGGAATGGCTAGTTTGAGCATCCTTTTGCCTTCGGGATCACTCTGTTTTTTGGTGGAATTAATCAACAAGGAAAAATATGAATGAAATACAGTATTTAAATCCATGTTGACATGATACCATCACAACGGCAGTAAGGGTGCTTGAACCTGCAGTAGGGTTTCTCTGTTTCAAATTGGTTGAGTGGTTTGTAAAAACTATCTATGGTTACACTAGCAAAGTATAAAAATGCATCACAACAAACCGTGTGAGTCACTCTTCACTTATCGGTCACCAGAAATAAAGACCATTGCCTCTACAGTAATCAAATGGAAAATATAAATTAATAGATAACATCATTGTAGACAAAATTAAATGTTTGATAAAGCACAAATGAAAATACAGCGGAAAAAAACAGACAATAATAAAAACAACAACAGCAATATGAATCAGAATTTCCTCATGTTATTATTTTTCAATGTAGAAGCTGTAGTCCTCCTTCTCCCTTTCCCCAATTAGGAAAGTTAGTGGTAATATTTAGTTATGTATTTTTAAGTATTCTAATACTTTATAATAATGTGATTTCACTTATATCTATATTGTATTATTTATTATAACCACATTGGTTAAAAAAGTAAGCATAACTTAATTTTGGGGCTGCAACGAATTAATTGCATTTCCATACATTTGAGGGAAAAAATTACGTCTGTAACTTAAGGTTCTACTGCATAGCTTCATTATCTGCAAATGAATTTGATAATTACTTCGGCAAGCTTAATTTTTACCCCACAGCTTGCATCTGTATCCAATTTTCTTTTCTCATAAAAAGTTCCACCATGTAAAAAGGACAGTTTTCATGGCCTTTAAAGTGGCGCTCCCTCTAGTATTTCAAAATGTCTTGCGCAAGTTGGCAACTTGTTGCGCTGTTGGTGTTTGAATTAACATCGAAAAAAAGAAGCCGAATTGCAGCAATTGTATTTTTTTGCGGGAACCAATGCACTTGAGTTGCGAGCTTTACCCGATGGACTGTTATGTGATTACAGAATGTCATTCCCATGCAGTTACAAGAAACATTATAGCCTACTATCAGGTTTAAATAGTTATAGTAATATTAAGTTGAAAATACAAGTGCACATTCATATGTGCATTCAAAAAATATATTGAATGAAAAGATTTTCAATTTTAGTGAGCGGTCGACTTTTAGTATTTTTGAACTGATATGATGAATTCACCTTTTTATACAAAAATTTGCGCCGACTCATTTGGCTTCTTCGAGAAGCATAGTATTCATCTACTTTCTGGGAAAAGTAACTAAATATAGTAACATAAATTCTAACATTCATTACAAAATGAAAACGACCTATATTTTATTGTTTCTTTGGGGGGGATAATTTTTAAAACATGAACTGAATAGCATTAGCAGTTCAGTTTTAGCATTAAATTAAAATTTTGGTCAGAGAGCTTCTACCTTATACATTATATACAATTATAGAAAGCTTTGCGCAGATACAAATTGATGAAAACATATTGCTGTGAAATAGCTGTATCATGGTTGGTGATGTAATAAATGTCGATCTCTCGCTTTATTCTATACTGGTCATCCTAATCAGTGTATGCTTTACATATTAGTATCATGACTAACTAGCTAGTTGTTCATGCATAGCTGCAGAGCACCCCAAACTATTGCATCCAAGGCGGAAACCCCTGAGGCCTTTAACTCGTCCTATATTTGATTCCTCAATGCCTGTGTCATACCTCCTTGGTTTTGTTTTTGTCTCTCTGGCACCGCCAAGTGCTGAGAAAGAGGATGATATATCCGCATGTAAAGTGCTCCTCCACTCCGCTCTGAAAGCACCCTGCAGTAGCAGCATGGTAATTCCGCTCCTCTATCTTTCCTCTGCATCGTGTTTACCTAGCAACAAGCATCACCCGCTGCTGGCCATCCCATTGGTCATTTGAAAACGCACCGGGGACCAATGGCAGAGCTGTTGCCATGGTACAGCGTATAGTTGCCGGGTGGAAATTTGCTGCAAGGCACGTGAGTGTCAGAGTCTGCTTGCCTCCTCACAGTACTGTTGTAATCTCTGCTGTCTGACCGTTAGTACAGATGAACATAATTTAGTGGATGCCACTCAATCTTTTAGGGAAGCAAAATATATATTCTTCATATTTAGATCTATATCTATATATTTGTGTATTTGGTATTATAATAGACGCCCCCCCAAAAAACACAGAAGCCGTACAAATCAAGCATTATGACTGCATTGTCCCTAATTTAATATGCTAGAAGTATACTTTTAGATTGCATTTATTTTTTTCAAACCATGAGCATTGTCTTATGTATTCTATTTTTCCCCCACATACATAAAATCCTAGATTAAATGAATTCACTCAAATGTACCAGAATATTAGCATATAACCACAGTGTTTTGTACAACTGTAAATTGTTGGGGAAAACATTTTGGAAGATTATGATACTATTCAATTATTGGTACCTAACAAAAACATTATCATTCATTACTGCCCATGTGATATTTTCATTTGAAGTAACTGTAATTATCTCTGTCTGAAATGTACCGGTATAACTTGTATTGCAAAATAAAATCCTCGTATAAAGTATCTATCTAGAACAAGTTTTAAAAGATTTTATTTAACCCCCTCCCATATCCTTTATTTGAAATATTAACTATCTAGTAACGAATAAATGATATTTTTACATTCTAGGTATAAATTACTATTTGTCATCCTAATTTGGCAGTTTTAAAATTAAAATACTACTTAAGCTATGAAACAAATTATTATATAGTTACGCATCCTTATTGTTAATTATGATTAGTGTTTTTATTTTATTATTGTCTGCCCTGCAATTGACTGGCAACCAGTCGAGTATGTATCCCGTCATTTGCACTAATTCAGCTGGGATAGTCTCCAGCTCCATTAGCCATGTGTTTGTGCCATGGCATGATAAAAAACAATCCCACACGTGGACACCTGTTGCTTATCTGGTTGTAGTTTTGGAATGGCAAACATACCAGCCCATGTGAAAACAACTTGACTGAGAGAATACAATATTATTCAATGAAGTTATTGTAGCTACAAAAAATTAGGTGTGATTCAATGTGTGTTTTTTCTTATGTTACTGCAAAAAAAAAAATTCTGCATAGCAAAGTGATACATGTCATATGTTAAGAAGGTATTTGTGATTACCTACAAAGCTATTCACCCAAAAAGGCATTTTTTGTGAGAAAGTTAGCAAGTCACATACTATTGTCTAATAAAAGGAACAGTTGTTGTAATTATAATACTTGATGAACTGTTGTGGAATTTTGGAAGTCTGTTTGTGTCTTTGCTCCCAGTCAGATCAGACAGAGCCAATCACTCTGAGCTGGGCTTTATGTATTTCATAAGCAGACAACCCTTGTAGTGATACATACGTGTGTGAGATTACCATCTTATCTTAAATAGGCAGTGAATGTTGTTTGTGTTTCTTATGAGAATGAGCCTTTAAATGTGATCTCTGTAATTATAGCAAGTTATTAGGCCATGCGCTTTATTTAGCCTTGACTGGTCAGCTGTCTGTCATCAGCATTTGGGAGTGCTGTGATTCGGACGGTAGTTTTTGAGCTGGTTGGGGGAAAAAATACAGCTAAACCACTGTAGAAGTATGCGATAAACTTTGACATCCCAGTGTGCATCTGTAAACTCGAGAAAAAGAAAATACTTTCAATTTACATGTTCTTATGAATGACCCAATTCATTCATTCATCTTCCGGACCGCTTCTCCTCACGAGGGTTGCAGACGTGCTGGAGCCTATCCAAGCATTCTTAAACTCGGTGTACACCCTGAACTGGTCGCCAGCCAATCGCAGGACATTAATGACCTAATAATAATAATGACTAAAATGTACTTAGTCATTTTATTGTTTCAGCCTTATCGACAATATTTAAAGGTTAGCACAGTATTATCAAAGAAGGTTCTCTCATTGAAAACCATTCCATTTTAAGGTACTGTATAAGATGAAATATATTAAAAGGTTCGTGTCACTAAACAGCAAGTGAATCAACAAGAATTTGACACATATTTATTATCATGCAGCGTGAACTGTATTTGAGGGTGAATTTCCCTTTAAGCCAGAGAGCTGTCAGCTGGTTTATGACACTGTTTGTGTGCGGAGCTGTTCCCAGGCAGCATTGTGCCTGATTTAGCTGAATGCTCGGATAGCAACAGGAACAACTTTTAGCTTTGGCTGGTTAGTGAGGGGAAGTCACATCTCAGCTGTAGTGAGCATGCGCGCATGGAGGCCCTTTGCCCCGCTCTTCTCTCTGCTCCCCGACAGTTTGCCCACCCCCAGCCTCCCTCTTTCCACTTCTACCTGACATCCTCAAACTATTTCCGCGTCATTCCTGCATCGCGGCGTTTGAAGAGACACTGGGAAACCGAGCCAAGTGCTCCTCCCACAGATCTACTCGGTGTCCAATCAGACCCGGGGACTACACTTTACGTCGCCAATGGAGTTGCAGCTGCCATGGCGTCGGGTAGCAACAGAGTCTGTGGGAGGGTGCGTGCTGAGTGAGGGAGAGGCTGCCCTCACCCCAGTACAGAGAAGTAGAAACAGTTTAGAAGACTGAATAAAAACGGCTTTGTGTATTATTTGTTGACGCCAATACTGTTGGTTGCAGTTTCACATAGATGTGTTTTATTTGTGCACCAGCACAGTATGTATTAAAAGTGGTCAAACCTGCAGGCATTTTCCAGAACATTTTATACAATGTGTTCATATTAGAATAGCATGAATAGCAGTTGTAAATGTACTTTCTTTGAACATGTTTAATACATTGCGTGTTCATATCGGAATAGCATGAATAGCAGTGGTAGATGTACTTTCTTGAATGTATATGACCATTTCCCCTTTATCGTAATGACTTTTATGCGGAATTTTTGATAGAAGCCATTGTATTTGTGGCAAGTGTTTGTATTAATACTGGAGATTATTCTTGAAATTGTGGCACGGGTTAATAATGTTGTCTATATATGTGAATATAAAGTTCCAGTAAATATACTCCGTTGTTACTATAAATGGACAGGACGAGGAGAGAGGTCTATCTGGAAGAGGCTACTTAGAACAAAGAGAGGGTTGTTGCCCTGCTTTCCCAATTTATTTGCAATGTTAATTTTCGCTTCACGAAAATGAGTCTGCAGACTTTTAATGTTGAACTATCTGAAGTTAGAACACTCATCGCTAACGTCAGCTTTACTAAATTGCGTCACTGTTGCCGATAAAAGCAGTGATACGCGGGGCTGCGAAAGAGCGCCTTCTGCCACCTCCGCGCCGTGCAAAATGGTACAGCCCCAATCGCAGGGTGGGGAGCAGTATGGATGAGAGCACAGATTCCCTGTAGCGGAGAAACACTGGGTCAAGGAAAGGGAAACGGGCAAGCAACATGACTCGAGATTGCCCCTGTGAAGGTTTCCACCTAGAAGGATTACAACAAAAACTATTTATTTAAACTTATTCAACACCCAGAAGGGCACAGCGACAAGAAGGCGAGGGCGCGAGTGAAGGAAAAGGGGAGCGGAAGCGGAGGAAAGAGGCGCGCCAAGAAGGCACCCAGGGTATCTTGACAGCAAACTCAGGAACTTCACTGCATTTGGTGGACTTGAAGACGAGTCTGGACTTTTGGATTGTGCTCGATTGTGATTACCTCTTCCTGTAGCGAGTTGCTTGACATCGGATTGTCTCACCGTTTGGAAACACAATAGGCGGGCAGGTCGCTAGCGTCCTTTGATGTTCACACGAGGAACGTTCGGCGTTTTAACACCAACTGGATTCGAAACTGTCAGCTTTTCTTCCCTTGTTCACCGCCGCCTGACACGTTGCGGCGCGTGCTGAGGTGGATATCCAGACTGAGGAACTTTTTGTGGAACTATACAAGCTGAAGTGGACTGATTTTGTTTCGTCGAGTTTGTGGAACTGCTAGTTGACAGCCAGACCTTCTGGATTGTATGTGGGCTTTTCTTTATTCTCTGGTGGTATTAAGGGGTTTATGTGACTAACGGAGGCCTGCCACACTCTTCGGATGGCCTGCTGATTGACCACAACCCCTAAGACTCCTTTGAGCTTGGTCCGTCCGTACTGCTTATGTGACATTGCCAGTCGATGACAGTGAGTGTCAGGGTTTTGAGGCGAGAGATAACCTCTCTCTACACTGTCCTACACTGACCAGTGCCCAGTCCCCCAGAAAGCGCCTGTAATTGGACCTATTTTTAGAGAGAGGGATGGGGTAAAAGCAGAAAGCTAGAAATTCAACTCCCCTCCTTCTCTTCTGCCCCTTCCATCAGCCCATCCAGCAGAAAGCCGGGCAGCCTGGTTCCAGAGGAATTGCAACTAATTGTTTTACAAGAGGATGGACAACATCAAAAGTTAGATAAACCTAATGCATAATTGGAGTGAGATTGGTCAAAACAGTTTTACAAGCCTGGGAATCCCTGCTGCACCGGAATTTATTGCTAAAGGCCACTCTGGACAGAAAAATCCCATTTTGGATTACAAATTAATCATGTCTGATGAACTACTTCTTTCCTACTTTGGGGTCAACCGACCCAGGACAACGTTCATGCCATTAGGATCCGTGGCAGAGTAGAAATCTTTTAGTATTCTAGAATAAATATTAGGACCTACTTTCGACTACCTAAAATAAGTTACCAGCAATCTGGAGCAGTGCAAACTTCCATCTCAAAGAAACAAGCAAAAGTTACCCTGACTAACCAAATATTACCCACATCCCCCGACCACACAGAAGAGAATATATATGTAGAATGAGATCTCTATATCTATAGTGTAACTCTACATCTTTTATATTTTTACGTAAGATAGACAAGCTGCCTGTACGCCAATTGGTTGCCTTAGAAACCACAGTTACAAAGAAACAAGCTAGAGAAGACGGTGCCTTTTAATTTGATTGGTTGGTTTCCCACCATTTCAAGATTGACTGAGTCAGTTGGATAAACTGTTTGAGCAAACTCTGGGATTGAAAACGCGCCTCATGAAGGTTACTTAAGACTCCCACAAAGGCTGCCCACCTGTGAAATCATTTGATTGATTGGGTTTCCCTTTTGGATTGACCTTTTGCCAAGTGTTTCCATGGTGATCACATCATCATCTGTCGAGGACAAGACTGTGCCCCCTTGCAGAATGGTCCAATCACAACCCTGGATCCCCGCTTCCCTCCACCGTGACAATAAAAGTCAGTTCCCACACACGCACTCTTGCACACTTTTTTATACATTAACAAAGTGAAGAACGTGTATGTTTATCAATGTAATTGAGGAGGAGTAAACATTTGGTTTCTTGAACATGCAGCGTTTGTGTATATTCGTCAGTCTGAAAAAGCAGCTGCAACAGGTTGCACCGCTGTTGTCTTCTAAGATCATCACCGCTGATTTTTGTGTTAAGGCATTTAACGAGAGATTTTGTTGGTTTGTCCGTTTTGGTCATCTGGCTACCTCGAATTGAAATGGGTTGTGCGCAGATAGTACATTGAACATGATTTTTCTTTGGCCGTGCTAATTGTACAAATGTAAAACTCTTTCGAACTGCTGTCCTTTGCTGAAGAAAACTCCCTGCTTCGTTTTTAATTGGACCAACAAGTTATTGTCACCCAGTTTAACAGAATTTGTGCTGCAATGCTTTTATTTGTAGAACGGCTATTTGATTCTATAGCATTTAGCTGTAGTCACTAGCGTGGTAGTGCGGGCTGATCTGCACGGGACAATGTGGTTTTCTAGGAATGTACTGATAAGAACTGATAATTTGAAAGTGTAAGGTTGGTAGAGATTTGTGTTGCGTATTGATATTTGTTATTCTGAGACATTCATTAGCTTCACATACATAACAAGGTAATTTGAGCAAATTTATTCCAGAAGTATAAAATTAGTAGTCCTTCCCATTAATCTGTACCTGTAATTGAAGCGCTAAACTTCGCAAAGGTTAGTGACTCCTAGTGTGCAGGCAAAAAACCCACAACTTTATACTGCATTTCTGCAAAGAGTGGCGATGTGTGGCCAATTGAAGGAAGGTGTTAATTTGAGGAAGGTATTTATTAGCGCAAATGTTTCAACACCATGTGTGAAGATGATGTGTGTACTGTTTTCCATTAATTGCTCAATTAGGAATTGTTACTTTAACATTCAATCTGAATCAAATATGTAGCTGGGTAAATGAGCTATTCCATAGTCGCTTTAGTCTCGGTAAATTAATGTATCTATTAGGGCTGTAGTCAACACAAATCTAGGTCGACTTTCGGTTGTCTAAAACTATCCGATTAGTTGAAAGCAACAAACAAACAAGCAGGCGTATCTCCTCGTGCGCTCTACCTGACTGGTCCTTAATAAGTACAAATAACCATATAAAGCATATAAAAGTGTCTGTATGGCAGCGATACTATCAGCCTAGATGTTAGCCTACTCACAGACAGAATCAAAGTATCCTTACCTACATACATCTCTGGTTTTTAGATTTGTGTGCCAGAAAAATGAGCATGTCCACATTCTTTGGAAGAAGACAGCTTTCACATTCGTCAATGAAAAATGCGCGAATAGAGGTGGCATGAAATACTAAGTACTTCTTGTGTCTTCTGTGGCACAGAATCTCTCACTTGATTCTGTGGATCCCAGATCTTCCTCATCTCCGTACAGCAGCATAGCGATCCCTTTCACGTTGTTGCTTTTCGACTTTTTGGAGACATGTTCCTCCTCCTCCTCGGTTTGAGGTTCGCCTGGGTCTCCAGTTACGTCGGCCTGCCAGCTGTGCAACAGCTGTATAGGCCTCCTCGAGTTTTTCTTTATTCAGGAAAAAGAGCAGATTGAAATGAGGGTCTATTATTGCTGCTGTAATATAGACACCGCTCGTCACTGTCAGTTGGTATTTAAGTTCACCTAATGTCTTCAACCAGCTTGTTTTTAAATGTCTTATCAGGTTTGCCAGCATGGATTGGGCAGTGTTGTGTTCTTCAGACAGCAGCTCAGGGTTTTCATGGGTTTCAGTACAGTTTTAATGTAACTGCAGTCCACTCTCGCTCTTCTTGGTGTAGTTGGGTCCTAAAACGCCACCATTGCTCCAAGAGTTGTTTCAACTTCGGGTCGAATTTCAGCGAGTGGAACATTTGAGGGACATTTTTCTGCTCGCTTTTCTCTTTTAGTCAGTCTTTGTGTCACTTTTTAACATGTCCCATGAGGTGGTGTGCAACAGTCAAATGGGGTCTTTCTTGAGCGCAGCGTTAATACAGAGCTGCAGGGTGTGCCCAGCGCACCTGATGTTCTGTACATCTGGCCATACCTTTGATTTTTTAAGTCTATCCATACTGAGTGCCATATTTGCTGCATTATCACTTGAATGGCCACTCTTTTTTTTTCCATCGGCAACTTCATTGAGTCGCGCAGCAATGTTCCTTCCTGCCTGTGTGTGCACCTCTTCCATTTCTTTTGTTTCAAGGACAAGACTGTAGTTTCCAGTGTTGGTCAATAATGTGGGCAGTCACAGTCATGTATGAATCCATCCGGAGAGATCAGATCGTATCAGTTGTCAAACTGAGTGCCTCGCTGCATCGTAATTATTAACTTAAATTAGACCGCAATGAAATGTGGCAAGTTGCAACAGTGTTGATGATGCTAAATCGGAAAAGTTAAAAACAGGCCAGCAGATGTAACCATGACTCCGGTCGGTTGCAGTTGCAGAACAAGAATTTGGTCGGACAAGGCTTGTCAAGCAACCATCCGTCGACCAGCTCTAGTGTTTACTGTCTACTTTCAAACCATGTGTTTGTTTCACAACTTGTCCGTCTGTGCGTGAGTCCGGTCATGTGACACGGTCATGCCTCACCAATCGCGCTGCTACTGGTAATTGTTAGAAGCTGCCGGTGTTTTTCCTGAATGCTTCCTGGAACTTTCCAGCTTACCATCTAAAAGTTACCAAACTCGTAGACCTGGTCCTTGCTAGTGTACCACTCATCCAACCCGCTTCCACCGTTCTGGTAAAACGAGGGCCTCGCTGTCATCCCACGTGCTGTTTCCAGCAAATACTCTTCCCCTCAGGAAACATACCGGCAGTTTATAACAATGACCAGGAGCAGCACGATTGGCGAGGCACTTCACGTGACTATGCAACCAGTGTTAGTGTCGCTTTAATTTAATATGCAAAATTACTGTGGGAGTATTGTACACACCAAAATTGTATATTTCCTTCGTGTCACATGTAGGAGGGCTTCCTCTAGTAGATGACACAATTTATTATACAGTATTTTGCAATATACCATGTTTGAGTAAGCAAGGGCGAGACTGAGTGATCGAGATTTTAGTGTGTGGCTAATGCGAGTGCTAGCTTGGGTCGACGTAAAGTAGGCTGTAACTGACAGCTGTAAACAAGTACTCTTTACCAAGTACACGAATGTTCTTTCTTACCATTCTCCAGGCCATCTCTTTCTTTGTTTATACAATGTGACTATTGGTAGCAAGAGTTTACAAAATTCCTGGACACCATCAAGACCATCAAATCTCTGCAGGTGTTGTCGGACTTTGTGATGTAGCATATGAATGTCAACCGGTTGTTGTGACACAGCACGATGTTAATTGGAGTTCAGTGGGTGGATACTTGATAATGATTAGCATGACTATGCCAAAACGTCAAACTCAGATCCGCTTTTTTTGCATGCCTTTGCCTTTTAAAGGCATTTGCATTGCAAAAGACAAATTGCAGAAATGTCAAACTTCAACTCTTGTCACAGATTAATTTTGACACGGATAACATCGTATTTAAAACAGGTGATTCTTCGTAATGCAGTAGAGAATTTAGATGGCGTAGAATCTTCAAGGGAAAGTGAAACCGTATTGAGCGGCACTTTCAGACACGTGGCTACCACATTTGCCTCACTGTGTTTGAAACTTTCAGTGTGAAATTTGTTTCTTCTCCCAGTGCTTGCATGGGTTTCTCCAGAAACTTGGGCTTCCTTTCACATTCTAAAAATATTCATGTTGGTTATTTGAAGAATAAGTGTGAATATCAGCCCTTATGGTTGTCAGTCAATTTGTATTATCCCACCACCCTCCTTTTTTTTATCGTAAGTTTTTCTTGTTAATGCTTCAGCAATGCTCAGTTAAAACTTGTTTACTTTTATGCCGAACACCGCGAGCTATTTTCATGTCCTCTTATGATTTTATCCTCCTCATATTTGTCCATATTTGTTTAAGCTGCAAGTTGTTGCACACCTTTAGCTGCAGCTCTAAGCCTTGTAGTGTAAAAGTTAGTTATGACACTTTATACCGCGGATGTCCTCTTTAAAGGACGAAGCCCAGTTTCATCGATTCTGTTCATCTCTATGCAAAATGACTGCATTTTTAAAAAGATTACTCATGACACAGTTTCTGTTGTGAGGTTAGAGTATTAGTCATGTGTCAAAAACAGATCTTAGTGTTACAGGTTCTACCCCTTCTTATATATCATAATGGAAGCAGTCCATTTCTCAACTTTTATAGTCCAGCCCTCCATCCCTGTGAAATGAACTAAAAATAATAATGTACCGTCTATGGAATAATACTAAAGCCAGCAACAGTTAGGCTTGGGTAGTAGTTATATTAAAAAAAAAAGTGACTTAACTGAATTTGTAACTGTTTATTTAAGTTATTGCTGAATCATTGTATCAACACTTAATTACATCGCATAGGAAAGAAAAAGAAAAGAAATGGACAGTGGTTTAATGGATGACAGTGTTCAAGGGATCATTATAAACGAGTCAGAATCTATTTACGTATGGGTACAGAGTTCTTGTTTTTATAGCAGAGCTCTTGTCATCACCCTTGATAAATTTTGGCATTTGGTCATCAGAAACTGCTCCTTGTAAATACTGGAAGGGATGTTTGTTTTTTTATTCAATACTTTTAATGGAGCCTTACAGTAGTTTATTTTGTCTGTTTACTAGGATAGTCTGGTATTAGCACCCTTGCATTTGCTTACAAAATAATTGTTTTAAAATGGGAACACTGCATAATTTGAAAACCACTTCATGTACAGTGTTTCTCTTACATTTCAGCCAAGCATTCTTAAGGACCAAAATAAATGATTAAATAATATCACCCACCATAGCTGCACTTCCAATGAGACATGGCTGTTTGTATTCCAAGAAATATTAATGACATTTCTTTTTTAACAGTAATGAACGACACACTGTTTCTGTTTGTTGTCCATCCATTTTTTGAAGCGCTGAACCCCACCAGGGTTAAGCGTTGTTAGTTGTAGTCTCACTTGACATCATGAGCTGGTGATGAAAGTACAGTAGCATTGATGTGTGGGGAAAATGAGCGTATATTCAGGTTTCCGTGATGTAGCTAGCTTAGATGAGTCAGTTAGCCTCGCTCAGTAGCCCCGCTTTTGTTTACATTGCTTCCGCCGCTTAAAGAGCCTGCCAAACTCGGCAGCAATCTACGAAGATCGTTCTAGTGAATGACCGCAGTGCAAGCACTTGTGAAAAGAAGGCATTGAAATTTTGGATGGACTGAGGATTTTGAGATATGAACACAGCCTTTCATTTTTAGAATTATTATTTAATTTTCAAATGCTGTGCATTTTGATTGACTTATCAACTGTTTCATATTTAGAGAACGTTGCATGAAACCTCTTTGTGCAGTTAGGTCTACTATGCTACTGTATTGTAATGTTGGTCACGATGGTAGTGCTTGGAGAGCTAGGTACTTGGTGTAAAAATCTGATAACCACTGCTCTAGTACATTGTTGACTACTGCAAGCATTGGCTTTGGACTTTTTTGTCATTTTCAGACTCTTCTGTTGTGTTGATATGCTGTCCAAAGTATCTTTCCGATGGTGTCCTAAATCAGTGATTTCCAAACGTTTATTATGCCAAGGCTTATATTTTAAGTCTGAAAAATCTCACCACCAAACAAACATATTGGAAAATGTGGATACTTACTGTATGTATGTCAAATTTTCCATACTATAATTTTTAGTTCTTTGTGCTAGTAGATAATTTGTTCTCTCTGTCATTATGTTGCTAGTATAGATACTGATGAACAAAGACACATTGTTATAATATTTATTTTTTTAACCACTTAGATGAACATTTATAATTTCCTGCTGCACACCTGAAAAGCTCGCCCAGCACACTAATCTGCTGTGGCACACCGGTTAAAAATCACTGTCCTAGATGATGATGCATCATTGTGCGTCCCCAACAACAGTGATGGATGCATAAAACTGTTGGCATCTTTTTTTTTTGTAAAGCCAGATGCTTTCTGAAGTGGGTATGAAGGAAATCGGATGTGTATTATTATTAACACAGAATGCAGTCGTAGGAGATGAGGTTTGAGAAAGCAGTAAGGATGATGAAGGAAAAGGGGAGGAGAAGAGTTGCTTGTTGGGCAAGGGTGGGTTGGGTTGCTATAGGGGAGAGTGCATCAGCCTGCTGCTGAGAGCCAGCCTTGCTATTGGAAGCTACTTGCATTGCAGGAGAGAGGAGGAAGAGAAATAGCTAATGAGTGTTGTAGGCTGGTTGCTGAGACAGCACAGAGTTTATTTATAGAGTGCTGGCCGGCCGGCCCTTAGATACCAGCAGCCAATCAGCTGGCAGAGAAAGAGAGGGGCCCAACCAATAGCATCGCAAGAAGGGGGGGATGTCAGAGTGAGGAAGTTCTGTGAGTGCTTCTCAGCCTCTTAAAGAGACGATGCCGATTTCTCAGTACTAGGCAGATATTTTCTCTCCCCAGCAGTGTCACGTCTGTAAGCAGGCCAGGACCCAGAGCACCACGACAATGACTCTCAGTGACAGTGATTGGATAATTCTTTCTCTGCATGTAAACACAGATATGAAATCATGCAGTATGCTGCTCACCACAGCGGAGTGGCTTTGTATATTTTTTGCAATTCATATTTTTACAGATCAGTAATTCATCACTGACCCATTTGGCAAAAATGTAGGGTGCTGAATAAATGGAAAAAAATAAAGGCAAAGAAATTGTAATTATTGAGTTGAGTTCTGTTAGCATCTAACCTGATTCATTTGTTTTGCTGCTGTGAAACCCATCTTCCTTTCTAGGGAGACATGAATTCTGTTTTCAACACCTAGAAGCTCAGCTTTACAAATTGGGTGTATGCTGCAGATCTAATTCTGGCCTCTTCATGTCCCTTTCCCAAAGGACCAGTATAGCCTGCAATGCTTGCTCTGACCTGCTTGTTTAAGAGCAGGACACTCCATGACCGACTACAGGCCAACGATGTAAAAAAGATACTTTTTAGGAAGTTGGTCCTTCACTTCTCAATGCATCTGTGATTTATTTGATAACACAGAAAAGATAAACAATCGGTCCTGCTGCTTCACTAGAATTGTGCGTATTGGTTTCAGAAGAGCTCCAATTAAGTTTGTTGGTGACACTTGCAGTACTATTCCGTTTTGCCTTTAGCACGTTGACCTCTTTCTGGTCTGGCCTCCATTGCTTCTGCATTACAACAAGCTTGGGGCAACACCAATTGAATTGTGCTAGCCTCCACTGCAAACTCAGTGTGTGGACTCCTGCCGTAAGATTTCACGAGTGGCAACTAGCAAGTCTTGGCCAATGGTTTTATGGCGATTCAAAAACTGAATCGCATCATCCAGGCACTTGAATGAGAGTGAGCTCTCCATTCAAATGAATGTCGTCTGGAACACTTCAGCACAAGGTGTCCATGAGACACCTTAACTCGATGCCATATCCACCTCAGATGGCTCCTCCCAGTGCGGAAGATCAGCAGCTGTACTCTAACCCTCCTGAATGACCGAACTTGTCGCCCCTATTCTAAGACAGAGCTCAGACACCATGTGAAGGAAATTTATTTTGGCTGCTTGCATCCATAGTCTTGATATTTCGGTCATGACCCCTAGTTTGTGACCATAGTTGAGGGCAGTAATCAATTGCCCCTCTTTCATCATATTCACTTTAGAAATTGATTGGAAATCATAATTCATGGAAAATAGTGACCAAATACAAAAATAGTATTTTTGTTAAATTGATCAAGGAAAAGTCCAGTTTTTGTACAAATATGCTGCCAAAATAGAGAAAATAATACCATTTATAAAGAAAATGAAACGCACTTGATTTGCAATCGTAATCTACAAAAAAATATTTGGGTCTTGCCCTAGGGTCATGAGTTTGACACAAATGGTTTAATGTGTCAGAAAGTTTCCTCACAGCAAATTACTGTCTTGACTTGGCAATTACTGTTGCGTGAGATATTTATTTTAAAAATGATAGTCATGCTCCATTCATTCAATGCTTACGATTAGGATCTAATTTGACATTGAATGTCATTCAGTCTTTTGGGAGATGATGAGGAAAGGTGATAAATTCATCTACAAAGTCTTTCTAAGGTTTGCTGAGAGAGGAGCAATAAAGTGTAATTTAGTTTACTGGACTCTCATTGATTCCAATGTCCTTTTGAATAATTGATTTGCTTGTTTAAAGGAATGTAATGACAATGCTTTTTCCATTGTCAGATTGTTGTCCTTTTGCTCTCAGTTTCTTGTATTACTCTCCTTAATCTTTACTCACGTCAAAGTATATCTTTAATTTGAGATATGCCATAAAGGCATCATTTACTTCCTATAAGTGCCTTTTGTGGTCATTTACATCCTATAGATGCTGCTTGTGGTCATTAGATACCCATATTGATGGATTTGCAATATTTCAACACAATTGTATACAGATGGAAAATATTTTTATTTTCCATTAGGTTGTATTGCTGTATGATTGTGAATGCTTGTGTGTATTGACATTCATCTTGTGATGTTTGTATTAATAGCTCAAACCGCACACATACAATAAATGTTTTAGTGCCATGAAAAAACCTTTCCACTCATCCTGTTTTTTTTTCAGCAGAAATGCATGTTAAGAGAAAAAGTAATTCCCCAGTGACCCTACTCCTTTGGACTTTGACTTGGCCACCCCATCACCCTCATTTTATTGTTATACTTGTTGACAGAGTGTGTGTGCGAGAGACAGCGAGAGAATGTATGTATATACAATGAAATCAGTTTATTTGCGGTGTGCAACAAAATGACACCTTTTGTTTGGCAGTCATGAAGCCTATTGTGCTCATGAAGTTGTTGGTAATTGGATTCGGTGATCAACTCTTGGCTGCAAGTACTATATAACACACGACGTCTGTATTTGTCAATATGTAGTTGGTAATTTGAATGAAGCCTTACCAAACTTGCCTTTCCTGGATTTTACATTTGGAATCTTTGACCCCTGCACCCCTAACCCCAAGGCTCTCCCTCTTTTTTTTTTTTTTTTTTTTTTAATATAAAGATTGTTTTAAAAAAAACAGAAAAGGAACTCTTTTTAGGACAAAGATCAGTACTGAATGATTAGAATGTTGGGAATTCCCTGTTTAATCATGTCTCTTCTCTGTCTTTTCAGGTGTAAGCAGCTCAGGATGTCCGCCCACCTCCACCTCCTCCTCCTCCTCCTCCTCCTCCTCCTCTACTGCCCAGGGCTTCTCCCTCGCTGAGCCAGCCATGACCAGCCAGCACACACATACACACCCCTCCTTCAGCTCCATCCACTCCATGGCCGAACAGCAGCAGGTAATGCAGTGCTCTGCCAGAAATACATTTGGCAGAGGTACATGGCATGAGGCAGTTCAGCTGTTTTAGCCATGTCGGATTTGATTTGACACACGTCTCACCTTGAATATTATCTTATGTCATTGCACAATATTTATTCTACGCATCGGAAAACGAATTTGTCATTTACATCGAAAAGGCTTTTTGAAGCCTGAAAACAAAAGTTTTGAAACTGGGTCACAATAAAGAAGTTTAGCAAAGTTCAACAGAGAAAAAAACTATTGTTTGCAATAAAATAATACATATGCAAGACAATGCAGTGCAACAGAAAAACTACAACGCCGCATTTGGAATACACCAAAGATGACATATAGGCTACGTTCTCACAACAGATCAATTGAAAATGTTTTGCCATATACTATACAACCTGTATTTTATTTTTTTTTAAGACAGTCCGGCAGACTTTATTCCATTTTTTGCAAATCCAACCAGGTTCACTTTCATATGTGGTCCTAGGTTGGATACGTAGCCGATATTTTGCAATGCAACTGACCACAGTCAACGGCCAGGTTGTGTATATCCAACTTGGATGTCATCATGTGGGGTAGACAGAGGTTGCTTTTTGTTCCACTGTGTAACCCTTAAACGTCATTCTCACCAGTCTTTGGAGACTGTGGTATGGCGCGCTACAATTATGTTTTGGTTGTGATGTATTTTTCTGGCAAACCAAAACACAGGGCACTTTTCAAGTGTGTCTTCATTTGACTTGTTCAGATATGAGCGGTGTCGCTGTATTGCACCTCACTCAAATGCACGGTACAAAAACAATTCAAATAGGAACAAATATTTAAGTATGATGGGAAATATGCATACTCTCAAACACAATATAGGAGTTCAGCGTATTAATAAAATAAATACACAACAATATATATAATTCCCAAATTAATACACAAAATACATTTTACCCAAATGCATGTAAACAATTGAAAATACTAATTGGTTACCAAATTGTGTATAGAAATACCAAGCCAGCAGCATGCGCCATGATCGGGCAAGGTCTGGGTGATGTCATTCGTTCGGTTTTAGACACCGACTGAAATTATGTGGTAGTCTGACAGAACGACCGTGTAGGTGCTGCTGGAGATTACCCGAATTTTTCTCAAGCAGATAAAAACAGATTGAACATTTAATTAACCTTGTTCTATTACTCAAAATAGAGTTGACTCTCATGATGACGCTCATGATTTCCTTCGCTTGATTGTTTTGTATAGCGAGGTGAACCTACATTGAATGGGAAATAAATAAACGTTTATGAGGGCATTTATGGGTGAGGGCTTTATGTATTTTATGCTCTGTATTTTCTTCACTAGAATACAAGTATTCTTATAATGTGTTGCTTTTCCTTGGTAGGTGCTGTCTGATATGACCATACTCCAGCGAAGGATCCCCCCTAGTTTCAGAGACCCTGCCAGTGCCCCATTGCGGAAACTCTCTGTAGACCTCATCAAAACATACAAGCACATCAATGAGGTATGACACTGCAAACAGAAAACACCCCTTTTTGTTTTTGGGACCGGTCCCCTAGAGAACTGTGGCAAGTAAGCTCAGTGGTGTCATAATTAGGAAATAAAAACTCAAAAAAAAGATCAAGGGGAAAAAAAACTTAATTTCTTCATACATGGTTTCTTTATTTATTGAGTTCAAATGGCATACCATATATAATAGTGATAAACCTAGCCCAGATAAGTTCATCCATGAGGTCAGTGGATTGGGGAAATAAACAACCTCTGGTGCTTGTTTGAGAACCACAGCCAAGTTTTTGTGCACCACTCGATGCATTATAAAGTAGCATTATGACATAATCATGTTTCTTATTAATGTGATGCAGAAGAGGAAGTGGAGTTTCTTTTAACTTGCTTTGAGATACTAAGCTTCTTATACCCACAGGTGTATTATACAAAGAAAAAGCGACGGGCCCAGCAAGTCCCTCCTGAAGATAGCAGTACTAAGAAGGAGAGAAAGGTCTACAACGACGGCTACGATGATGACAACTATGATTACATCGTCAAAAATGGAGAAAAGTGGCTGGACCGCTATGAGATAGACTCGTTGATTGGGAAGGGCTCCTTCGGACAGGTGAGGGCTCAAGGAACATCGCTGTGAAAGCTCAAAATTTTCCATACTGTTTAGGGTCTCGGGTCAGATGGTACCTATCCCAGCCCAGTCAACCACTAGCATTCACACCTTCAGTTTAGAGTTTCCACTTAACTAACGTACATATTTAGAGATCCCCTATGCCGATTCCATCCCGATCTCATGTTGACCATGTGTGTGCAGGTGGTGAAGGCCTACGACCACCATGAGCAGGAATGGGTCGCCATCAAGATCATCAAGAACAAAAAGGCATTTCTAAACCAGGCACAGATTGAACTTCGCCTGCTGGAGCTCATGAACAAGCATGATACTGAGATGAAATATTACATAGGTGAGTTGGAAAGGGGGGACTCAGCAATATAGTGGGAAAGCTTGACAAATGTACATAGGTTATGTAGCCTGTCTGCTTTTATGTGTGTATTTTGAAATAAATATTTAAATTATATTATTATCATTTGGTGCATTTAAACCCTAATCCTACACATGATGATAGAAAAATAGCCATTTGAAGGATATTGTGCACAGATGTCAATGGAGCAAATGTTATTCTGCATCTGCTCGACCTTATTCTAATGTCACTCAATGACATGTCTCCCTTCTGTGTTTGTGTGTGTGTGTGTGTGCCTGTTTCGGGTGCATAGTCCACCTGAAGCGTCACTTTATGTTTAGGAACCATCTTTGTTTGGTGTTTGAGTTGTTGAGCTACAATCTTTATGATCTGTTGAGGAACACCAACTTCAGAGGGGTCTCCCTTAACCTCACCCGGAAATTTGCACAGCAGCTCTGTACAGGTAGGTCATACAAAAGAACACGCACACACACACACTTACTAAAAACACCACACACCAGGGCAATGAGTGCACCAGTGTCTCTATCAGCCAACTGGCTTTTGGCCCATAGTTGGGTCAGCCTAAAAATATAGTCACCCAAAATGTCAGGCGAGGGACACTGTAGTGAGCAACGTGCGGGTAATCTTAGACGAACAAGTCAGTTAGTGGTAGTTAAAATGAAGCAAACATCTTTGTTTTTTTACAGATCCTCACAATTACCACACACATTTACCATAATGTTGGTTATTTTTTAAGTGCGGTGTTAAGGCGACCACGATGAGCCCCAATATACTGCCACTGTACAATGGACATGTCTGACCAGGGACTGCATTTTGTTAAACCCAACCTTTTCATGGTTTCATGTATTTCTCACAGTAAGCTGTGCTTATAAGTGTGCTTATATTGGACCGGAATTATCCTCATTTGTGCTAATGAAGTCCTGTCTTACAGTCTGAATCTGGCTCTCTCCCCGGGAGACTTTCTAATAGAAAGATTTTTGTTCCTGTCTTGCCAAAGCAGGACGAGAACCTGATGCTGGTTATGTAAATAGATTTGTTCGTAAAAGTAGAATAGGACTAAGTAGAGTGCTGACTTCCGGCAAGACAAAAAAAAAAGAGCACTTTGGATCACCTTCATTCATACAGTACTTACGTAAATCCTTCATTTGAGTTTATTCACTCAGAAATGAAAATGTACTGTCATAATAATGTGAAACAAAATGTGCATATTTATCCATTTCATGCTCGTTTTTTCCTCCCACACATCTGTAACTTTATCTTGTTAGCTTTAAATGCTTTGGCTAATGTTGTTTTTTATCATTTATTTTGATAATATTCTGGAAATAATATATAGGGTTTTAATAATTTAGGTCATGATAATGATAACATTTTTTTGATACAATTCCATCTTTAGCTACTGCTTCCGATTAACGATGATTTATTTGTGCACAGCATTATTATTCCTGGCCACTCCAGAACTGTCAATTATCCACTGCGACCTGAAACCAGAAAACATCCTGCTGTGTAATCCCAAGAGATCTGCCATCAAGATAGTTGACTTTGGGTCGTCCTGCCAGCTTGGGCAGAGGGTGAGCGGCATTCTCATAATAACAAATGATTTAAACATAACAGTATTTAATTAAACTGTCAAAATGCCTCTTATCCATACTTTAATGAGATTTATATTGCATGGTGAACTAATTCCACTCCTTTTTATCCTACCTTCAGATCTATCAGTATATCCAGAGCAGGTTTTACCGCTCCCCTGAGGTTCTGTTGGGAATGCCATATGACCTGGCAATTGACATGTGGTCACTAGGATGCATCTTGGTAGAGATGCACACAGGAGAACCTCTCTTCAGTGGCTCCAATGAGGTTAATTTATGCACAACACACAATTACTGTAACCTTTTTTTAATACCGCCTTTGAGCTTGTTGATTATGGAAAATTGTGTCTCTTGGTTTTAGGTTGACCAGATGAACAAAATTGTTGAAGTCTTGGGGGTCCCTCCCAGCCACATGTTAGATGCAGCTCCTAAAGCCAGAAAGTATTTTGACAAGCTCTCCGATGGGCTGTGGACAGTGAAGAAGAACAAGGACATCAAGAAGGTATCCCATTTCAGATTCATTCACACTTTTCACCTTTAAAAACTGTTGTGGAGCACATGTTCAACTTCAGTTGAAGGAACTTGAATTTTATTAGACTTTTTTTTTTTATCTGTGGGGCGAAATGCATTAGGAACTCATTGAGCCAACTTCACAATTTCTGTAATTTAATAAGCATTTTATTAATGCTACGATTGGCAGGCGACCATTTCAGAGCCTCTCGTCCAATGACAGCTGGGATAGGCTCCAACAACCCCAGTGAGGATAAGCGGTTCTGAGAATGGACGGATGGATTTTACTAATACATTTACAGCCACCATCACCTCCGCCATCTCTAATTATTTGTGTGTACGTTTTTGTTTTTTAGGAGTACAAGCCCCCAGCCACTCGGCGTCTTCATGAGATTTTGGGTGTGGAGACTGGAGGTCCAGGGGGACGAAGAGCAGGCGAACCTGGACATGCCCCCTGTGACTATCTGAAATTTAAAGGTAAATCTTCACAAATTCTAGAGGTTGTAACGTTTACTAGTTAAATAAATTGAAGGAAAAGCTGCTGCTTATCATTGTTTTGTATTTTTCTTCAGATGTAGTCACATCAGTATATAGTCTGTTTCTTTTGTCAACTGGTTTTAAGTACATGTACGTACTTTTGCAGCGGACTGTCTTGGGGATCTCAAATGTGGACTGCATGAACTTTGATTCCACAAATCTTGAGCAGTGAGCCACTGGTCCATAGCTATCAGTGGTGTAATTATTTATTGGAACTAAGTCACCGCCAAGACATAAATTTAGAATGAAATAGAGACACTAATACTGTGATGCGTCATATGGTTTGAATTACTATAAACTGGCACAAATATCCGCGCAATAAATAGATGCAATCAGATACTGTCGTTTCTACTAATTCAACTTCAGGTTTATAAGCTTCCTATTTATTTATTTATAACACTGACTATCCATCTGCGGCCAACATTACATGAAAAAAAAAATCCCCACAATTATGAGATACCTTTTGCAAGATTTTGTAGACATTAACATTTTCTTTGATTCCGCAAACTAACTAGATGTATATATTTTTTTCAATTCAGTAATATATTTTTAGCAGCTGTTTTGAAGTGTAAAACATTGCATGAGTATTTCAGAATGAGATACTGTATCATAAACGAGATGCTTTTTCAGCTCTGGATTTCGCATCATGTCAAAAGTAAGAGAAGCAATGACGCACTACTGCATACCGCACACTTTTCCAGCTGGCTATGGCTGTCACTGTCATACAGTGTTAACAGCGACATGCCTTTTCCAAGCTTATATTGCTTTAACATTTTCAAAGGTGGATGATGTTTCTCATGTTAGTTGTGGGGAAAAAAGGGGGAGTACCACCTCTCTCCTTGTCTGCTGTCAGGATTGTGACGTCATTCTTGCTTAGCGAGGTCACAGCTTTTCTTTCTTCAATAGAGGGGTTAGACACGGGGGGCTTTGGCATTAGAAGCCTCTGACACTTTAAACCGTATTTTTTTTTCATGAGAATGTTCTAGCTGATCATTCCCAAACACTTCTTTGCTGCTGTCATCATCATGTTTTCATTGTCTTCCTCCAGACCTGATCCTGCGCATGCTGGACTATGACCCCAAAAGCCGCATCACGCCATTCTACGCCCTGCAGCACAACTTTTTCAAGAAGACCACAGATGAAGGAACGAACACGAGTTCATCAACGTCCACCTCTCCTGCCATGGACCACTCTCATTCAACCTCCACTACGAGCTCTGTTTCTAGCTCTGGTAAACATAGACAGGGTCACACTTCAAATAAATAAATTAACACCGCTACTGAAGCAGTGAAGTAGATTTGCTACCCACGATCATAAATGTTCCTTCCCATTAAAGCTGTTCTTTTATTTCCAGGTGGCTCCAGTGGCTCCTCCAATGACAACCGCAATTATCGCTACAGTAACCGATATTACAACTCTGCTGTGACACATTCAGACTATGAGATGACCAGCCCTCAGGTATGCACTCAACAGCATCACTGGAGGCTTCACATGTACCATGTCGGGTTTTGGATCTTTCAAAAAAAGCTTACGCACCGACATACACATTAGTGGAGATCTTTTGTGTGCTTAAAAACCAACGTCGCACTTGTTTGAGTGATTTACTCTTTGTTTGATAGGTGCCAGAGGTTTCTTGGTTACATTTTTTCGCCCCAAAGATTAAGTCGCGAGCAAAATGAAATATAATTCATCCATTCAAGTTGGTGGCCCTGAAACAGCATCTCTAACAGCATTCTGGAATGTACAATAGTGTTGCTGTTTACTTGACATTTCTCATCATTACTTTCTGCCAAGTTGACAAGATGCCAGCTGTTAAAATACCTTCTTGAAGAAATACAATCACTTTGAAATGGCTTGTGTGAATTAGAAGACCTTCCTGGTTGAACACTCAATTTGCACTCAATGGCTTGCATGTGGGCGAGTATCAGTGCATTGTCCATAAAAAAGTCTTAATTATGAACATTGACGCAAGGTTTTCTAACTAATTTGTTGAGCACCTCTGCAGTGGTACCTCTACTTACAAACTTTTCGAGATGCAAACCGAAGCCTCGCAATTTTTTTTTGCGTCGCCTTACGAAGCAATTTCTGACTTGCGAATCAACGCATCAGAACTCATTTAACATTGATCACAGCTGCACAATCTTAATGTTTATCCTAGGATTGTCTCACAATTGTGTTTGCACCGCCGTACCTGTCAGGCTCCGTCCCAGCAGCAGATGAGGATGTGGCCAGGCAGTGATGGTGGAGGTGGGGGTCAGGACCCAGCATACACCCAGTTGCTGCTCCACAAGCCGGCCGCCTCCCAGCAACACCAGCGCCACTTCCTGGACCAGCCCCATCATCCTCACCCGACCTACTCCCACCACGGGAACGGCGGGCGCGGCCTGCGACAGGGCGGACAAACGGGCATCGGCAGCGGGGGAGGCCAGCAAGGGTCCTCGCCCCAGATGAGTGACAGCATGGATGTGGGCGTGTCCCTAGGGCTGCACCACCTGGGGGCGGTGTCTTCCATGGAGGCGTCTCAGTTTGGCTCTGCCTCCCTACCCCTCGCTCTGCCAATCGGACTGTCTGCCTTCCGGACTCGGACGGCCCCCACCGCCCCTGGGCCGCAAGCCCCGCCCCCTGAGGACTACTACCCTGCCTCCAACAACAATAACCCCGCTGCAGGGGGCAGAGGGAGGCCGGACTCAGACGAGGGGCCAGCCAACTCTTGATAAAACCTGAACCATGCCCTAAAGCCATACAATTTTAACTACAACAACAACAACTACACACACACAGCCAGAGTTCAGAGACAAAGACATGAACTTTGTGCTGGAGGAGACAGTCTGTACTGCATGAGAGGAGGAGGATGCTGGGAAAACTCTCCTTTTTGTCTTGTTTTACTTTTTGTCTTTTGTTGCGACTGTCATTTGAAAAGGAATGATTGTGACAAGTTTGTTTTTATTAATATTATTATTATTGTTTAATATTGATTTTTTTTTTTTTTCTTTTGTGGTTTGAGGAGTTGCGTGTTCTATTGGTTTTTTGAGCCTGGAGAGGAGGAGGATGAAGAGGAGGGCCCTTGCTTTTCTGTTACACTCCATTTGGAGGCAGAAAGTGGAAGGAGAGCACACTTTTCATGTTTACAAAGTACAACATTAGTATGTTCTCATTTACAGCGTTTAGGTGTGGTCATGGCACACACACAGACACACACATACGCAACTCTTTTCAACAGGAAAGACATCATGTGTGTTATTCAGGACTCTTGGATTTTCTCTCCTGTGTGTTACGCGTTTTTTTTTTGTTGTTTTTTGTTTTTTTTGAGGGTGGGTGTCCTCCCTCTGTCACTCTCGGCCCGGTTGCGACGGGTGTACTGAGAGGGAGAGAGGCAGGTGGAGGGAAGAGAAGGTGACAGGACACTGATGCCTTTCTGGCACTCACAGGAATCTTCTCATCCTCTCGTCTTCCTCTCCTCCTCATCCTGTTGTTTCTTCTCCAGACAGGCTCCTCCTCTCTGTGCTGCTAATCACCATGACAACTGGTCCGGATTGCTGCTAAAGATCCAACACAGATCAATAAAGAAATAAAGAGAATAGAAACAGAAAGTAAAATAAAAAACTTTTTAACCCTTCTGCTTAAGAGAAAAGGATAAAGTAAGAACCACTGCATCTCAATGTATTTATTACTATTTAACAAGAAAAAAACTGAAAGTAACCCTTTTTTCTGCTCTTTGTTTGGTTGCCTTCTTTCTGCAGGTGAACTCTGATTGGCTATTGTAACAGTGACAGTAACTGGTGACATGGGAATGTCACTGGTTGTGGGGACTGGGTGGTGGGGAGGGTTTGGGGCAAAATAAAGTTGGAATATATAATAAGAATAAAGAGTATACTTTTGCACACCAAAGTCAAACAAACATCAGCTCTCCGCTTTTATTCCTATATAACCATGACCTTTCATCTGGTCAACACAAGCACAAAGTCGGTTTTCACATCTACGTATGTGTCTATATCGTGA
Source organism: Syngnathus floridae (assembly GCF_059516105.1). NCBI lineage: Eukaryota > Metazoa > Chordata > Actinopteri > Syngnathiformes > Syngnathidae > Syngnathus > Syngnathus floridae. The sequence goes on from NC_142422.1 coordinate 7,661,545, forward strand.
GCAAATTTATTTGATTAACGATAATATGCAGACCTCCAGAGGCAAGTGTAAATTCCCACTGCACAAAACAACCAGAATTCGATTAATTCATTGGCATCATGCACTGCGATTAGTAAACAGTGTTCATGAGTTGAGGGACAAGCTCACGGAGGCGTATTTGATAAAAACAGCATTTCAAATTAAATACAGACTATAACTAAGATATGGGGTTTATTTGTAACTACAAAAATGTGTTTTTTTTCTGCAGGAAATGTGTTACACATCATGCTGTAGTTATCATAGTCCACCATTGGGAGGCGAGATTTTACACTCTCATTCATTTCCGAAGGAAGCAAACACTGGCGCACCGTGTCCCAAGTCGGAGCGCCTAGTGCGCACACAGCCACTACGCTTTTGGTGCCCTCTGCACAACTGAAAGTGAAAGGCAAATTTGAGCAAAGCTCTGACTCTCAAAACGGTTGTATAGAATCTGTGTGCGTTAAGAAAATATTCCCGAACGCGACAACCATAGACCCACGGACTACGGGCCCTTGGCGACCGAAGTCAAAGGGCAGCCATCTTACGTTGCCTATTACCGATAACTTTGTCACTGTAGGATTCCTGTATGTTGTAATGAGAGCCTCTCATAGAGCCATCTTTTCTCTTTACATCGACCATTCAGAGAACATTGGTGAATTGTCTATTGCACAGGCAATGTGCATATTCAGAAAACATGTTTTCCTGTTCAATGGTACAATTGCATGCGTAGAGATTAGCAACATAAAGTGGCCGCCGTTGGCTTCACTCCTCCCAATGGCGAGTAAGTGTCAGTTATGAATGAGCTCGTAAACACGTGACAATACTGTTTCCGTTGACGGACGTAATAAGAGGTAGCACCGTCATGTCAGTACGAGCAAGTTCAGGGATTTATTTAGGTTCTCTGTCCAGAAACGTCAAGAGGATTTTCTGTGTTGTCTGATTCCGAAGCTATTAGAAGGCAAGGTAACTGTCAGACAGGTGGCTGTTTTTTTTTCATACAGTAAGTCAATCCATCAATTTTCTGTACCGCTTGCTATAGTTTATACAAGTTTAATTTGTTATCTAGCAGTCTGGTTTTTACCCATTAAATTAGTTGACTAGTCGTCCAGTTTTAACATTCACGGAAATTTTACACGTAGCTTTGAAAACTAATAATTTGGACTGACGCTTGAAATAAGTTTGTGTACCATTTCTCAATTGAAAAAAACGTGAGGAAATGCTAATGTTTAATGTGTTATTTTGCTAACATGCTTTCAGGTTTAATAATGTCAAAGAACATTTTTGCTCCCTCAGAACATTTTCAGTGATTGTCGCCTGTGAAATTTTCGTTGTATGTTGACTGCATGCAGCTGGCTGACAGACTGAGATGTCTGATAAAGAAACTGTTTCATATCCTCATCAACAGGCTCGTCCCACCCTCCATAGTGGTTTCAACCCGCCTTCCAAGACACTCATTTGTCTCACAAGTTTTCTTAAAAGTTTTGCCATCATTTCTCATTTGTGTTCAGCCAATGAGGACTGTTGCGGTCCTTGGAGGGGGCATCGGGGGATTGGCAGCATCTTACTATCTTTGCAAAAGTCCCCAGATAGCTAAGGTAGCACACAAACCAATTTTCTGGATTGCGATACTTCTCCATTAGATATTCCTCAAACATTCTGTTTTCTCACCAAGGTCATTTTACTCGAGTCAAGCAGTCGGTTTGGAGGTTGGTTGTGGTCCACCAGGAGGTCTGATGGAGGGGTATTCGAACATGGGCCCAGAGGAATTCGACCAGCGGGGTTGGTGGGACGAAATACCCTTAATATGGTAAGCCCTCTTAGTAAAATGCATTGAAGAGACTCCAATGTGATGGTGTAAATGCCTCTTTTGGAGTTGCACAGATAATGGTGGATGGATGACAAATTTCCCCTCACATTAGAATGCACTGTTGTCCATTGTTGAAAACTAATGTATAGGTGGAGGACCTGGGTCTCTCAGGGGAGATTCTGCCTGTCACCTACAGCCACGATGCATCCAAGAATCGATATTTATATGTCAACAAGCAACTTCATAGGATGCCTTCAGGAATAAGGTAAAAGACCTCTCACAGAAAAAGGTTCACGTATGTAGGATACACAGTAACATGCAATTCTTAAAGGTTAAGCAAATTGTGCTGCTTATTTACAGTGGATAGAAAAAGTCTATACACCCCTGTTCAAATGCGTTTTTTTTCTAATATAAAAAAAAAAAAGATGATTTGAATACTGTTAATGTAACCTGTCCAACTCAGTTTACACTTGTAACAGGATGGCAAGTAAAAACAAATAATGGAGATATGTACCTCCGTGTGGAGTGAGAACACTATGCATTTTTCAGTGGACTTCTCCGGACGGTTCCACCTTTCTCACGCCCGCTGCTGTTCAGCATCGCCACAGAGATATTTGCCAAGAAAAGCAAAGAGGAGGACGAATCCATCCATTCGTTTGTGTCTCGAAGGCTTGGGAAAGATGTGAGAAGAAAGGACACTAAGTGCCAAAGCAAACGGATACATCAACCATAGTGCCATCTCATGACTTTATTTTCTTTGTTGTGCTAGCTTGCAGACATTGCTGTGGACAGTCTATGTCGGGGGGTTTTTGCAGGAGACTGCCGCAAATTAAGTGTGCGCTCTTGTTTTCCCGTCCTCTACAACGCAGAGCAGCGCAGAGGTTCCCTGACGCTTGGAATGCTACTGGGCTCCGGTATGCACCCCAACCCCTTTCAAATCCATTTTTCATGCACATTTGAAGGAAATTGGATGTTAATGTTTTATTGGCATAAACCTCCAGGCCCCACCCGAGTTGTTCCTCCTGGTCTTCTGAGCCAGAGAGCTACCAAAGAGTCGTGGGCCCAGTGGTCCCTTAGAAGGGGCTTGGAGGAACTCCCAGAGTCCATCACTGACTTTCTCCAAACAAGCAGGAGGGTGCAGTTACACCGAGAGGCACCTGTAAAACACATTAGTCCTTCAGCTACAGGTTGGACGGTGAGACAAGGAACCCACAAACACGCACACACATACACACGCACACATTCCGTTTGTTTTATTATACTGTTATGTGATGGTGTCCTTCTGGCTTCCTTTTACATTGTGTACAAAACTTAATTCCAGTGGAGACATTGTAAAATCCTAACTTTCTAACAATGTGTTTGTATTCAGATCCATTTGGAGGATGGGACCATAACAGCTGACCACATCATCTCTGCTCTGCCTGCTCAAGGTCAGTCAGCTTCATGATGTCTCAACATCATTTTACAATTCCGAATGCCAACTGAAGAAGTGCTGTAACTGAAAACTAGGGGGATCTTAAATCCAGAATAACACCTGACAAAAATATTTTTAAAGATAAAACAGCAGTCGTCAAACACTGATCTTTATACCTCACCATATGCTAATGAGCCAGATAATAGAGGGACACGTCCAAATGGTTCAGGATGTGCTAAAGAAGTTTTTATCATTTAAAAGAAAAAAAAAAAAGTCATATATAACAATTTCAGTCATAGTGTGAAATGACAAATTGGTACAAAGTGTTTTGTGTGTGCGGTGCCCTCAGTACTCTCGTCTGTCCTGCCGTCCTCCTGCCAGCCTCTCATCCAGCAGCTACAGGGCATCTCCTGTGTCACCGTTGCTGTCGTGAATCTGCAGTATGAGGGCTCGGTACTTCCGGTCACGGTGAGTACAGCATTAACACGTGCGCACACAGTCAAAAGTGGTAAGTGTCTGTTGGTCTCTTGTCAGGGATTTGGACACCTGGTTCCATCATCAGAGGATCGGGGTTTACTTGGTGTGGTCTACGACTCTGTCCCGTTTCCTCAACACAACAGATCTGACGGACCAACAACAAGACTGACGGTAATCGGTGGTCTCAAATATTGCCTGAGGTTACCTTAGCTTGGGTAACTTGCACCGGTGCACTATGCAGTTTTTTGACTCAATTATTATTTGAAATGTCATGGAATCACCCAGCTTGACATACATATATACATTTCAGTTCAAAACTTTTAAAGTTACCATCTTGTTCTGTTTAAATATTTGAGATGTATTGCAATGACACCTGATAAACGTTATTTTATTTTAGAATATAAAGCAAATACCGAGCAACTTTGGGTTCACTTTCACTTTGCGGGCATGACTACTGTCCAGGTGATGATGGGGGGTGCCTGGTTCCCAGAAGTGTTTGGCTCCCCAGATGCTGTAACAGAGGAGCAGCTTTTAGAGCGAGCCACTGAGGCGGTGCGTTGTCATCTGGGAGTCACCTCGGCACCCAGCTGGAGTTGGGTTGCTCTGCATAAGGTACAATGAAGTGCTGCCTGCTTTTATTTATTAAAAAATTCCCTGTATACTTGTTACAGTTAAATTACAATGTCTCTTATCAGGATTGTATACCTCAATATTATGAAGGGCACTTTCAGAGAATAGGTATGTATGAACTAATTTGAGATTATGCTACTATGCCATCTGCAGTATTTTCATACATACTCCGTGTTGTCTATTTGCATTTTAGAGCACATCCGCAGCTTCATAAAGAATAACAACCTGGCACTTTCTCTGACCGGCTCGTCCTATGATGGCGTGGCTGTCAATGATGTCATCTTTAGTGCAAGGACAGCTGTGGAAGAGTTGTTAGGAAATGGAATCTAATGGAAATTCAATGGCAGGAGCTTGTAATTTATTTTTTTTCAACTGTACATCAGTGTAGTAAGTTTTTTTTGGAATACGTAGTCTGGTGATGGAGTACATCGCTGACAAACCTTGAAAAATGGATGCAGGTGAAGACTGTGCGCTTTGAGAGTGAGCAGCTCACTTGCATGAGAAAGTGGCTTTCAAAGGGATGTAAAGATTTCAAGCATTTAAGGTTGCAAAAAGAAAAGCACACAAGTAAAGCAAAGTTGTAACTTCTAAAGGAAGAGTTACACAAACGGCCCAAGATTGTAATAAACAGTGATGAATGTAGAAATTGGGTGGGATTGTGTGCAGAGTAAAAAGGTAAAATGAATTGAAAATAAAGCAAAAAAAAAAAAAACAGCTGACATGAAAATTTGACTTTATTGAAAAGGAGGAGGGGAAGTATCCACCGGTAAGTCTATTTGCAGAGATAGCGATGCGTGTGCAAGGCTATCTGAGGCCCAGCTTTTTCTTCTCTCTCTGCTTTTTTCGTACAACCTCTATGTTGCGGTCCTTCCACATGCTTTTTCTCAGTTTGATGGGACGGCTGCCAACATACTTGCCTGCATTGAGAGGAATACACAACCATTTTCAGTTGAACACATAAGACAGACGAATGTTGCTGTAAAGTTGCCAAATATGCAGCCGAAGCAAAAACAGACCGTTCATCTCCCTCATGGCTCGCACATAATCATTTGGATCTTTGAAGCTGACAAAGCCGTAGCCTTTTGTTTTTCCTGTCCGCTTGTCTCTCACCACCTGAAATTGAGAAGTGAAACAACAACCTCATACAAAATTATCCAAATTTACTGTAAAAATTGCATACAAAAAATATAAAAGTGAAGGATTGCACTGCAAATTTGGATTTAATGACTTTCAACGAATATTAGCGAAGGTAAACGATGCATCATTTTGAACCCGTGTGTATTAGAAAATTAACACTTGAATATACAATGTTTTTTATGGTTGTCACTGAATATGTATGATCTACAATCGTTCACTCCTAGAAAAACAAAGGATTTCAATATGTTGACTATTGATTTAAGTGATTTTGAGCGCAAGCATCACAGCAGACCCACCTTAGCTTTGAGGAATGATGGATACCTGCTGAAAGCTCTGGCCAGGATGTCATCATTGACCTCGTTACCAAGATCACCGCAGAAGATACGAAAGTCATCTATAATGGAGAGGCACAGAACGAGGTTAGATGAAGTAACGTTTGCTTTATACGTTCGTCATGACGGCAAGTGTCGTTACCTGATTCCCACTCCAACAGGCTGGCGTCTTCCCAGGAAGTCCCAGCTGCCGTTCGAATACACTTCTTCATCTTCTCTGACTTCGGCTTGGCCTTTTTGTCTTCCGAGGACGTTTCCACAGGTTTGTACACAGACTGACAATTTTGGGGAACAGTTTAAGATGTGGACTCATTTGTACGTAGTTTTTAAAAAGGCAGCAATTATTTTTTGGATTTCTACTTTTTGGACTAATCTCACACAGTATTGCATTTTTTTTCATAAATGCAATAAGCATCCTATTGAAAATAAAATGCCAATGCAAGGATGTGGCCATTGTTTGACTGTTTGCTAAAAGTCTGGTTAAGTCCAGATGTGCGTGCATGTTACCTCAGGGCGCACAGGCTCGCGTTCGGGCATGCTGGGTCCAATGACGGCGCTGCTGTCTTCGCACTCCTTCTCCAGCAGTCCGGCCGCCATCACGGCGGCCTGTTGCTCGGCAACCCGAGCCGCTAGCTCCTCCTGACGCCGTGACAGACAACTTTAGTACATGGTACATTTGCAATCAGCATTTTTTTGAGAAAAATATTATTCTTAGATATTATTTTGGTGCTGATAAACCTTTGCTCGACACTTATGGATATTTGTTAGTAATCCAATGACAATTATGTCTGCTGCCATGTTAAAAGGCAAAGTACCATTCTCGCTTGCCGCTGAGCCATCACATCATTTTTTCGAGGTACAACAGTGACAGGCGGGGCTGAGTACACGGTGGGCGCCGCTTGGAAGACTGAAGGCGGCTTGATAGAAGTCGAGACAGCTGTTCTGGTGGGCGGCGAGGATGCCATGGACATTACTTCGCTGACCTAAACAGGATAGAACAGGTGGCAAGTTAAGAACAGAACAGGTTGAAACGGTTTATGGCTTACCAATAAACCTTGACAAAACTTCAAGCTGTTCATTTCCATCACTACCATATTGGGTGTAATGTGTTGTGCCCAGGAGCCTAACAAGGAGAAGCTTTAAGTGCACAAGTGACTACGAACACTGACGGTTGGTGCTGAGGTCATGTGCTGAACAGGCGGCGAAACACCCTGAGGCGTTTGGCTCTGCATGGAAACCGGGATCATCATGGGTGGAGGCGGAGGAGGCCGCGGCATGGGAGGAGCTACAGGAGGGCGCATAAGATGAAGCCTGGGAGCGCCTACAGTATCACAAAAAGGGTCAAATCAGTTAAGTGCCGAAGGAGTCAAATCACTTTTGTTGGTTAACCTCACCGGGTCTCTGTAAAATATGGGGAACAAAGGCCGGTCTCATCATTGGAGGCGGGGGAGCACGTACTGGAGGGACTGCAGCTGAAAATGTATTTTTTATTTTTCAAACTCATAAGTCACAAATATTTGGGTCAGTGTTTGCCCAGAGAATGACATTTACCTGGTGCAACAAAGGTTGGTGGTGGTCCAACAAAAGTCCCTCTGGCTTCTAGCGTTTGCTGGACCTGAGAAAGGAAGAAAAAGAAAGAGGGATTTTAAAAGAAATATGAGGGGGTTGATCAGAGGTCCTCGATAGGTCCACCAAGAACTAGCATTAGCTCTTGACTAGTGAAAGAATACAAACCTGTTGGTAGGTGTTGGTGCCAATTATTGGTCGGACCACTGGTAGCGCTGTGACAGCGAGAGCTACAGGTACAGCCTCCATAACAGGTGAGGTTCCTGATAGTGGTACAGGTCCACCAAGAACCTCTTGCTCAAACCTATAATAAGAGACATGCAACGTTTGTGCTGGAATTGGATACCTATACACTTTCTACAGATGGTTATTTAAGTTCTACTGTTTTTAACCTGAAAAAGAACAGTCCCGGCGATAATAATAACAATAATTCATATGCAGCAACTCTGGACGGAGTCGTAACAGAATGAGCGGTACTCACAGTGCCATCTCGGCCTCCATCTCCTTCAGACGTTCCTCTCCAGATTTGAGCGCCATTGCTAGAACACACAAAACATTAGAAATGCTGCTACATCATCTTAGAAATTTTCAAACACGCGTGACTCTGTTAAATCACGCAATTAATCATATTTTCATTACACCAAATGGTCACACACACAAAAACTATGCTCACATTTAAGGTTGTTGACTGATAATATCTCCAAGAGATATCAATTTCTATACTTATCTTCATTAGCTAATGTTTTATCCGGTGAATGACATTTCTACTCACAAAGGCAACCAAGTGACAGTGTCAATTAATTTGCACTTACCGTTTTTTGCAATTGCAATTCTGTCGAGGTGGAATAGAATGTCGTCCTCTCGAGGCTAGGCTTTAGCTAATGATAGTGGCAGTGGGTAGTAATCGCCCTTGTTATCATAAATTACGGTAAAGCTCAAGATTTATAATTCACGTGTTAACCAATGTGGCAGTTCTTTAAAACAACATGACAAATACACACACTCAACATCATTGGCAAACAAACAGCGAACCAAAAAGCCGTCATCTACTCACGCCACGGCGTTAGCATTAGCATTTAAATTGCATTTCCGCCGTCTCCTTGTTATTCTACTGCCCCCTAGTGGACTGGAGTAGAAGGGGGCGGGGGTATTATATGCAACATTTATCGGTCAGGAAATCGTGACGTGAGAAGGGGCGGAGAGAGAAACGTTGTTGTGGTGGAGCTCTCCACCATACTGCATAGTGCGTACAACGGACTGATGCAGTTTGTGCACTCTTAGTGGTGGGTGAGATTTGCTGAAATGCTGCGTGCTGTGGTTTTTCGGAGCCTTCCCCGGGTAAAGGTTGTGTCGGCGTGCCACTTCTCCGCCGCGGCTATACCCGCACCGAGCACCCAACCCGAGGTCCACTTTAATAAGGTACACTAAAAGTTTCTGACTAATTTCAGTTTTGGAATGTTACTCGTGCACGGTTCGAGATAAGATTTTTTAATGCAAATCCTCAGTGAGGAATTAACCTAGTTAAACAACTAGAAGAGGGTGCCGCCTGCAAAATGTGTTTAATGTGATACGAAATAAACATGGGTCCAAAGTGTAGGCTATAATGGGACTTGGCTCCACTGCTGCACATCGTCACGCATCTAGAATCTAAACGTGGCAATATGCTCCCAGTAAAAAAAAAAAATAAAACTAATAATAATCAATTAAAATAAACCGTTGATTTAAGCGGATGACTGATAAATGTACCCTTTAGTTTTTTTGACCAGTGTTAGTATGCATTGGTAAAATTAGGTATTCAAAGTTTTTTTTTCCGCATGCTTTTCTTTTCACTGCATTCCTGATTTTTACGTTTTATATTTGTAGCTGTTCATCAACAACAAGTGGCAGGATGCAGCAAGTGGGAAAACCTTCCCTACAGTAAACCCATCAACAGGGGAAGTTATCTGTCATGTGGCTGAGGCCAGTGAGGTAAGCAAACAATGCTTTCATTGAGCTCCTATCCTCTTCTATGAACTGAAACTGGAAAATAAGAAGCTGAGATGTAACAGTAACCAATGCTATTTGCCGACCCACTCGGGGCTTGAAGGTAGGAAGCACAATGGACCCCCCCAGTCCCCCAAGACATCAAACATGAGTAAATTAATCAGGTTACAAAAAGAACTTAACACACTTGTATAGTTAAAGCCCGTTGCCATGTGGCATTTAAACACAACAGACATGATAGAAGTGATAAAACCAAACTGCAACAGCAAAGCTTGACTACACTCCCCTGCACAAAGTGTGTTCAAAGTCTTCAAACTGAGAAAACATTAAAAAAAAACACTGTCAAGTAAACAATGTGGGCTTTCTAATGTCGGCCAAAATCAGCTGCCTCATGGGGCTCGCTAAGCAGCAACAGCTAGTCAGGCGCTCAACATGGTAACTGACAGCAACAGTTGTCCTTGCAATTCTTTGATATAGGTCATTGATATTGGCCCAGCTAAATTTCTGTTTCAGTGTGCAGAATTTCTTGAAATCATTTCTGGAATCACTTTCTTGAAATTGTTGTGTGCTTTTCTGGAACGAATTTCATTCAAGGCACGCCACACACTTAATACAATTAAATCTCGATTTTCCGCAAACTTTGGGGTCCAGAATTTGGGAATCACGTTAACCCCGAAAGCGCATTGTATAGAAAGCCTTGTTTTTTTAGAAAGGCGTGTTTATAGGCAGACAAAGTGGTCCTTAGTTACGTTAATTTAGGTCAGGCATGTTGTTGGGCAGTCGAAGGGGTCCATTTGCTCCACACACATCAAAGTTTGTTGACATAGAATAAAGCAGCCACTTATTCTACTATACACAAAGAAGGACACCATCTTTGCACGTGCGATTATTTTTGTAGCCTAAATGCATTGGGTATTTTTAATTCACATGCTCTGGAAATTTGTGTCTTTGTATATTTCATTGCAGAAATTTCAAAGTAAAGATGTCTTGTTTAAATTTTGGGCATCAACAATTAATCCCAGCAAGAAAACAAAAACAAACAATGTCAACCAAAGGGAGCGGGAAATAATTTCCCATTTTACATCACAAAAGTGGAAATAAAATGACTAATTATAGCCTGTTGAACACATTACATTAGTTCCCTTCCTCCAATAGAGGAGTAGAGAAAACAGTAATTGCTATGTAGAATTATGCAACAATGGTGACAAGATGGTGAAGAGTGGTGAAAAAAACAACAACTCTTGGGATATGGAATTTTGAAAAAAAAAACAAATTGCAGAGCTGTGGGTGCTTTTAAGTGGGTTTTCACACAATGCATACAACCACATTCAACCTTTTGTGGCATGTTTAAAATGATCTCCTTCGGAATGTCTTCTTTTACCTGCTTGTACAAGTCTGGAATGGCGGTTTGGCAAATCCAAGTCATTTTTTAAGGCAATTTGTTCTGCATTAAAAGTCTGCAGTTAGGTTAAAAGACAAAGATGATCACAGAAAGTATGTTCACAACAATATTTGTTGTAGATTGTGTATTTGTTTAAAAATTTGTATGAATCAGAAATATATATTCTATCTCTCCCAGCGATATATAGTGATGGGCAGAAATATAAAATTTTCTTCCACAGGAATGGCAAAAAATACAATCAATCTTTGTATCCACCGGTTGCCATTCAAAAAAAAATCATCGCCCCCTAGAAGGCGTGTCAATTACGCGTGGTTTTATGCTATTTTCAGTAGGGCTTGGTCACCATCTCCCTCAAAAAAAATCACCTACATATTCAAATGCCATCCAAACATGTCATGTTTGCATACCGCTGCAAACAACTATTCCGGTGAGGAGTCGTATCATGGCTGGAAATCGCAAAGATGTTCGAAAAAAACACAAAGTAACATGACTTGCCATAAACAAGCTAACACCAACCACCCTCTCTAGCAATACAAAGGAAAAGTGCACTGCAAAGAACTTGGACCTCTGCTCATGTTTACACAGATTATGAGCGCCATGTCATCACAGAGAAAGTAAGCTCAAGCTTGCTATGCCATTGTTTATCGAATCTATTATCTTTTGTTAAACATTTTCACACTGGTCGTCGCTGAGTGTTTTGTTTCACTCGCCTGACCTCCATGGAGCCTACGTGCATTCAATTCCCACTCTGTGACAGACTAGTGTTAAACTTGAAAGTTTGGTCTGCTTTTCGCCTGAGGTCATCTAGGATAGACCTATGCAGCAAGCCTCAACAGGACTTACTATATGGTACTAGGAATTTTTGCGTACTGGAGACCTTATTTTGTGCAGTCAAAATTCAGAAGAAAGTTATTTTAAATTAGTACCCAGACAAGACTGATTTACAGATGCGTCAATAAATTTATGACCATAGAAATTGTTCAGAAGCTGTGATTTAAAGCTGAAGGTGTCCAAAATGGTTGACATGTCGGGTACTCTGTTGTTCGCAGAGCTGAGAAGTCCATTCAGAGGTGCAGTCGGGTACTAAACATTGCCCAGGAGCCACTGTGGTGGCTTTTGATGCTCCACATAAAGTTGTACCCTTACAAAATTCTGATTATACAGAAGCTCACCCAGGAAAATTGTCATTTTTTTTCTAAAAAAACAAAAGACACCGGACTTTATCGAGGATTTGTAGTTCTCAGTGTCTGTCATTGACAATTGTTGTAACTTACTTATTTTTCCAGCCATTTTAATAATGACACTAATATTCAAAGTGTGTTTTTATATTTCCAGGTTGACGTTGACAAGGCGGTAAAAGCAGCACGCGATGCTTTCCGGCTGGGGTCACCATGGAGACGGATGGACGCCTCTGCACGAGGCCTGCTTCTTAGCCGGTTGGCTGATGCAATTGAGAGAGATTCTGCCTACCTTGCGGTGGGTTGTAATGAGAAACAGTTAAAAACGTTGAGCTTTTGTGTGAATATAAGGTCGTGTCACACACTAAATAATTTTTTATTATGACAAATCTTAACTGCGTTATTGAAAATGATGGTGACGCACTATAATAAAATTGTTGCGCAAACACAGATTAATTAAAATTTTAAACGTGTTATATAAAGCAGGTTATTGCGGATCCTAAACCAACTACATATTTGACTTTGATATTGTGTTTCCATAGGAACTGGAGACCCTTGATAATGGGAAACCATATGCTGTTTCCTACACAGTGGATCTACCCAATGTGGTCAAATGCCTCAGGTACTAACTCAGTTGTGTTTTGGTTACAACTAGCCTGAAGTGTTTTAGTGTTTGGTTCTGAGAAGGCAGAGGAGTTTTTTGTTGACGCTTTCTGACTCAGAGAGCCTTCCTCGTCATTGCGTAGCATAACGGGCAACCTTGTTTAAAGCATTTGTGATGTTCTCAGGTACTACGCAGGCTGGGCTGACAAATGGGAGGGAAAGACCATCCCCATTGATGGAGATTATTTCTGCTACACCCGACATGAACCCATTGGAGTCTGTGGACAAATCATACCGGTAAGCTGCGAAAGACGTTATTAATGGCGAGCACGAAACGACCGCATTCACTTCAGTTCAGTTTAAATTCGATTTACACAAAAGGTTTCATTTTCTGTTCATACAATGAAAGCTCCAAAATAGAACGTTGGGGAATCGTATCATGTGTTTTAAATGCACAAGTGAAATAATAAGAGCCCCCCCCCCCCCGATCAATAAAACTTAATACTCCTCTTCCATTAACACTTCCATTTCTATCACTTCAATTTGCTCATGAAATGCTGTTCACTGCTTTAACGCCTTTTATGAGTTTCGTTGCAGGCTATTAATAAATAATTTCCCCACGCAATCTGTTAGTCAACATCCTATTTGATATTTTCATGACTATGACCCACTGTCTCATAGTGCACCACAGTACATGAAATCATCACTCCCCTTTATACAAAATTCAAAAGCTGTTTTAGGATGACAACTGGACATTTCTGCCTGGCCACCTTGATTAATTATCACCCTTTTTTTTTTAATGTTTTTTGTTTTTTATACCCATCTTCCACTTTTTGTTACTGTGTGTTTTGTACTTAAAATGTCCTTGAGTTGTGAAATTTCGGAGCCTGATTCATGTTGCCAAACCTGAAAATTGGGTAATTCACCCAAATACTAAAAATAGGAGCAGAAATGTGCAGAGATGTGCTTTGCCATATGAAAGGGTTGTCTTTTCTAAGCTCGGATGTAAATGTTGTTGTTTTTTTAAATAATGTAGCAATCGCTGTTGCCAAATCATGTTTTTGTCATTTTGAATTTGCACTGGCTTAACTTTCATTGTTAGTATGCCCCGTTTGAGACTGACTCACCATGTGCACACAGCACTTGACTTACTGAGGGTAAAGTCATGACTCGCCCTTATACATTATTTTACAACGCTGACAATGGAATGTTACCCTGCTTGTTTGATTATGTACATAATGGGCTTGATGAATAAGCACTTTCATTCTCCCCCCATCTCCCATTTTAGCCACTAAATGTTGTCTAGTCAAAATGTCCGCAAGTTGTGACAGGTGGGAACTTGATACGTGTTCCCAAACCTGATAATTTGGGAACCCATCCAGCAAAAAAAGATAGCAGGATGTGCAGAAATGTTGCGGTGGGCCACGTGAATTGCCGTCTTTTAAGCTTCACTGTAAAGGCTTTGTTTATAAAGCTGAGTCTGAATATTTGCTATATGAGATCAAACCATTGAGAGTGCATGCAAAGTGGTAAAGTTCTGTTTGCTCTTCCTTTTCTCCCTGCAGTGGAACTTCCCTCTCTTGATGCAATCGTGGAAACTTGGCCCCGCTCTTGCAACGGGTAACACTGTGGTGATGAAAGTCGCTGAGCAGACGCCACTCACCGCTCTCTATGTAGCCAACTTGATAAAAGAGGTACTTTGTTGCGTTGCTGTAATGGTTTACAGTGGTTAAGAAAATGAGGTCATGAATGAACAAATGAATCAGTATAAATATTTACTTATGATTGAACTAACAGCAGTGTTTTAGGCCCTAGAGACAGAATAGCATTTGGATCATAATAAGGGGTTCAACGAAAAAGAATGAAACACAAAGTTTGAAAACCAAATATCCTTCTGTCCGTTCTATCAACGTGTCTACCATATTTTTTCAATTGGATTATTTCCAGGTGGGCTTTCCAGAAGGTGTGGTGAATATTTTGGCCGGAATGGGACCCACGGCTGGAGCAGCTCTCGCAAGACACATGGATGTTGACAAAGTGGCTTTCACAGGATCGACAGAGGTTGGAAGCCCCTCCAAAAATAATCATGTGTTACGATTTTTATTAATTTTCAACTCGTGACTTCCTCCAAAATGCCAATGGTCAGGTCCGGGATTGTATGCAATTGTTAGCCCAATAATTAATTATATCAAAGCATCAGTAGTGGTTGTTCCAAATTGAGCCAAAAGGAGAAAACCTCCTGGAATAAATTCACTAAGAGCAAACATTGACCATGACTGACGTTGGTCAAACCAGGTTTGATCATATCTTTACCTTTAAATTTCACGTTGTCAAGCCAAACGTTATGATTATATTCAAGCAAGTAGATATTTGACTTCTCATAATAGATGTTTGCACTTTTGTTCCTGTCAGGTTGGTCATCTAATCCAACAGGCTTCAGGCAACAGCAACCTGAAGAAGGTCACGCTGGAGCTTGGAGGAAAGAGTCCCAACATCATCTTGTCTGATGCAAAATGTATGTCTGCTTTAGACATTTTTTTTTTTTTGTCGAAACCACATGACCTTGACAAAAACTATAATGTAAACAACCAAGCGGCCCAAAGTCAAAACAGTAGAATTTCTAAATGCATTTGACACCTTAAAAATATAATGCAATGACTTTCGGATAGGAAATGTAATGTGATTTATTTTTTTCTTAAACCTTTGCCTTAATCTGTGCATAAACACTGAACTTTTTGTCTTTCCATTGTCCAGTGGAGGATGCCGTGGAGCAGGCACATTTTGCTTTGTTTTTTAACCAAGGCCAGTGTTGTTGTGCCGGCTCCCGGACATACGTCCAAGCCGATATCTACGACGAGTTTTTGGAACGCAGTGCGGAAAGGGCTAAGAGACGAGTAGTTGGCAACCCCTTTGATTTAAAGACTGAGCAGGGACCCCAGGTAATATACTCACAACATTACCTTGTCATATGATCAAGAAAAACACAGTAAACTGTCAGTGGGTATATCTGTTTTATTTTTTTAAACAAATACCACCTAAAACAAATACTTGGTGGCCAATGTACCAACATTATGATTAAAATTTAAATTCAGTTGCATAGTGGGATTAAGCTGCTGCAACACATATTTGAGGCTTTGGGTATACAATGATTCATGAATTTTGACACCCAAAGGTTTTCTTTGCACATTCATCTGCAAAGCATGACATGTTTCTCGTTTCTGTTATATACTAAAGTCCACCAGTCAAACCGATCTTTTTGTTTGCTTTCCCACAGCAACAACTGCATTGCAATGCAGCTGGCTTTAGAAAAAAAACTATCCAAATGAAATATGACAGTTAAGCAACAAGGCAGAGAATATTAAACTAGAATTCTCAATAAAACATGCCAAGATCCTGCAAAGGTTCCTTGTCCCGGGGTAAAGTTTGTGTGCATGGAATGGCTGTTGATGTTCACCAATTAATAGTTAACTTTTTACACCAGTAGTTAATAACCTGCCCGGATGTTTTGCTTTAGATATATTTGCATAGTAGGTGTGCCAGATAATTATGAGGATAATAAGGCTTGTCTTGATTTAACAATGCCTCAAATGCTTCTTCCGCATAAATTGATGATCTTCAGGCATGATCTAGTTTCTTACCTGACTGTCCCCACGATACAGTATATATCAAATATTTAAAAAAAAAAAAAAAGATTTATATGCAAAAAGTCCTGCCACAAATTCAAGTAAATGCTCTTTTTCACTTAATGATAACTCACAACATCTGCTTTTCTTTTGCATGGAACTTTTGTGCTTTTATGACCGAGAGGTTTGAAGGCTGTGACACTCGCATGCCTTACATTTCATGCACCTAGGTGTTTAGCTTCAAGGGAGACATACTTAGCATTTTTCAGGAAAACCGGTCCCAGGTGTATTTGTATTTCTCTGGTGTGCTTTTGGCAATATCCCAAGGATATGGATCACTTTACACAGTTTGCTTTTTTGTCTTCCTGTGGGATGTGGCAAAGGCATTGATTACGCCAGTGTGTTAAAAACATTTTTTAAAAATTGCCTGTATGACAAAAACATTTTAACTTCTGACAGGAGCACGATACTGTGTTGTGGTGCAGGGACACATAAGCAGAGGCGGATTGGGTTTCCATAACATTTATGCTTTTTGTAACACAAACAAAATTACACAATAGTCTGGCTCACGCATGAACCTGATTATTTTGCTCCCTCGTGATGTGCAGGTGGATGAGGAGCAGTTCAACAAGATTTTAGGTTACATCAGCAGTGGAAAAAGAGAAGGAGCCAAACTCATGTGTGGAGGCAGCGCGGCTGCTGACAAGGGATACTTTATCCAGCCCACCGTGTTTGGAGATGTTCAGGACAACATGACCATTGCTAGAGAAGAGGTACAGCTGACTGTATTCCTGCCCTCTCAAGGACCCTTTTCATGGTCTTTATCTGACATGTCTCATTTTTTTATAACTGAAATTAGTGTTAGATTTGTTTTCCACCCATGCTTTAAATCTACATGAACTTATCTGTAATAGCAACACAGGTTATTCTGTCAATAATTAACCACTCAGCAGTTGAAACACAGAAATGCGTTCATGCACTTTTTTTTTTTTTATTGCAGATCTTTGGTCCAGTAATGCAGATCTTAAAGTTCAAGACACTTGAGGAAGTTGTAGAAAGAGCCAATGATACTAAATATGGTCTGGCTGCTGCCGTGTTCACCAAGGACATTGATAAGGCCAACTACATTGCCAATGCAGTCCGCGCTGGCACTGTCTGGTAGGAGGACAAAACTGTTTTTATGCTTTTAATACCAAGTGTGGGTGTTCAGCAAAGACGGATCAACCTTTGCAAAAATATAGTACATACTAATTGGTGTACTTAATTCATAATTAGTCATTCGACATTTTTGAATGAGCTCCTGTAATTAATCTGAAAGCACATTTGGAAACATTGGGAGTGTTAAAAAACTAAAATGACAAATTGGATAATTAGTTTAGATCCTCTGTATACAGTATGTTTTTTTTTTTTTTTTTTTTAATCGGACATGCGTACAATGTATTAGATCTCATTGGACTGTGAATGAGTAATGTTGCAGCATTTGAATACACTAACACCAGTTTTATATGAATATTTACATGTCTTGATGTATGTACCCTTACCGTTTATTGCATTTTAAACTGTGTATTTCATTTTCATTCACCATAATTCTGTCTTTTTTTCGGCAGGGTTAATTGCTATGACGTGTTTGGAGCTCAGGCTCCATTTGGAGGATATAAAGCTTCAGGAAACGGCAGAGAGATGGGAGAATATGGCCTAGAAAACTACACTGAAGTCAAAACGGTAACTTTTACAATATATATGTGTGTATGTTAACACTATTGAAACCTTAAGTCCAAAGTTAGAAAATAATTTAGGTCCTTTTTAAAATCATTAATATGAATTTTATTGAAAATTGTTAATTTAGTTCTACATTGTCTGTTGCCAGGTGACCACAAAAGTACCACAGAAGAATTCATAAACAAGCAGCTGACACATTTAAGGTTTCCAGTAAGCCGTCTAACTACAGTTTGCATAATTCAAGGATTAGATGGGTCAAATAATCACTTTTTATACCTTTTCATTTTATTTTTGAGTGATTTGAAAGCTCCAATTAGTATCTACCCTGTTTATCATTTTCTCCCACTTTCATGTGGCACAATATGCGTCATACTAGCATAACAATAATTGTATGGAATTGGATATTTTCTGCTCAGAAAAAGGCACACATCACTGTAAGCATGAGTTTAAAATACCTGGGTTGCTGCTATATCACATCTGTTATGACACAAATGAACAGATTGAACTAAAAAAAATTGTCAATCCAAACCAGAATAAATTTGTATACGTCTAAGATCATGTTCTCCGTCAGTTTTCTTCTGCTCATCCTATTTAGGGTCATGGAGAATGAACAAAGCAAAGCCAGCTCCCACTTTATCACGTGTTGCATGGACAGCTGGTGGAGCTGGATAAATGTGCTGGATACATTTTTCACAGTTTGAGTGACGTCAATCTACTCTACTAGAATCACAATTTAGCACCTTTGTTCAAAAACTAATGCAGGAACTATTTGCCATGAAATCAGTACAGAAACAAATTTAGTGGCATTTTTCACCTAAAACCAGCACATGGAAAGATTTGACGAAAACAGTAAAAAAAAAAAAAAAACTAACAAAAATAGGTGGAATTTTAATGCATGAATTTTATTGGAAGATGACTGAATTACAAGACAGGTGAAATTATTTTTCATTCTTAACACCAAACTACTGTTAGCTGTCCCAGAAGAGATGTCCATGTATAAAATACAAAGACAGTCCATTTAAATATTATGCCCATTTCCCTGTGATATTTGCGCACCCATCCTCACTTGATCGGTCAATCATCGCTCCCAAACTCCTTGCTCTCCAACGTATTCATCTTATACTTTTGTTGTCTTGGGTGTGACAGCAAACTGACCATGCTGGAGCACTTCACCTTCAATTCCAGAATTACAATCAGACCCGTCAACACACGCCGAGCCTCTGAATTTGGCAGACGAGTTTGATTCCCATTCTCTGATCTGAAGCTCTTGAAGCACTTCATCTCCATCAAGTCCTTTCCTGTCAGCATAATAGGCTACTTGCTCTGGTTTCTTAGTTAGTTTTCTGTCAACTGATTGACTGACATCACTAAACTCTGAAGAGTCGTTTTTAGCCTTACTGTTGGCAAACTCTTCTTCAGCTCTCGGCACCCGTTGAGTGGTTTTAGATGCTGTGTTTCGAATAGGATCTGTGTGCTCAGTACTTGTGTTACCTTTATCCTCCTTGGACAGGCAACTCTTTTTATCGATGTTGGAACACAGTTCAGCAATGGGAATCAAATCTGTGGAATCAGCTGGACCAGGATCACCAACTCTGGAGCTTTGTGCAATCAAAGTTGTGTTCTTCATAGAATCATTGTTGGCAAAAAATGCACTTTCTCCACTGTCAAGCACATCTTGCGTGCTACGGTTTGAGCTAACGATGTCATCTGGTGTTGGCTCCGTCTTGTCGCTGTCATTTATCGTCAGATACTCTTCAATTGATCCCTTGTTGTCTGAGGTGCTTGACATTCCGATTGCTGTACGGGGCCTCATTTGTTCCTCTCCATTCTGGAACACAGAAGTCTTCTCACCATAAGACTTTATCTTCTCATGGTCTAGCTTTGTCTGTGATGGAAAACTGTCCGGTTTTTGAAATTGAACTGCTTGTTCTCTGTGTTCTTCCTGATCCACCCATTTTTCTGCATCCTCCGATGGAAACGGTGATTCTTTCTTGTGGCGAATGAGCCAGCCAGGACTACTAACTATGTTCTTCACAGCTGAGGACATAAACCATATAAAATCTCATAACTCCCCACGTGGTCACAGTAAGACATTCTGATTCTTCAGTTAACATTATTACCCCAAGAGATACATAAAAAGCATGTGTTATATATTAGAGCCAATATGGATAGGTTTTAGGCCAATGCCAATATTTGACAGAATAAATGTACCAATTAACTTGAAAAATATATAATATATAACCCCCCCCTTCAATTAATTTCAATGGGTGTCAATTATATGCAGATGTTTGAAAGGCTATAGTTGGTCAGCCGATTAATCGGTGGTGCCCTAGTATTTGCGCAACAAATGGAAAAACAGACAACTTACAGTTCTGCATGTCGCTACATACGGAATCACAGCAGGAGCACGTTGACAGTGGTGCATCAAGCTCCTCCCACCTGAAAACATGAAATTTAAGATATTACACAAAAAGGATCATTCCTTTAAAAAAATTGCTGGTGCGACTCAGCTCAATTACCAGGTGAGACATTTTTATTTGCAGCGTAGTACCAGCAGATTTTTTAAATTTGTCCCCCAAACTAATGTAAATGTTGTGACACTGTCTAAAAAATATTTTACCAAGTACTCTTTATGCACATCTTTTATACTGCACGCCTGTTTCATAAATCACATATGATTTTAATAACTTACCTTCCAATAGTTTGGTTGTAGTTACAAGACTTGGAGGTGTGCGAAGTGGTAACACCAACTGAAATTGAACAGTGAAGGTACAGCACCTACACAGACAACAGCTACAGTAAGTATTAAGTACAGTCTTACACTAGAAACAACTTCTGCAATTAATGTTCTTGTTTTACTTGTGTTTTTTGATTAACTGTTTTAGAAAACTTGTATTTTTTCAACATTTGAGTTAACACTGGATAAATAGTATGTAGTTAAATTCACCACCCAGCACTAATGACGAAATTTAGAACCCCATTACAAATATTTTCCTCACCTGTGAGACATCACTGAAGAGAAAGGCATCGATCGAAAACTTAAGCATGTTACCACTTCTTGACCAGAAATAGGAAGAACTACCCTCCCTCCGGCTGTCTGTCATACAGCTGCAAAACCAAAGTGCAAGCACCTCATTTAATGCAACATCAACCAATAACCGAAAGACAACAATGGAAGTGCAAGTTCATACTATAGACACACCCAAAGTTCGTGATGATATCCACTTTGGACATGCTATTTGGGTCTTTGGAGGGCGTCACGTAGCACGAGTCAACAAAGAGCCTCTCGCCTGGCACGAGGTTTCCACTCTGGGCCACAAAATTCACCCGCTCCCCTAGGAAAAATGAGTGGCCAGGAGAGATGGGCTCCCATTGAGCTGCCAAACACACAAATACAGGACAGAATCAGGAACCGCACGAAGGATTAACAGCAGGTCCAAGGACTAAATTGCATCCCTGACACGAGTGAGTGACGGAAACAAAAAAAGGGAAGAAACCATAAACACGACTTGGAATTGACATGTTGTATAGGGGCTTCACTTTACCGTTACAGACAGTGAGGCTGAATATTAGCTTCGTTCTGAGACTCTTCATGAAGGTTGTGTGCTGAATTTGAGGTGTGTAGCCAACTTGGTAAGAGTAATGAAACCTAAAACAGGAAAGTCAGGTTAACATCACACACATAAAACAGTCACACTAAAACGGCAGATCATAATGTTATTAGAAGTCATTATTAAAAAAATCATGTTTTTAGTCCTTCAGCTATTCACCAATATGTTGTTTTACCCTCTGTTCAATGAAGTAATCCGGTTAGCACTGAAATTGTTTGTATTGGCATTTTCAAAACAAACAAATTCTAAACCAACACTAAACTAGACTTCAGCTCAGTCATGGCTACAGGCAATCTGGCACTAAAACACACAAGCGAATATAACTTTCAACAAAAAAAATGTGGCTGATTTTATGGTGTTTGAACTTTAAGGTAACAATGTAGCTTGGTGATGTAGTAAATTCAGACAACAGTGACTATTTCTTTTTAGAGGGGGATTGAGCATGTGTGATAGTTTTAAAATGACCTGTTGTAAAAGCAGTGGATGGGGAGTTCCAGTGGTAGAACACGGATGATGTAGCCTTGAGGCGGAGGGGTGTAGTGAAGAACATGAGAATACACCAACTGACCACCAGCGACAACCTGAAAGGGTGAAATGAAAATCTTACATTGTTGGATAAGTTTAAAGGTCAATGGGCATTCACCGACCGTTTGTCCGTACAGGACTTAATTCATTTGTGGGTCTCAAATTCCCCCATGGGAATATTAAATCCAATTTGACTCACAGTGACCCAAGTCATGAACAAGACAATAACAATGCAGCAATAATCGTTACACATATAAGACACTATGAAACATTTATTTCCACAATTTTTTAAGAGGTTCCTCGTGTTTGTGTGTTTACCTGAGATGCAGCAGCACAGTCGGTCATTGCGTAGTGGAAAAAGAGGAATTGTGAGGTCACAGTGTTGGGCGGACACGAACCAAGACGATACAGAGCTGGATGTGGCCACGCGCGTAATTGAAAACGGTCCACGCGCACCAATATCTCATTGGACCCGCACCAAACTTCCACAGGGCGTGTGCGTGGAGCCTGTGGTGTGCTGGGGTACTGCGAGGTCTGTGGGAACAACAGCGCAGTCAACTCGGCGGGTATTAAGCTCTGACGAGGACCCGGCCGAAGCAACTCTTTGGCCACAAGCGGCTGTAATGCGTGCCGGAACACCGGCAGGTCATAGGAGGACGAGCGCGTGGCTTCGTCTCGGACAACCGGGGTTGCCTCCGCTGACCACGTCAAGTGCTGAACCGGACCACCCACTACTGAAGTGCAACAAAATATCCCCATGAGCCACGAAAACACCAACATGACTTAAAGTAAAGTAAAAGGAGCTATGTGGGCTGGTCGGCCAGGTACTGGAGGTGAGCCGCTAGCAGGAGAGAGCACACTGACGTTTAGGCTAGTTTGGCGGCTTCATTAGCACACCTGCGCGCTCCCCTGATTGGACTGGAGCCAAAATTGCGTTCATGTATAATATTTTTAAAGAAAATGAGCTCTTAAATTTAATATAACAACTGAACCATTTGCTTAAAGTATTTAGAAAAAACGGGTATCGTTTTTGGCTTGTGTATAGTGTACAGTAATCCCTCGTTTATCGTGGATAATTGGTTCCAAAAACCACCCGCGATAAGTGAAATCCGCGAAGTACCGTCACCAACAAGAAGTACCGGGCTAATTCGCGATCGTGCTAACACGCGAAAACGGACTTCTTAAGGAATGTAAACGAACATTTGAAGCAATACTACTTTGTCCTAAAGGTTAGACCCATTTCCAGAATTTAAAAGTTTTTTTTTAACTTTCAAATGTTTTTTTTTAATTTGGAAAAATAATCCGCGATGTAGTGAAGCCGCGATAAACGAAATGCGAAGTAGCGAGGGATCACTGTACTCTTGGTGTTGTCATATGAATAATGTAAATGGGAAAAAAATAGAAATCAGTATAAAGGGAAATAATTTTCTTTGATCTTTGAGTCATTGATGAAAAAACAGGAGCTCCAATGAAAAAAAATCTCATTTAAAAGGAGGACGTCAACACGAAAAAAACCAAGAATGTACAAATATACACTGCAAAAAAATATAAGATATAATATATACGATATAGTATAAGCATTTCAGATTACAGTAGAGTGAGTTCATGTTGCTGACATTAGTCGATGTGACTTTCCCGTTGGGCTCGGCCGGGAGGAGGCCACGCCCACCAGGGGGGGAAACCGGAAAAGAGTGGCCTTTCACATGCGCACGATGCTGCACGCGCAGCCAGGCCGTGTGCGTGTGGAACCTTCACACGGACGAGCCGCATTCGGTGGGGGTTCAAATGTGTCTTGTTCCAGGTTTGTCCGTGCGGGTCTGTCTGCTACTGCTACAAACCCAAGTGGGCGCAGGGCTCACGATGTAGCACCGCTAGCCCGGTTATCCCGTTCGAGGTGGGTGATCTGTTCGGCCCATTGTTTCATTCCTGCTTTGTTTAACGACTCTGACCAGAATTTTGCCGTACACGTTCGCTCCACTTCACCTCCCTTATCATCCTATATTTTAAGATTGCTCGGAGTCGTATATAGACGGACGTCAAAGTCGACATCCACACTTACGTCGATGTTATACTGTAGAATGGATTTTAGTGACAGATAGCAATCTTGTTACGTTATCGCAATGCAAGTGCAATCAAAATGACAAAAGTAACCTATCGCAATGATTAACTGTGCCTCCCTAAATTATGAGGCCTATCATCAGACGTTGTCCAGTTCGATCTATGTGCGCGATATTTCATTGACATGTAGTTGACAACATCGTTTAAAGATTTTTTATTTTGACTTGCGTCGCTGTCAAAATATGTAATGATTGAAATCAGCTATTAATATTTATTCATTATGAGCGCAAATTTGGATATTTCAATGGACAAGCGAAGTAGTGATCCAGATTGATGTCCGAATTACAGTTAAATATTTTCAGTCACTTTTCCAACCCTTTATGTTGTGATGAACGTTCACTTACCGGATCATTTTCACTTACCGGATCATTTTCACTTACAAACATTAATAAGTGAGTGTCAAATGTCAAAACTGTCGTACATGGACTTAATGTGAATACAGCACTTAAAATGTCTACAGTATATGTGCTCATGTTTTCACATTAATTTAATTAAATACAAAATAAATTCCCTGTGACCCTTGTGAGGAAATGCGTTTCAGATAATGTGATAGATGGACAAAATAAATTTGAATTTTACAATAGAATCACAAATTAATCAGATAAACCTTTTCCAATCATTTTTATTGTGCTCATTAAAAAATCATAAAATTGACTCAAAACTCTACATATATCAAAAAATGAATTAATTTTACACCGAAAAAGGTCAATGAACTGACATTAAAAACTGAATGGAGGTGGTAATTATACATTATTTTCTATTTTTAATTTCAGATAAATATTCCAATTTATTGGGTTCTCTTTTTTTCAGGACACAAGATTTACACACTGACAGAAAAAGCAAAGCAAAAAAATCTTCTGTCATTCATGTCAACTGTGCAAGATGAGTACAGACAGACCCAAACGGAATATCATCAAAAAAAAATATGTGAGTAAAATGTACACATACCGTATACTGTCCATGCGTTTGGAGCAGTGTGTGATAACTCAAAATTACCTTGCATGTTGTGGTTTGTCTCTGTAGGACATCAGCGATGGGATGCCTTGGTGTGAGGAGCGTCTGGTGCGCAAAGTTCTTTTCCTCTCCCTCAGGGAATTCAGAGACACACGCCGTGCCACACACGGACACTTACCTGCAAATGGGCACAAACGCAAGCACGTATCAAAAGCTCCACTATCGCTTGAACCACAAAAGTCAAATCAAAAGCCACAGCAACAGAGAGTCTCACACAGATTGCAGAATATGCAGAAAAAAACACACAGCCTGCAAAAAACACAAGTTAAGACAAAACAGCATAGTGGTCATACCAACAAAGTGCACAAATCAAAGTTGTCTCAGGATACGCATTCACAAAAAAGCAAAACAACTCAGACAGATGAGCGCGTTCACACGCAACCGAAACTGTGTCGAGAAAAAACTGTGCAGCACACCAGCTTACAAGAACATGCACACAATAAGGCTGTCTCAACCAGGACATTACGGTCACGTAAAATGACTAATTCATCATCCACGTTGACCTCTAAATACACAAACACTACAAAACAACCACAGAGAAGCCAGCACAAGCACTCAGTCAAAAATAGGAGGCCGCCCAAGAATGTACAGCTACTCACGAGGACTCCAGTCGAGGCCGGGAAGAGGTCGCGCTCTCCCAAAGGAATCAGGGGTCAGTAACAGTTTAATATGATTTCTCAGTCTCTAACTCTATTTGTATTAGAAATTACGCCACGGTCAGATAATTTTACAGCTAAGCTGTTAAAACTGATTATTAGAGTATACAATCAATACAGCACCTCATTCATTTGGGGATGTAGCATAACGAAGGAAAATGCAGAGTGATTTTGTCATCTTGTGGGTGAGCATGAATTCTGTGCTCATCCTTGTTCAGGTACTAACATTTGTACCCATTGGTTTAGGTTCCATGGTTAATGGTAGCGGTCAGTGTCCGTCCTCGCTGTCAGGCAGCTCAAGCTGGAGTTGGTCCTTGGAGGCGCGCCCTGAGCACTACCCTGCCAGCCTCTTTTGTGACAAGGATGACCCACATAGCAGGAGGTCAGCGAGTCTTGTGTTGTTGTCTTTTTTTCATGGTTTCATACTGTTTTGTGTGTCTTTGTGTATGAAAGAATGATGGACAAACAATTGTCATTATCATGTCAGACATGGAAAGACGCTAGGACATACTTTTATTTTGCCTAAGGGTTTTAGTCCTCACATGCAAGTTTTTATTTTTTTAATTAACCTTTAATTCAGATAAGTTTGTTTGTTAGCTTATGCAGGCCAAGGCTGCAAGCGCAAAGAAAATTTGCCCAGTCCCCACCCAGCTCTCCTGGTCCACCTCTGATGTCATCCACACAGTATAGACACAACCATAAACTAGCAGTAGTCACCAGTCTAACAAGACGTCGACCTAAAACCGAGGACTTCTTGTCTTTTCTCTGCCTCAGAGGTAAGTCTTCATGATGAAATTCATAATCTCAATGCAATTCTTTTTAAATTGATGCCCAGTGAACCAGGACAAATTGTGAAATTTAACACACTTTGAGTATTTTATACTTTGTTCTGAATCAAAATGTGTGTGTGTGTGTGAACACAGCTCGAGTCTGAGGTTTTAACACCTGATCTGTATTTTAGCATCTAATCATTATTTGGCTGGTCACTGTCGGAGACACGACGAAACGAAATGATTTTTCACTGTGACCTCAGGTTCAGCAGCGTTGCCAAGAAACATGGCCTTCTTGAGTGAACAGGATTTGAATTCGCATCTTTCCACACACTCCCAGATTGTCGCTGACAGGAAGAACACCATCATGCAAACAGGTGCATTTCCACTTTGACACATGATAAGAATGTTCCCATCTCATCAAATGCAAATTGGAGATGTTGATTCTCATCCCAACCACTTGACAAAGTGCTCCACGGAAAGTTAAATCTTATTATGAATATTAATTTGACTTTGTGTGTGTTGTCCAATAGAGCGGCCAGACTGTAGGTCACTGAACTTTGGAGACTCTGACTCTGCAGAGGGAAGCTCCCTCTGCCATCTCACTGCCCGGGCACAGCGGAGAAGGGAGAGAGAGAGGAAGGAGGAGGCAGGGCAAAGGCTTAAGAATGAATGTATGGAGCCTAGCAGGGGAGAAGACGTTTCAAAACACCACCTGAGACCGAGGCACTTCTCCATACAGCTCAGAAGAAATAAAAAGGTTGGTGTGATTGATTGGAATTTCTGGTAATTCCCATGGCAATATTCCAACTTTGAAAATTCCCATATTTTTGTAACCCTATTCTGAAGCAACCCATATTCGAAACGACTGTGTTTAAAAGATCTTTTCACGTTTCAGGTCTCCAAGGTTGCCAGATTTTCTGAACATAGCACCTCCTTTGTCAGATCGGTTTCAACTTTGAAGCCTAAAACTAGGGGTGTCAGCCAGCAATCCTCAAGCCTCAACAATAAACTAAGGGGCCAGTCCCAAAGCCAACCAGAAGTCAAGAGCAATCACCTCTCCCAACACAGCAACCACCAGCTGCCTCACAATCAATGCCTAACAGTTTGTAAGTTCTACAGAAACCCCAAGACTCTTAGAGGTCTTCAGAACTCAGGAACAAATCCAAGCAGGGCACCAGCTCAAATGCCATTGACTACTAACTTAGCCACCAGACAGCTCAGCGAGACCCCCGGGGTTGTGAGATTGTCTAGAAGAAGGAGAGGCCTCCCACCGGATGCTACTCTAGCTCCTCCTAATCATTTTTCTACCGACAATCCGTTAAAGAAGTGCAGACAGCAACAGCCCAATGGGAATGTTCAACTTGGTAGTGACTACTATAACGGTGAGACGGAGGCTAACGATAAGGAAGATCTGCAAGTGGAACATGCTCTCCATGAGGTACGAAACACCGGTAGCCTTGATGCGGAGCTCATACAAGACACACATATGGGAGAGCTGAAATTAGTAAGGGACGGTTATGTTACACCAGATACGCAGAACAAAGTTGATGTTGGAAAATTGGGCTCAGTGGCAAGCATCACTTCTCTTGAGGTCAAAGATAAATCTGACCTAGGTCCAGTCAGTGAGGTCATGTGCAGAAATGGGAGAGAAAAAAGGCTCCAGAGGAACTTGACAGTGGGGTCAGCTCTCAACTCCAAAACCATTCCCAGGATTACAGTTGCTAGGACTGTTATCAGAGCTGCAGGACACACTACTGTTCCTAAAGCTCGAATCAACTCAGTGACATCACCATATGTACATAGCAAGCCACCAGCGAATAATTCTGCCAAACATAGTCCAAAGGGAACTAAAACAGGTGCTAGCAAAGACATTGTCATGTTTACTTCACCAGCCAGCAGCTGCTTTCTTGATGATTCCAAATGTTCTGCCATTGACTCTTCCAAGGGCTGGGCTGATGACTCAACAAAGGAGGGTAGCTGTTCTGTCACTTCCAAGGGCTCGACAAAACGTCTTAGGCAGATCCAATCTACTACCTCAACAGTTCAAACTAGGAGCAGTCAGAGAATCCTTCTCAAGCGCTAACAAACACCTGATCTGTGGCTGAACATGTTTACAGATTCATTGTTTACTATATGTAATATTTAATATAGAGGAGATGATCATTACTGTACACCCACAGCATCTAATGAGTCTGCTTAGGGAGCTGTCTCCAAAATAATATTAATAAAATAAAAAATGGTCTTTATTTATCCAGATATCATTTTTTATAGACCGGTTTAGGTTCCCTGGTGAACTTGAGCCTTTCCTAGATGACTTTTGGTGAACGTGGGTTGCACCCTGGACTGGGTTTGCCAATCACAGGGCACCCAACCTTTTACTTCACACCTATGAAGAATTTAGTCTTCAATTAACTTACCTTGCAAGGGAACTAAAACAAGATGCTAGCAAGCATTATGTAATATTATGATTATAGTGTTGATTCTGTAGTTCTTTTGTTGAATAAATAATACAATCAATAAATCAATCATGCATAGCATTATAAAAATAGAGAGCAAGTATTAAAAAGATGTTTAGAAAATTGTAGTTTATATTCAAAAAAGTTTATGGCAAAGCATAGTTCTTTATTGACAGTACGTGTAGCTTACTGTAGGCCCTACTATGTAGGGGACAGATCTTGTAATTGCAAATTCAATCAATGAAACGTCTTTGTAAATGCAAAATATTTGATACAGCTCTTCTTGTATTGACTCGCATTAGATGGTGCAGGTGTACAAAATATTGTGGCCAGTGAGTGAATTTGAAACCAACACTGGATAAACACTGTAACATAGGATGTTATGTTCATGTATACACTTGTCTGTTCTGATGTGTGATTTTTACGTATATGTACAGCAAAAATAATTTGAGCAATATAATTGTCTTATGTATTAACTTTATATGAAATTTATATAGTGAGCAATCACTATAACAAAACTGGTTTCAGGTGCTTCCATGTAATATCTCTTTTTCTACCTAAAAATCACACTACTTTTCTGCCCTTTCAGTTTAAGGGTCCTTACTAGTATTGGCATGTTAGTACCACTTAAAAGGTACAGTCCTCAAAAATATTGGAACAGCATGGTCATTCTCTTTGTTTTGTTGTATTTAAGACATTTGGGTTTCTTCACAGCTCTCACCATCCTTCTGTCATCCACTGCTGTGTTCGGTACTCTAATATTTGTTTGTGCTCAGTACTCTAATATTTATTTTTTTCCTCTGGACATTCCAAATTGTTGATTTGGCTATGCCCAATTTTTCAAATGTTCTAAATGGTTTCCAACCCCCAGCACACACACACTCACACAATTGATTTTCATTTGCTCAACAGCAAATGCAGTTTTCACAGGTGAAACCCAAAGTTACCTGAGTAACTAGAAACACCAGTCACACGAGCCAGTATTTTTACTGACTTCAATAGTGGTTGGGTTCTAACAAAAGGTATTGTTTAACATACCTAGATGTAAATACCATGAAATAAAAGCTGGTATTCTGAACTTGAAAAAAAAAAATAACAAAGAAACTGACCTTGCTGTTCAAATACTTTTAGGGATACTACGTTGGAAAAGTTCCAGGACTGGTTTTCCAAAATATATTTTTCCATTCAAATGTATAAGTTTTCCCCCTTGTGTCTTAGCGCTCTTTCCCAGCTTTCTCTGCCACATCTGGCATCTTGGCAGCATTCTTCTGGGATACTCTGCAACTGTCATCATAGCTATCTTAAGTCCTCAAAATGGTTCCTCTTTTTGACCCACTTGAGTTTGGGAAAGTATATATATATGAGAAAAAGAAAAAAAAAAGGTCTCGGGCTGCAAGTGTTCCTGCCACTGCTCTGGCCTCTTTGCATGCATTGAACAAAGCAAATACAACATGATCTTTTTGGAGACATGTTGGTTTATCATCTGGCCCAAATAGAGGGGGAAAAGTCATAGTTTGGGCTTGAAATATATGTATGTCTTTAGTGAGACCCATCCTGGAACATTTCTGACACATCTTTCTGACTCTCATTGGAAACCTTTTGTTTGACTTCAGTGTGGTATTGCAAGTGACCACAAAAGCATCTGCTACATGACGTGATGTAAAGTTTGGATTGTCGTGAGCAATTTTTTTGGCAAAGGCAGCTGTACTACCAGCTTGTCAGTAGAACAGGCTTTTTAAACTGTTGCACATTTCCTTATCTGTTCAGTGGACAAATGTGATGTGCTCATGAATAAAATTGGTCTTTGTATTTGCCTGTGTGCTCTTTCTGAACATTTTTTGTATGGTTATTAATATTATAATATTATTATAATATTATAATATTACAGTACATGCTAAATACTGTATGGTATGCAACTGAGCTCATCATTTTTCAAAAAAAATTATCAATAATCAAATTTACAAAATGACACACGGCTCACTCTAACAAGGAGCTGAACAGAAAAAATCACAACCCATAAATTGACTTACAAAGATGTCACCTGCCAAATATCTCTAATGTTTTGTGAATAGTGTTTTTTGTCCTCCAAGCAGTTTGGGGTTCCTTGCCTTGCTCAGAGGTGCTTGAGCAGAAATTTGAAAATTATTGATGCCTTTTAAATCCCCAAGATAACTTTACTAATGAGAGAAAAGTCATGGATTTAGTAAAGGATAAATCAAGTTAAAGGTACTGGTCAGTTTAATATCTTCTCATTTTCTTCTTGCTGTGATATTAATGTTATACAGTGAATGACAAACGTCACATTTCGTGTGATATCCAGCCAGCAATCAGCCCTGAACACGTTGAGACAGTAGGGGGCAGTAATTGATTCTCGATGCCGTTAAGTTTTCACCTAAGAAGAAGTATAACGGAAGACGAACCGCAGGTTCTGTCACAAGCTCACAACAGAGTTGTCAGGAGCCCGTACTGTTAACCGGGTTCATCTCAGAGGACAACATAAGATAAACTACACAGTGGAATCATGTTCGAGAACTTCAGAGAAAGACTTCACATGGTGCAACAGGATTTAACGACAGGGTTTGTCTGATTTATGTCGATGCGTGTGAGTTGCAATCAAATTGTATTGATATCACAACAAATACGACGCAGCAAAGTTTGCTCGTAGCAAAGTCACTTGGTCAAGAGTATAAAGCATAAAACAAACACATTTAAAACATTACGATCTGTTATGATCATTCGCTTTTTTATTTTACTACCCAGGATTTGGTTTGTTACGGTTTATGTGCGCCATTCCTGTTTATTCCTCTCAGCTGACGAGCATGTGACGTCGGGTCAAGAAGGTGAAACAGAATGGAGCTTAACAGTTTGCTGGCTAATGCGAAGAAATTCCCTTGGCAATGTGTTTCAAGGGGAATGTAGTTGCTAAATGACATTAATTATGGGATGTATCACTTATATACTTAAGCAGCAGTGCCCAGATGCCTATATATGCCCGCTGGGGCAGTATTTCCAAACATTCACATTTTGCCATCTAGTGAAAAAGGGGGATTTTGTCAGTATGTCACTATACATTGCTGACATAGATAGGCAAATTAAGATTAGTTTTCTAGTCATGTATGTTTAAACCATTCATTCATAATTTCAGTGAGGATGGATGGATGGATGGATGGATGGATGGATGGATGGATGGATGGATGGATGGATGGATGGATGGATGGATGGGTTCTTTTTGTCCCATTTTGTGGCACCCTGCGGTACATTATAGTAGCAGCGAGGGATTCGGAACACAGTCAATGACACTCTCATCACCACTGTGTTGAAAATTTAACACATGGCACAAAACATAGATGTATGCATAGAAATGTGAGCCAGCTCTAGGAATTGTCAAACTAAGTTGTAGCGTGACATCATGCACGCTGTGATCACGATGCCTCTGATCTACTAATGAAAGGAGACTTTGAATATCTCCTCTTTCATCTATTACTGCTTCAAACGAGTTGTACGTATGTGTTGACAGTTGTTATGATTTTATTATTGCCAATGATTTATGTGTATAAACCGTTTCCCCCCTGTCTCAACAGCTTGAAAACACTTGGGGACAAATCAAAGGAATCCAAAAGCAGCAGCAGCAGCAGGAGGAAGTCCAGGTCAGTTAAAAAAGAAATGAACATAATGTAACTTGCAACCGAATATAAATACAATCAGTATTTTGTTGCTGACAGGTAATTCTTTCTGCAAATTTTTCCAGTATTAGTGGTTGGGATGTCAAACTTTAGATATTCAAAGAAATTGTATGGTTTATGCCGAGCTGTGTTATGACGGTATTAAGTTTGATATATTTCTTGCTCAGGTATGAAGAAAGTCTTCCACATTTCGGTGCTGGACTAGACATCCTGAGCAGGTATTCACTGACAGACAGACAGGCTGCACTGCGCTGTATGATTTTTGCCTTCAGTATAAAATGTGTTATTTTAGGTACGAGGAGAGTTGGTTTCTGCTTCACAAAGAAACTAAAGACTGTGCTCAGGTTGCAGAGGTATGTTCAGTTCTTCTCTTTTTCTCACAGATGACACACTATTGTTTTATTTTCTCCCACTTCGATTCACGGTAACAAATTTGTCTTGTGAAAACGATGTCGATGGTAACCCTTAAAACGTTTGGACATAAATGGCTTAATTTTGCATTTTCATATCCTTAATAGTCTACCGGCTTTTTAAAAAAAAATGTTTGGGTCAGGGTTACTTCTCCGAGAAGACACCAAAAACACAACAACTGATTCGTCATACTATTTTGCTCCTCTCTGCCCTATTTAAGGCCATTGATGGGGACGTAGTGATGCTGTCGGCACACTGGGAGAAGAGACGATCAGCACTGACGCAGCTACAGGAACAACTCCAAAGTTTGCCTGCCTTCATCGGTGAACTTGACACCATCACTACATCGATAGGTATCATATGCAGTTATCTATAGAAATACGGTTTGAGCATGTGTCCAATGTTCAGCTTAAGTTCATGCGCTCACGCTCTAGTTGTCCTTTGAGTGTGCACATTTGTCATATTGTAGCGGAAGGTAGTCGTAACACCTGAGGACAAAGAGCACAGTAGTAGTACATGGACTGACTATTATTTTGAGTAGTTTCAGTTCAAGAATGTCTGTGTCCATGTGCAGCTCATCTGGAAGGTGACTTTGAGGAGATGGAGAGCAGGCTGGTCTTCTTGGAGACACTATGTTGTCAATGTGAACAACAGACACTCAAACAGCAGCATATGGAACAATTGGAAGTCTTTAAGAAAAAAAAGAGGTATGTGCTTCATCAAACTTATTTTAATTTATATCAAGTTGCTGTACCTGAAAACTGTTGATTGCTTCACTTAACAATAAATTGCAACTTGAATTAATTGTAGCAACATCAAAAAGAAACATTCCTTTGTGTTTTATTCAGCTTTTTCCATCACTCTTTGTTCACTTTGATGAAGCAAAATTTGTTGAATGGGAACTTTTTGCATTTGTCATTTACAGGCGAGAACTAGAGGCACTAGAAGGTGAGCTCCTTTACTGTTGCTTGACATGGGCACTGCGTATATCTTTGACTGTCATAAATATTTGAACAATATGTTTATTGAGGTAAAACTGAGCTGAAGTCTCTTTATTAAGGTGTAAACATTTTGACAGGTTAAACAAAAGAGACAAATTCAATGGAATGCTTGAAGAGTAAATTATAAATTAATGCTGTGTGTTCTAGTGGAACTGAACGCAGAGCACGCTCAGAAAGTTGTAAAGCTAGAGCAGGCACGGCAGCAGAAATTGAGGGAACGACAGAAAGTCTTTGAAGAAGCCTTTAACCAAGACTTGGAGAAATACCGTTCCACTGGATATCTTGAGCACAGAGGTAAAAGTTCTATGGCTGAGCATGCTCTCTTTAACATGTTTTATGTTATAGTTTAGAGGCTGAATGGGTAAAATTGGTAGAAAGTTGGATTTCAAATGCTTCATGTATATTGTGCCTCTTTGTATATACGACTGAAGATCCAACAGAAGCAGATGTGGTTGTTCTGGATCAGATGACCGTAACCAACCTATCAGACCAGGAAGCATTGGACAATTTCCTCAACTCTAGTGATGACTTTAGTTCTGGGTCGTCACTCACTTCAGGTAAGTCACTTACCCTGAAAAACTAATTAGCGTAATGGACCTGATCTAGAAAGTGGAAACTAGGCGATAATGCAAACTCCACTGCAGCAACCATTTCATTCAGCCCAGATTGATTTTAAGGCTGTGCTCATTTTTGCAAACCTGCAACTTTATCTCATGGTCACACACACAACATAGTCATCAAGGATGGATAACTAGCAGAGCTGTTGAATGTGATTAACTGTGCTTGTCATCTTAACCAGGTCCAGACCCTAAGTCCGACTCCTCGGAATCCTTGAGCAGCCCATTGAGCCAAGTCCCTGACCTAGAAAACCACTCGTCAGACAGACACTATGAATGTGTTCAAGATGGCGATGGGCTCAGTGAGGACAGTGATGAGCCTGTGGTGCAATTAGACGAAGAGGACATTCAGCCGGACATGACGTTGGTTGGCCTTCAGGATCTCGAACAAGTCAGGAGCTCCGATGACAGCGATTCTCCGGAGGATGTGCCCTGAGGGTAAACCTTGCAACCATGCCCTAAAATATCTCGAGGTTTAAACACCTAACCTAACCTTAAATGCCCCAAACTTGGACTTTGGACAACATGCTCAGCCAACGCAAGTCGGCTTTTGTTTTTTTAACCTGAAAACAATGCAATAGACAAATCAAAAATGCACCAAATGAGTGCCGAGCATGTAATTTATCTATGGATATGTTTTTTGTCGTTATGTTCAAATACATTTCTGTGACCAATGCTTTCTAAAATAGGAGAAAAGTAAGGACTCGTATGAAGCAACAGTTAAGCCTCTTGTGGTTTAAAGCAAGCATATCACAGTGACCACCACTCTGCAATTAAACTATTCTTAATTAAGGAACCAAATATGCTTCCAAAGACGTCCAGCAATGTTAATTTAACATTTTTATTTTATAAGTAAATATGTCCTCAAGTCGGATAATTTCAATTTTCTTCCCCAATGTGCGCACTATTGTAGCTAGTTGACTGAATCCATTTGCACACAATTTTGCTCCAGCTGGTTTGACAATTCATAAACAGGACAATCCTTGTGCTCATGTTCATGATAAATAAATGCTGGTTTTATTTGTGTTTCAAAGATAGATGCAAATAGGAACATTGTACATACACGGCCTATGCAAATAGGAACATTGTACATACACGGCATAATTAGGAATCATAGGCCGTTGAGTTGTGTTAATGATTCTCTAAAGAAAATACTTTAAAGATTTTCTTTGGAATAAAACACTAACATATAAAAAGCCATTAAAATGGTGTTGCCTTGCTATTCTACTCTATATATATAACATTCAAACTGAGCCAATGACTTATTTTAATTTGAAGGTCTTCATATTTTTGGGCTCAAAGCTGTGTGGATTAATCGCATTTGGGCAAAAGGCCTCTACATATTTTCAAATTGGTTTGTTTTAGTGTGTGTTCTGACAATGGTTTTTTTTTTTTAAGAGCAACAAAGTTGTCTCGTTGTTGCAGTGAGGAATTTGAGACAACAGCATTTACCTTCCAGATAGCAAAACTAACAGGTTGCTAAGTGAACCTTGTGAAATCATATCTGTAATATTATCAGATGCAGTATTAGGTTCATTTTAAATAAATCAAAGTCGAATAAATATTGAAATAGTTGTATTGCCCGAATTATACACATGTATTCATTCAGTATTTGTGGAGCACTGTAACTCCTCCTCACTGGTACCAGTTATTCTTAGCTGATAAATTATTTAGAAACCAATGTTATAAAGTTACAGTATATGTATTGACAATGAATCTTCCATCCATTGATTTCTTTAATCACTTAACCTCACTCGGGACATGAGATCTGACCTATCCCAGCTGACTTTTGGCAAGAGTTGGGGTACCCCCCAAAAAAGGCTGCTGGCCAATCACAGGGTATATTTAACAAACAATCATTCACATTTATGTTTACACTGGGTCACAATTCAGACTCTTCAATTAACCTTAGCAACATGTTTTGTGGATGTGGAGCATCTGGAGAAATTTTACACAAGCGCAGCAAAATCAGACGACTTGAGTCTGGATTTAAAATCCCAACCTCAGAACTGTTAAGCAAACGTGTTATCCACTTGACAACCAACAAATTGAATCTTTTTTTTTATTTATTCAACTAATTGTATATAAATTGCTAATAAATGTACAGCACAGTATTCAATTTACCAAAGACAGCAATTGTCTTCCAAACTTTTAATAGGACATATGATTGTTCCTCATATCTTGCATGTGTGACAATGCGTTGTGAGAGCACTGTGACCTAATTGCTCGATGTTGGACTTCATTGAAGCTTGCACTGAATGTTTCTTCTTGACCTTATGCTGTTTTATTGGAACACCTCTCATTTTAGTGAACAGAAAAATTGTGGAACAATTTGTCAAGCACACTTTGTATGCATTCTGTTGGTAAACCAGGAATTAAATTACTTTAAAGCATTTGTGTGTGTGTGTGTACGTGTGTGTGTGTGTCAATAAAAACACTGAACGAAACGCCTCGTTTGCATTTACGACTGGCTGCTAAAAAATAGCAAACACTGATAAAAAAATAGAAAAGTCATCAACGGGATTTGAACCCGTGACGCAAAGAAAAAAGAATAGTTAAGAAGGCAGAGTCTTGCCTGCTGTGCTATCATGACTCACAGTAATGGAATCAGATAATGTTCAATATAGCCAACAACACTAAAATTACCCAGGTACACGATCTGTTAGGGTTAGAGCTAGGGTTGAGTTAGGGTTAGTGCTAGCGTGTAGCGAACGATTTGGTGAACGATTCGTTTGAACAAATCTTTTGAGTGAACGAATTCTAAAGATTTTCACTTAAGAGATGAAATGCACATCAGTAGTACAAAACAGTGCAGATGACTGAGCCAGGTCATAGCAGCCGACTGGCGAGTGACACGGGCTCTCTCTCGGTAGAACCTGGTTCGATCCCAGGTGTGAGCACATACCTCAGGTTGCTTTTAGAATTGGGACCTCGCTTTGTATGCATTTGCAATCAAATGCAAATATTTATGTGTAAATATATAAGGCGGCCCCGTCCCTAAGTTGACGGAGCAAACCAATGGTTTATGACCACAGGTATCAAGCTCTAGTTCTTGGGGCCGCATTCCAACATATTTTCCAAGAGTCCCTCGTTAAGTGCACCTGCGTGAAAACTTTTAGCTCCTTTTGAACGTGAAAGAAGCTAAAACTTTTCACGCACCTGCGCTTAACGAGGGTCACTTGAAAAACATGTTGGAACGCGGCCCCGAGGGCTAGAGCTTGACACCTGTAACCTTTGACCATAATATTTCCCTAATAAAGTGGCCTGTTATTAGGTACTCTTGAAAATGGCGGCGTACCTAATGGAGTGTCCGTGTGATTCCCTCGTTAAGTGCACCTGCGGGAAAAGTTTTAGCTCCTGCAGAACGTGAAAATGACCAAAATCTTTTCACGCAGGTGTGTTTAACGAGGGTAACTTGGAAAACATATTGGACCGCGGCCCCCAGGACCAGAGCTTGACACCTGTGACCTTTGACCATGATATTTCCCTAATAAAGTGGCCTGTTATTAAGTACACTTGAAAATGGCGGTGTACCCAATGGAGTGTCTGTGTGATTCCCTCGTTAAGTGCACCTGCGGGAAAAGTTTTAGCTCCTGCAGAACGTGAAAGGAGCTAAAACTTTTCACGCAGGTGTGTTTAACGAGGGTAACTTGGAAAACATATTGGAACGCGGCCCCCAGGACCAGAGCTTGACACCTGTGACCTTTGACCATGATATTTCCCTAATAAAGTGGCCTGTTATTAGGTACACTTGAAAATGGCGGTGTACCTAATGGAGTGTCTGTGTGATTCCCTCGTTAAGTGCACCTGCGGGAAAAGTTTTAGCTCCTGCAGAACGTGAAAGGAGCTAAAACTTTTCACGCAGGTGTGTTTAACGAGGGTGACTTGGAAAACATATTGGAACGCGGCCCCTCGAGGACTGGGGGTCGACACCCCTGGTTTAAGTGAAAAGTGCCACACCCGCCCTCACCCCCACTTTCTGATTGGCTGTTTGATATGTGACATCACTTGGACACTCAATTAGGTACACCGCCATTTTTAAGTGTACCTAATAACAGGCCAGTTCATTAGGGAAAAATCATGGCCAAAGCTTAACTGA
The DNA here is from genome assembly GCF_059516105.1 of Syngnathus floridae. NCBI lineage: Eukaryota > Metazoa > Chordata > Actinopteri > Syngnathiformes > Syngnathidae > Syngnathus > Syngnathus floridae. Next base: position 7,700,398 of record NC_142422.1, read on the forward strand.
AAGTGCCACACCCGCCCTCACCCCCACTTTCTGATTGGCTGTTTGATCTGTGACGTCATTCGGATACTCTATTAGGTACACTGCCATTTACAGGTTTGTTTGAGAAGATTCACGAGTGAGTGACAGACACCGTTGCTGCTATGCCAGCCGACACACGATATGCCGACATTGATTTTTTAATTTTGTATTTGTTGGATTGTAGTTGATGTTACTGTACCAAATATGTTTGTGTTTGAATTAAAGGTTGAAAAAAATCCGTTAAGCCGACACTTATTTTGGGGGACACCAACTCATATAACAACGTAAATTCACATATTGTCATATAACACAGTTAACCAAATGTCTGATTTATGTTTAATCAGCGAAACAAGGAATAAAACACCAGACAAGTTTTAACATAAACGTTTATTTAAAAAAAATAATGATAAAAGTACATTTCAAAGTCAAAGTCTGCTTTACTGTCAATTTCTTCACATGTCAAAACATACAAAGAGATCGAAATTACGTTTCCTACTATCCCGCGGTGACAAGACATATTCAAGTAAACAATACAAAAAATGAGATGGCACATACAATGCATAAATAAGAGCAATGAATAAATCAGACAATCAATCTAATGTGAAATTGCAGTAGATATATTGGATAACAATATTAAGGCATATATATGCATACACGTTATTTAAAAACTAATATAAGTGTTATAAAATTACCCAAAGAGAAGCATAATCTCCCCATTGTTGCATATCGGTGCATCCCTTCATGCAATCAAGTTGGCCGTTAGCTTGGAGAAAACGTGCATAAAAGAAGTGGTGTTTCAGTGAGTGGTTCTTTCTTTCCTTGGCAAATCATAAATCTACATTCTGGTTTAAGTAGTTCACGCCAGGAGACGCAACACGTTCACTGACTGATCCGTTGATGCACGGGAAGGTAGTTCAACCATTAACTCGTTCGTGAACGGGAAAGTCAGGATTTGTTCCCTCACTGATCCGTTCTCGGGATGAACTGGAAATGATAATCGTTCACTCACAGATCCGTTCAATTGGAGAACGGAAAATGCAATTCACGACTCGTGCGTGAACGGGAAGTTACGTCATTTTCTTCTTCGTTTTGTTTTACGGCGAGGTGCGACCAGCTTTAATGTACATTACCGACACCTACTGGTTGAAGTCATATGAAATGAAAAAAAACACGAATCACTTTAGGACGTTTTTCGTTCACTCTCGTTCACTGAAAAGATTCGTTCGTTTAAACGTATCGTTCACTCACGAGCCAACACTATCGTATGATAGCTGATGCTGAGCTCCCATCAGGCAATGGTAACATTAGGCCCCCCCAGTTAACATGGGCTGGTCAGATCAACGCGTACCCTCGCCGGGTAATTTAGTGTTGTTGCCTATATTGAACATTTTCCTACTAAGTTGCTGTGTAGCACAGCAGTTAACCCTCTGCTTAGTAAGCGATTTGTATTTCTTTGCGTCACGGGTTCAAATCCCGTTGATGGCTTTTCTATTTGTTTCAACCCTATGAGTGTGCGTGTGTGCGCTGTTCATATACAAGAACTGTTTTTATCACATTTCATGTCATTCATACAGTCACTAATCGATGTAAACGTGTGACTTCAGGACTCAATTCAGTTGTAGTTATTCAGAACAAAACGAACATAGACACTAACCCAATCAAATGCTGCAGAAATTCATTTAATAGTGATGAGAAGATCTGGATGGATATGTGAAACAGAGTAGTTTTCAGAGTATGGGTTGTTTCAATTTTTACATGGAACTTAAAATGTAATTGATCAAACAAATTATTACTTTATCACCTTACAGGTGAAGGTAACACAGATGAGTACTTTTATTATTTAATCTAGTCTTATTTACTTTTAAAGTAGTAGTCTAGCGTTCATAAACTGTTGACTAAAAAGTATCATTTTTCCCCATGATGGCGAATGGATAACTCCTTTACATCATAGCAGCCCAGTGACCCGTTGAGAACTCCACATGTCTGAGGTTTGCTGCAGTGCGTCTTCTTACAGGACACCAGCCCACCTTGGCATGCACACAGCTGATGGCAGTCCGGGTAGAAGGTCTCACCTGACTCAATGTAGTAACCTTGGAAGCGGCACCCGCACTCAGCTAGTGCAACGCAGCGACCCTTGTGGAAAAAGACAAAAGCAATGAATGTTTGTATATTATCAATAATAATCACCAAAGTCCCCTACCTGGCTCAAAACATAACCAGGGATGCACATGCAGCCCTCACTGGGTGGAGCTTTACATTCAACAGGTGCTGATAGAGAGGTGCAGCTGAGTGGACAGCCAGGAGCTGTGACGCTGTACATACTGTTGGCTGGACACTGCATCCCTGACACACACAATAAAGGCAAAAACTCTTCAGAAACTTTTTTTTTCTTTTACACAACTGTAGTTACATTTCCACTAGTGATGAAGAGTTATTGCACTTACAGCAGAGTCCCCTTGTCCTCCATGACCTCACACAGCCTCCCTTCACCTGACACTCTTCTACATAGTTACTAATAATGTCACAGGCAGCTTCCTGTTTGCCATCCATCAGCATCATGTCATAGATACAGTCGTCACGGAACTGCTTGGAATCCATTCGGCCTATGCAGTCAGCCAGGGGCCCATCCTCTGCTGTGATGATGTCACAAACTGATGTGTAGCTTGGTGGTTTTGTGTCAGGGTTGAGAGGCTGGGCACAGTCCTTACCTGACAGCAGAAGCACATTAGTGTCAATTGAGTTTTACATACTAGACCATTGTTTCACATTATTTCAGCAGCGTCAACCCTCACGTACTACGATGCTGACTTGACGTAGTTAAGTATCATGTTAAAAGTGTGTTTTTGAATAAGCACAACATAGAGTACACATATTAATGGATAGCTTACATTCTTTAGAGCAACCTGGACTATTGGCGACCCATTGGTTTACTCCAAACTCATTTGCAGTAGTAGCTGGCGTCCCATTGGGCAGCGTCAAGTCATCAGCGGGATTATCATTGAAGTTTCCACAGAGACCGCACATGGTACCGTAATAACTAGTGGCCAGCTCCACTCTGACTGCACTTGCAAAGTCAAAAGAGACCTACCATGCAGTAAAGAGAAATATTTTATTCTCACATCTCATCACTTGCAAAGACATTTCAGAATCAAACTTTATTTTTGAGTATTCCAGAAGGTTTCCCTTACCTTTAAAAAGGTGGTTTCGAGGACAGCCAGTCTGTACCTACGATATACCTGAACCAGTGTTTGATTGGATGAGAAGGGCAGCGCGTATTTCAGCTCGTCCACCTGCAGCGAAAAATCCATGCAAAATTTAAAGTGTGTGCAAGTGTGTGTGTTTGTTTATGTGTGTATGTTTCTTACCAGCACTTTATATGGATAGTCCGCTGAGAATTTGTATGTGTTTCCAAAGACTTTTACAATCACCACCTTGGCATAGGACACTCTTTTGTTTCCACGATTGTTATTTTCCAGGTTTACCTACATTTTACCAAACACATAGACCCACAATAGTGCAGTATAGAAAAACAGAACAACAACAAAACAACCATGATTAATGTACAGTACCTCAAAGTGTTGAAGACCTTCATCATTTTTACACACAGTGGCCAACCGGTACACACAGTTGCCTTGAAAGTCAAATTTGAACCCATCAAAGGTGTAGAAGTGAGGATCTCCCTGTGCAGAGCAAGTCTTGAAGCTGATCGGATAACAGTCCTGGACTCCATCCACAATTTGGCACTGTTCTCTGGATCGACACCCCTTTGGCTTGCATTGTACTGTTTGCGTCGCAGCATCACACACACATTGTTCTTTGCACTGCGAGTCTGCCCAGAACACCTCACCCGGCAGGTAATAGTAGCCATTAAGGTTACAGCCACAACCTTTCTCCTTTTCAACACACCTGGAAAACATCAAAATGGATATCACAGGGCATTATACACATACTACTGACTGATAAACCAGTTGCTCTTCTATTTGAATCGGACAATAGAATGAACTTCAATTGGCTTCCTAATTGGCTATTAATCCGATTCACACATCACTGAAGATTGATTTAGATCAGGGATTGTCAACCGGTGGTCCGCGGCCGTCTAGTGGTCCGTGGCGATATTGTAATTGGTCTGTGAAATTGGAAATAGAAAATTATTGTAACGTTTTTAAAAATAAATTGAGTTATTATTTAGACTTGATTTATTTTCCAGCAAATTTTGTGACTCATTTACTCATTCAAATTATGTCAAATGTAGTTGAGATTGCCAAAATAGACTTTCAGATGCAAATAAATAGCCTGTATAGGTCTATCCTTCTTCAGTGCAAAATAAAATAATATTCCGCCAAAGCAGAGGTCCCTGAGTTGCTTCTTGGTTATAATGGTAACGAAAACCCCTGATTTAGATAATTGTGCTACTATAAGAAATAACTATTAGAATTAGGGCAGATGTTTTAAATTAGGTCACGTTATCACATGGTAATGTAAAAAATGGGACAATGTTTGCAATAACCCATTTCGGCTGAGAACATATCCCTGGTCACAGAAGCAACCCTCAACGCAGGCCTTGTGACACACTTCTGGCTGAGCACCACAGCTGGCTGGACATGCTGGGCCACACACCTCATAATGACTGTTTGCTGGACATTCAATAGCTGTGGGCACAGAGAGAAAACTTGGAATAGCTTTCTTGGGGAAGATGCTTATTGGTGCTTGATCTGCAGTTATTAAAGATTTTTGTGGGGTTAAATAAATAAAAATAAATTCAGTGCAATAATAATGGACATCAATTTTTTCCAATTATTGCTCTTCACAAGCCGGCCTCTTCAAGTTGAGTACATGTGGAAAAACTCACTGCAGTTGGCCTGTTGTCTCCATGGCAACACAGGAGCTCCAGCTTCCTGGCACTCAGCAAGGTAATTGCTCAAGGACTCACACAGTACTTCATGTCGTCCTGCATTGACACAGACATCGTACAAGCAGTCCGACACAGCCTCCCCGACTGGCACGCTACCATGGCAACGGGAAAATGGACCCTTTTTATTGCCAAGGATCCCACAGAATTCAGGACCGGTGTATCTGAAGTAGGAATAAAGGGTTTGTTTTTAAAAACGGTCCATGTTTTTAAAAAATACTACATTTACAGCCATACATTAATTTATTTTGTCAAATATATATAGTTTGCCAAGAACATGCTGCAATCTGCTGTATGTTACCTTACACGGTCCTCTTCAGAGCATTGAGGACACACTCCATCGCAGTAATGGTAACAGAATGGGTCGCCATCATGCACGCTCCACGTTCCCGCCCAGTCTGTCACATTGACTGCAGTGCGGCCTCCAGGAGTTGTCATCTCATCATCCTTATTGCCATTGTAGTTGCCACAAAGCCCAGCCACATGACCATAATAGCTGCTGCTTAGGGAAACCATCACCAGTGTAGACCAGTCAAATGTGACAGTGACGCCAATATCACTTTGTAGGATGCCTCTTACTCCTGACTCTGTTATAGAAATGCTGCCTTCATCTAAGAAGACTGGGAGAGCAGTCTTAATACCGTCAACCTAAAGGATGAAAATAAGAAATAAGCTAAAGGAGTAACTAACTTGACCAGGTACCACATGTGACGTCTATATGATCGTCATGATCTAAATAAAAATGTTGCAGGGTGCCAGCCAATTATGAAACATTCAGACAGAGAAGAAAGACCAGTCCACCAGACTTTGACATTTGAATCACAGCATAGCAGAAGGACTACAGGTAATTAAATCTTGGATGGTTTTACAATCATCCAGTCATGCCTTGTCACCTAGAGGGTTCTCAGCAGATGTTCTCTTTGAAAAACTGAGAACCCTGTGCATGGCACTGAAAAGAAACATAATACTTTACAGTGATTTTCTCTAAATTTTACCTCCAGACTTACCAATACAAAGCCTCTTTCATCTCTTGGAATGAAGATAGTATAGCCCAACAACTCCACAGTGGCCGAACGCACAAAGGAGCCTTCAGAGTTCCCACGGAGCTCATTTTTGGTTGTCACAGTTACCTCTGGCAGGGAGGGGTCAACACCTGGTGAGGGTGAAGTAAGTTTCATTTTAACAGGTGAGCTCTAGAAGTAAAAAAAACCCTACCATTTAATTTAATTTAATTACAGACCTGTGGTATTGACAAGAACATATGTGCAAGTTCCTTGGAAAGAGTAACTCCAGCCATCAAATGTTGTGTAGTGTGGGTCGCCAAAAGCCCAACATAGAACATTCGTGTCAGGCACGCACACTCCTTGACCTTCTGATACTTCACAATGCTCTTTTGCTCGGCACACAACCTCAGCACAGGGGTCTGCAAATAAGCAAACGTTAACACAGTCAGGGCCAACAGAATTTGGATTTGTTACTTATCAGTTATGCTAGTGACATTGTGCACCTTGTTTCCATGGGTTCACAACTGAATATGTTAGTTGACTGACTTCATCACTAACCTGTGGGGAAGCAGCCCATCGTCCCATCTTTCGTGGTGCACTCTTCCCCCTCCTGGCAACTTGTGGGCTTACAGGTGAACTGACCAGACTGGCAGACACAGTGCTCAGAACAGTCCTCCTTTAATACCGGGGTGTCTGACTATAAAAAGAAATTTAAGGGGGGTATGGTCAAAATAATGTAAAATATATTACACATAATAATTCTATTTTTACATTTCATCAACCACACTTGGCCTCTACTACAGAGTTGTTGTTAGTAGATGTGGCAGGTAAATGACAGTTTTGGATCAATATCAGGACATTGTTGACATTGTGTTTGGAAAAAAAATCATTCTCAGGTTGTCTAATACGCCACCAAATTCTGCCTCGTATTTTTATCTTCAGATTTGACAAAAGGCTCATTTAGGAGACACAAAGTCTGATGTGTGTCTGTTTCTTCCGTTTTAGGTGGCTGGAATCTTCTCTTCAGTCTTTGAGCTTTCTCATAACCTTTCTTTCATCCAGACCTGAATAAGTTTACGAGAAAAGGATAAGACTTATTAGATGAAAATGACCTTATAATAATGTCCGTCCACTACGCAGCCACATTTCTCCACAGGCACACAACGATTTCCATCTGACATGAGTCCGTCGTCACACTGGCAGCCCTCTTGACACACTGGACAGGGGTCGGACCTCTCCAGAGAGGCACAGGTGGACGAGCAGGAGGAGGAGCACAGCTCATAGTGACTACCTGCTAGACACTTCAGAGCTACAGTGAGAAAAAACAAACAAACACCAAATGACCTTAATATGACGGATAAAATTGTAACATTGCTGGTTAATTTAGGAAAATGTTGGAAAATAATCAAATGTTGGAATGATTTGCATGAAATGTGATGTTAAGAAAATTACACTTACAATAATTCAAAATCTACAACTCCTGATAGAAATACAAAAAAAACCAGGCTGGAGTAAATTGCAATCTTGTGAAGGTATTATTGTTGTAATCGACACCAAAAATGGCTAAAAAAATCTAATAAAAAATCAAACAGGTTTTGAGGGTTAAGAAATACTTAACACCTGAATTCCATATTATAATACCAGCAAGCTTCAACAGTTTACATCAGACTCACGACAGAAGGTGTCACTCCTCCATTCGGTAATCTTTGTGCCAGCTAGTTGGCAGGCGCGGACATAATTCTGAATGTGTCGACACAGAACCTCCTGGTCTTTTTCTTTTGAGGACATCTCCCTTGAAATAAAAAGATGATTTGAATATTCAGTAACCATGGTACCAACTTAGGTTCATCACCTTACTGGCATATTAGATGTTAAGTTGTTAGCAGATTTCCAAACCTGACGCAAGAGTCAACGTTAGGCATTGGAGACACTGTGGCATGGCATCCTGAAAACGGCCCATGTTGATCTTTGATGATGTCACAAGCCTTTTCAGCTTCTGGGGTCACTTGTCCATTTGGGTCAGGACAGGAAGAACTTGCACAACCTGTCTCACAGGTCACATCATCCTTTTCTACGACGGAAGCGGAAACATTTGCCGGCTTTCCTTCCTCCGACGCCAGGTCATCTGATGATATGTCATTGTAGTTGCCACAGAGACCGGATGGTAAACCTTGATAGGTGGATGGGATTTGTAACATGATGCCTGCTACAGTGTCGTAGGTCAACTTTAGATCAAAGTCAGTTTCTATAATGATGTTGATGCCATTCTGATACGCTTGCACCTTTCCATCTGTCAGTGATGCAGGCAGGGAAACAGCGATGCCATCAACCTGACGTGCACAAACACACAGGGCACATCAAAACTTATCTTGCCACTTCATGTGACTAAGCTAGTTTGAATTAGCAATGTTTTGTGAAGCCATACCTTAATCTCCCAAACAACCCCAGTCTCCATGGTGATCTCCACATCGTACACTTGGAGCTCAACGCTGCGAGAGACGTAGCCATCTTTGTTGGTTTGTTGCTGAACCAACACCGAATAAGATGCCACGTGTTCGCCCACATCTACCTCTGAGAACTTGAACAAGCAATTTCCCAACAGAGAATATGCCTAAAAAAAATATAGGTCATCATTGTAAGAAAAATTAGTAACTTACTCTTTATAATAAAAACACTTCTTTACCTTCCCATCAAAAGAGAGAACCGATCTAACGCCGAAAATAGAACAGGAAGCGATACTTTTGGGAGAACAAGAGGCCACGCCGTCTGTCACCACACATTTTTCATTATGCAAACAGTGGAACTCAGGATTACATTGTACTTGTCCATTGTCTCCACAGGCACACTGAGTGTTACATGATTCTCCAAGATAGAAAACCTAAGAGAGGAGGACAATTGAGCATGGATGTTGTTGCAAAATTAAACTGAACACAAATGCAGCGCTTACCTGTCCACGTTGATAATACTGTCCTTCATATTGACAGCCACACTCCGCTAAAGGAACACATTTGTCATGGCTCAGCATAAATCCATCATCACACACACAACCCTCAGTGCAGGGGGCGCTCTCATCGCAGCCTTCGGGGGTTGTAAGACCATTGCAAGTAAGCTGGCAAGTTGGGGCACACACTTCGTAGTGACTGTTTGGACCACATAATGGAGCTGGCAGAGAAACATACACAAAAATGATCAAGTGGAATGAGTGGTTTTATTGAATGGAGAATATTAATAGTATAAGAATATTATGTGTATTTATTCTGTCAGCCATGAGTGTTTATTTGTGTGAGTGCAGGCCTTACGACAAAACTCCTGTGTTCTCCAAGTCTCCACTGTAGCTCCTGCCTCCTGGCAAGAGGTGCTGAAAGCTGAAAGGCTGTTGCACAAGGCGGAAGCATGGCCTTGGTACATGCACAAATCAAACACACAATCTTCGAGGAAGCCAGTGTGCTCAAGTTTGCTGTGACATTCGCTGTATGGAGAGAGGAAGAGAAACATGACAATTGTATATAAATAAGTGGGAGGCTGATGGGCTTTGCCACGTCATCTTTTATTTCAACATGAAATAATCTACTAAATGTGACGTCTACCAAGTTTCATCTAAATTCTACATAATTCAATAATATTCATCTTACAAACAAAATGAAATAATTGCTTTCCAATTACGTTAGATTTAAATGAAACAATATATAATTTTTTGGAGTGTGCTGGCATTAGATGCTTTAAGAATAGAGCTCTTACCTGAAAGGTCCAGATTTGTCTGCAATTATGCCACAGTAGCGCCCCTGCTGGTAACGTAGTATCTGTGCAGGCTCACACTTTGGGCATTTATTATCAGGGCAGTCACTAGTGCAGCCAGAGTTTCCTCCGACCTGAACACATAAATAAATAAATAAATAAATAAATAAATAAATAAATAAATAAATAAATAAATAAATACATACATAAAAAAATAAATAGTGCCATCACCTATGACACCCATGTTATTTACAAATGCCTTATCCATTTTTTTTTTTTTTTTTTTGCATCACTTGTCATATTGTGATACAGTAATGTCAAATTTTGGACTTAACGTTCTTGACCTACTTATACACACCTTCCAGCTGTGGCCAAATGCATTAATATGTTTGGCCTGTGTGCCATCCGGTTGCAGCAAGTCATCACCAGGTTTTCCATTGTAATTTCCACATAAACCTGACAGAGAACAGACGTTTAAATCACAAATCCTCCATTATACACTGTCGCTGGAAAGTACTGATGACGAGTGACACCCATTTACAGTTCTTACCGGTTGTCGCAGAAGCATATGAACTGGGAAGCGTTAAGCTCACATGGCTGTTCCAGTTGAACTTGAGAGTCAAGCCAAAGTTTGTTTTCACAATGCCAAAGTAACCTTTACGGAAGATGGAAAGCTTGCCATCCTCTGTGATGTAAGGTAAATTGATGGAGCGGCTGTTAACCTGCAGAAGGAAGAGTATCAAATCAGACTGGATCATCATATAATGTCTATAATGAAATATTCAGGCTTGATACTGATGCATTACAAAAAAAATAAAAATAATGAATGCCATGGCATTGTACTCTTTCAGTGTTGTGGAGAAGGGACAATCAGGCTTACCAGTATTTTCCCTTGATCATCACGACTCATGCTGACCGTGGAGCCAAGCACAGTAAGAGAAACAGACTTGACAAATGACACTCTCTTATTACGTCCTCTGTTCTCGGTTTGGACAAGAACCTGGAACGGTAGCAGGCCCTGTTTTGAAGCTTCATCGTGTTGAGATAGAACATAGATGCAAGTGCCCTGGAAATCAAATCTCCGATTGTCAAAGGTTGTGTAGTGGGGGTCTCCAACAGCCTGGCATGTGCCATAGGATACTGGGAAGCAGTCTCTTACACCCCCTTTCAAGGCACAGTGCTCGTTCTTCTTGCAGGTAACTGATGTGCACTTCAGCAGAGAAGCAACAGAAGGAAACATGAATAATAACAATCACATAAATAGCATCATGTCTCAATATTGTTTTGTCAGAGAGTCTAACTATTTCTATTTACTACAAACTAATACCTTGACATTGCCACTGTGGCACTGGCATCTGGTAGTACAAGTGTTGTCGGCCCAGAAAGTGCTGTCTGATGGGTAATATTTGCCCTGATGCTGGCAGCCGCAGCTTGACTGAGGAACACAGCTGAAGAAGACACAGAAAAAGCATTGCAATAATTGTCATTTTTTTGACAAAAAATATTTTTTGTCTTAAACATCTTGTCAGGATTCTGACTATTCTGCTAAAATTGGCTACGTACATTCTTAATTTAACACATCTTTCAAAACTACCTTTGAAATGAAATGATTAATAAATCAAAAGAAAATGGTTCTGGGGGGGTTTCTGAAAAAAAAAAAAAAAAAAAAACAGAAAAAATGACGGGTCATTTTTTTAGAAAGGTGATAATTTGATAATTCCATGTCTGATACACAGTGCTCCCTTGACTTACAAGTTTATTTCGTTTCATCACCATGATCATCATTCAATTTATATAAACTAAAACAAATACAATCGATACGTATTCCCCATTGTTGATAAGTGAAATGCCATTAATCTCTTCTAGCCTGTTTGTTTCCTGTTTAATAAGTAGCATGTACAGTACTGTGAAGTATGACAATATCATAAAACACTCTAAATAGTAAAATAAAATGTAAAGAAATTGTATTGTTTTTAAGTGTATTGTTTTATTGATGATCGCGACTGTCTCTTCTTGTGTTTTAATTTTCTATACTTGTTTCAAGACCAAGAGTTAGAAAAAAAAAAAGCGTGTGAAGTCAATGTTCCAAGTTAACCTGGAACGGCATTTTCATTTACCTGTCTCCATTAAGCACGAGTCCTGCATCACACTGGCATCCCTCCACACAGGGCTCAGTACATTGCTTTTCATTGTCTGTGGTCCCACAGGAAGGAGGACACGCTGAGCCACATGCCTCATAGTGGCTGCCTGCTGGACAGGAAAGAGCTGCCAAGAGAAGAATGCAGATCATGAAGAACGGTGTTGAAAAAATATCCGAATCCGATTTGCTCTGAATGATATCCTGCACGACATGGCTGTCAAAGGTCAAATCAATGCATGGATCTTTTAGTTGAAGTCATTCATTCCTTAAAAGTGGAAGTGGATTTTTTTCTCCACATTAATGTTCTGTGCACCCCTACGAGTTTAAACACGGCATTCTGACTTACGACATTTCGTGACCATTCTCCACTCGGGATTGACCTTCACGCCCTCTGACAGACAGGCATCATTATAACTCTTCAGGTTATCACAGAGAATCTGTCTCGCACCTGGAAGGCCACACAATCAAATCAGCATATTTTTTTCCCCATTACATAAATTATTCTAATACTTGGAGAAAAATTAGAGGAAGATACAATTTTTTTGCTTACCCTTATTGATGCAGACATCATAGATACAGTTGTCTAGGTAAAGAGATGGGTTGACCACTTTGTGGCAAGATGAAAAGGGTCCATCTGCCTGTGTTAGTATGCCACATTGTTTGGGATGACCAAAGTAGGCCTGCTTGTCTGGTGAACATGTGGGGCACCGCCCACCACAATTATCATTACAGAAGAGATCGGGATCTTTTATTTTCCACTGCTGGATCATCTTCAGCACAGCTGATAGGCGAGACCCTGCAAAATACAAATTACAAACTGCTTATTGATTGTAAGATTTTTAGTGAGCAGTTTAGGAAATGAGATCTTGATTTTCTGTTGCATCATAATAACACATTAAATTTTTTGTTGTTTAAATCCACAATAAAATAAGACACTCATGTGGTTAACATGAATAGAATGGAACTAAGTTCCAAACATTATGGGAAACCACATGTTGCATCTTTTCAGGAAGTATTGCAGTTCTTATGACTGAAACAAAATTGTGTCTTTCTGGTAGTCAAATTAATCTCTTTTGTTTTTTTAATATCATTTGTGTAAATTTGCGTGCGCTTGATTCTAAATTGCATTGCTGCCATTCTTGGTCAGGAGCTTGGAATGGAAATCTTTGATGTCAATGAGACCAAATTGGTTAAATAAATGTTAAATCTCTCATTGGGTGAAGTTCAGTATTTTTGTTTTTACTGTAATGACTTGTATGGATCATCCAATTTGATGATGATGGCAATAAATGAATTACTACAGCAACTATCCACCCACATGCACACATGTCCCGAGTGCAGAGTTGCTACTGGTTACCGTTTGGCTCGGGCAAATCATCTGTTTTGTCTCCATTATAGTTCCCACAGAGGCCTCCGAGGTGTTTATAGTATGATGATGGCACTGTGATGTAAAGCCTCATGTTCCAGTCATATTTCACAGTCAGACCAAAGTCAGTTCTAAGGACAGCGTAGATCCCGCTACGCTTTACAGTGATCCGCCCATCTAATAGCATGACCGGTAAGTACTGCAATTCACCATTTACCTGTAAATAATAATGAACAATAAATCACAATTGTCTTTTTTTTTTACTTTAAATGAACATTAGTAATACTGTAAATGAACATCTCTTGAGTTATGTATTTACCTGAACTTGTTTTCTGTGTTTGCCAATAACAATGGTTTGTTGGTAAACGGAGACAGTGACGGTCCTCACAAAGGAAACCCGCCGACTACCTCGGTGGTCATTCTTGGTGGTCACAGTGAAAGGCGTAAGGCCCGACACCTTCTCTGCAACTGTTGCCATAATATACGTGCAGGAACCCTGGAAGAAATATCAGCTACATTAAAACTAAAACCATCATAATTATCAATACGTATTGTGGTTTTAATTCCCTAGCTTTGTTAAGCCAGAAATTGTATACTGAATGTATATATGATGGGAGTATCCTAAGCGTACCTGGAAGTCATAACGTCTGCCATCAAATGTCAAATAGTGCGGGTCACCAAGGGCATGACAGGTTGCTTTGGATGCAGGCACACATCTTCCATCCACACAGTTCTCCTTTTCTCTACATTTGACATCTTCACAGGGATCCTTAGGTGGTGGCGGAGGAGGGGTTCCTGCAACACACACAAAAGTCAGATGTTGACGTACAGATACAACTCAGTCATTCTCTAGAGCGGCAAATCTGGATTTTGTGTTAGACTTTGCATCTTAATCTGTCTGTGTGTGAGTTCTGTGCACCTGCGGAGCAAACTCCAGCCGTTCCGTACCCGTCCCGATCTTTGCCACCGTAGACGTAAACAGCCATACGTGTGTCACCTTCCACTGTCACATGACTCTTCTGTGACCCCACCGCCACATTAGACCACACCCACTGTTGATCTGACTTGAAGCTATTCCACTGAGGTGACAGGCAGCGTCCTTTGAAACACACTTTCACACTTGATGAGCCCTCTCGCTCTGACAAAACGGCCACAGTGCTGGGGAGCCCATTCACGGTCTCCACGGCCCAGCTAGTGGAAAACTTGCAGGTGGGGGTCAGCGTCATCAGGAAAGGGTCATGTGGCTTATTGTTGCTAAGAAGGAGCACCATGACTTTCTTGTTGCTTTTGACAACTAGAGGATGTTTGTCGATCAGTTTCTGGTAGGTGATGAGTCCAGCTGTCTTCAGCATCCTGTTGGTACATTTAAATACATTTTTTAAAGCACACAAAAAATGTCAATTCTGAAAAATTATATTTATCAATCTAATCTACAAATGACTAGAACAACAATCCTGTTAAATCCTATTCAATGGCTTATTTCAAACACACTCTCAAAAAAAGTCAATAGCCTGTAAAAGTGACAATCATTTTTGAATTTTGCTTTTATCCTGTTTTTTTTCTTTTTTTTTGGAGGGGGGTCTGCAATTGTAGTCATCCTTTGAAGAGATTGAGCAAGCTCTATCAAACCACCATTAGTTGCTGAAAATTCACCTATATTCAGAGGCCAAAATTGCTTTGGCTCTATCTGGTGGTATTTTGGTACCATTGAAGCAATTTAAACTAAGTAGAGGAGCTTTATTTAGACAAAAGTAGTCATGCACCACCATCTTGTGGCATCAATAGACCACTACAAACACTTGCGGGGAATGTCAAATACTCCCAGATTTTTGCTCTTCACGTGGTCCCTATCCCCTATGACTCGCGTGGTTACAATATGTCCAATTGGCAAACTTGACTCATTCTAGTATGTATAGAACATTTCGAAGTATTTAAGAGATTTGGTAATATTTAACTCAACTCTTTGGATGCTGAATGATGACCTCTCTGCAATGTGAGCTCCGTGTTGTCTTCAGCAGCTACTATCACGGCCCAGTTTGTGGCCTGGTGGCTTCCTGTCCTGGGCACCATGTAGTATTTACCCAGACTGGACACAGGGGGAAGCTGTTCATACACATGTTCACATCCCAAACCCATTGTCAGACACTGGTGACCTGCTACGACAGCTACAGGAAATTTAGACCGAACGAGGCCTGTCCAAGTGCTGTGACTCCGTACGAGATAGGACGCAAAAGGTTCAAGGGTAAAGGTCACTGGTTTCCCACTTTGCCAACGCCCCCCACCTCGTAGCAGCACGTCAGCGCTCGGTAAGATGGTGACGGGGTTTGGGCGGTCACCATTAACAATGGCCAAGAGCTTGTCCATGCCATGTGAGCCTCCTCGCGGCGTGAACACTAGGTACTCTGTTCCGAGCGCTGCTGTTGGAGAAACCACCGTTCCATCTCCTGTCTTGCTGCGCCGGTTGAAAGAAACCACCGAGATTTCAGCACTGGATGAAATTCGAACTGCGGACTTTTGGCTAATGAGTTGCTTCTGCAGCTCTGCTCCAAGTGGCAAACAAACCCAACGGCTTTCACCTGATGACAGGGTCAGCTTCAAGGAGAAGTCCACAGAAGCCACCTGCAGGTCAACAAAGAAAGCTTAAAGGGGAATACACTACCAACAAAAATTGACTCCGCAGTATTTCTGACCTGAATGTGGACATTAGCAGCGGAGTCCATTGCTGTTAAGACCAGTTGGAGTTTATGGTCATTTCCAGAAAACATCATTTGCCAGAAGTAAGACTTCTGATAGTTAGGAAGAAATGTTGTGATGAACTCCTTTCCTGTCGAACACCCATGACATACTGGAGAGCCCCACAAACGTTAATACATTAGGTACAGTCACACATGTTGATACATGTTTACTGGTAATACCTGGTAATAGCATAGCCGCAGCCAAACACATGAGGAGATGTATTTCCATGGCTGAGAAATACAACATGGAAATAGTCAGACATGTAAACATCAAACTTTTAAAACATCGTATGCATTTTTGGGGTTACTAAGGTTAAACATACTATATCTGAATGTTGTGAAGCTTTATAGGGATTGCTTGTATAAAATAATGATTGGACCAAAAGAATTATAATAATGATTCTGGAACCTAGTAAATATCATTATTTCTTCTACAAACTGGAATTCGGCAAAATTAGAATTAGCAATAAAAGAAAGTTCAACATCAAGCATGGATTTAAGTAGGCATTCTAAGATGCATTTGTCAGTCCAAACAATGCACAAATCCTTTAAGTCATTTACAATTCAGTATACAATACACAATAATAAATGTATTAATAAAGTCATTCTCGAGATATTGATATTGTCCAAATAAGACGAAACACTGTATATGAAGAGCTCGTCAAAAACACTTAGATCTGTAGAAAAATATTCAGACGTGCAAATTTACCAAACATTTGATCAATTTAAAATTCACTCAGTCTGAACATGCTCAATAAAGAATAATAAAGTTTATACTCTACATAGTGAATTACATTCCAAAATTGATTTTCTTGAAATGTTACTTTTTTTTTGGTTTTGAAAACAGCTCTTCATACTATGTGTGGACAGGATTGCTTTAAGAATGAAAAATAAATGCTATATTCAATCCTTATTAATACAGGTCACAATCGCCATATATAGGAGAAAATGCATTTTTACTGTACCTGTAGTTGGCCATGTACTGTGTAAAAGGTAGGACAGAGGTGGGACTCTTATATCAGGGACATCGTGAGGGAAAGACAGAGAGATGTGTACAGAGAAAATCAACTTGCCGTCAAGGCTGAATGAAAAGTATATTGAATAATGGGGTGTTTTTGTTGCACTATGGTTAGAAATAAAAGGAAAGGTGGGGCCTGCTCAAGACATTTGATTAACCTAATCAGCTGGAGCTGACTTTGGGCATTAGACAGGTTACGCTCAGAACTGAAAAGATAACGTACTCAAAAAAATATACAAATATTGGAAATAACTACAGACTAATACATTTCCACACATTGTATGTACAGTACATCCCTGCTTGAAAGTCAAAGCATAACCACTCCCAAATGACACCGCTGGAAGCTTCAAGAGAAAATGATGTGATGATAGTTTCTTTTCTGTAAGCAAAACAGCAAGACACATGATTGACAGAGGCATACAATTGCATGGTGATCATATGCATACTCGTTTATTTAGCTAATATTTGACCAGTCAAGGTTGCATGCTGACAGTAACACCAATTTCATTGTAATTGAGCCGTAGCATAAACCGTTGACTGTTAACCCTTCAATCACAAAGACAATCATTCACACTTATGGGCAGTTTGTAGTAATTAATTCTCTTTACTGTTCATGAATGTTTTTGGACTCAAGGTGTACCTGGATAAAACACAGAACAGGTTAACTGCACATAGAGATTTTGAAGCATTACTGTCGTGTAGGTGTCGTATAAGGCCAGTTTGGCACGTACACACTTGTGCAAAAAAAAACCAAACAAAAAAAAAAACACGTTTGTACTCGGGGAGCTGTCTTCCAACCACAATAGTCCAGTTGAGACTGATTTAATGCCCTCAAAATAAAATGACCTAAATGAATGACAAAATTTGCACGCTTACCCACAGACCAGGATGCACATAAACCATAATTTGATTTACCCAAAAAAATATTTTGAGATGTGATTATAACGCTAGATAATAAACTTTATGATTCCTTTACCATACAAAATAATTTATTTACAATGAGCATTTATCCAACTGTAAAATAAATCAGAATGAAACGGTAGGCCAGTGGTGTTTAACAATAAACTCTCAACGTGGCAGCAGCAATGGAGATTCTTAAAACAATATGGACTAAAGGTGGAGATGGGTGAATGCCGAATACATTTATAGTGTGCACAAGTGTATCAACATTCTGCTTAGTAAGCACTGAAGTGGCATACATAATTTTAGATGGTCACATTATGTCATTTCACTGATCTAATTATTTGCTTTATTGCCGATCTTGAGGGGTGAGAGAGCTGGAAACTATAAAAAGCTACTTGAGCATTTACTCAATATCCTTGCTACGCAAGGTCCATGTAGTAGTGCACTGTCTGTCCACACAAGTAAGACAATTTAAGGGGCTAGTTGACTATGGCACACTAATAGAAACTTAAATGTACTCAATTGTTGTATTACTAGCTTTAGAATTAACCTAAAATGAACTGTGGGACATGATGATGGCCAGTGAACCGAACAGACACACAACACCCACAAACTCAATTGAAATAGTATTTAATGCTTAGATGATACTTAAAAATATACAAATGCATTAAAACTAATGCAATGATAGATTTACAGCTCCCCTCTGAAGCTAGAAAATATTTATACACTCAACGCTTAATTGAATGTATTAAAATTCTACCATGCAAGATTACCATGTAAAACAAACATAGACTTACATGCAGAATTGGAGTTACTGAACAATTCTAATGGGCTTATTTTTATGTGATATTCAAATGTGTTCAGAACTAACAGTAAGAACATAATATAAATCCAGTACATGTTACATCAACACAAATGATGCATTATTTCTTTTCTTGGCAAGACTTACATCAAAACGAGTAAAAAGCTGAACGCTAAATTCAAACTTGTGAATTCAGTACATATATTGCTGATAATTTTCCATGTCTTATTCACTTGTGATTTTAAGTCATATCAGTGTTTGGCAAAAGTGTTCATCTTCATAGTAACATTTACTGCATATCAATAAGTGACCTAATTAAAATAACCACGTTAAAATATTCATTTGAAATTTGAAAATTACGACACATTGAAATATTCCAGCCGTACACAGTATAAACTGGTCTTAAAGGTTGAACTAAAAAGTCCCCGAGAGCATTGTCTTGAGACTTGAGCAGGAAACGGCTTTCCCAATTTAGTGGAATTAAAAATTAATGGAAGAAAACGATTTGACGATTTACAGTTGGGCTGAACACAAAACAAGCACTGTCACGACATCAATTCAAAAATAAAAGTCCTTTTATGCACTACCTCGTATGGAAAACACACATTTTTAATTTTGTAACGTTTGATTAAACGAGAATCAAAAGTGAGTCCAGTACTAGTCTTCTTCCTCCTCATCACCACCAAAGGACAAAAGGCTGCTGTTTTTCACTTTTTTCACAGAATTCACTTCCTTCTTTTCTTCTTTCTCTACAACGTCCCGCTTCTTTTTGCTGGAACTGGCAGTTATTCCTTGGAATTTGTCAGAGGATGAGCGCTTAGCTGGTTTCTTGAAGAGGATTTTACCATCGGAGCGAGGCTCGTCACCTATGAGCCATATGGAAGTGTGGTTCATTAGAACTGAGCTTTCAAAATGAACCAATTGTGAAATGGAAAAAAAGAAACCAAATGCGATTTATAGTGGAAAAGATGAATACCCTAAAATTATGAATTTTTATTCTGGAATTAATCATCCCATTTCATTCAACATTTTTTCAACACTAGATAAAATGTTCCTCAAAGGATGCACAAAAAGTAAAACTGTCAGCATGCAGGGACACAGTCATTTATTTTTCATATAAACTAGGGTCTGGCATTGCAATATTTACACATGATAAATAATTATTTTGAGGCAGAAATTTTCACACCAACCAATTTCTGTGAACACTATTTTCCCCAGCCCTGTTATGAGCCAGCTGACTTTAGAGAACTTACCTTATGGTTTTGTGCCATCAATAGGCAAGTAACTTAGCTTTACTCGCCATTTATTTTGTTTTACAATATTATTAATTTTCTACTTGTGTAAAATTCAAGAATGTCAAAATGGTACTTACATTGCCTTTACAGGTTTTACTAATGGTGAGTTAAACCCATTAAAAATGTTATTTCAGTGATCAACAATTCAAGTGGCTGTTTTTTGATTTATTATTTGTTTATCACTTGACAAGTGAGCATCAGATGTATGAACATATAAAATGAAGTCAGCTCACGTTACTGTAATCTTAAAAAAAAAAAAAAGAGTCTTACTTTTCTCTGTATCTCCGTTAGGTTTTATTCCTTCCTTTTCCTTGAGATGTTTAACTTCGTCGGAGTTCAGGTCTCCATCTTTAAGGACAACAACTTGAGGCAATTCATCTTCCCGATCACTCCCACTGTCATCATCCAGTTTGGGCATCTCCTGACGCTGCACACGGTGACAAAATAGGGGGTAAATATTTGCGAAAGCTTACGCATGCGAAAGACTAGTAATTGTAAATGTGTTCAATTGCCTAGTGGTTGCCAAAAGTGGAGCAATGGTTTTTATCAATTATAATTTAGATTTAATAAGTATGAGATAACAAATACAGTCATTAGTTTAATTCAAATGAACAAATCGTACAAGGGTTGCTTGGGTCACAATTCCCGATTAGCCAAACAGCATGCTACATACCTTCGTGTCAACAGTCGGGCCTTCTTTGTAGCCAACATCATTTTTAAACTTCTTCAAAAAGGAAGGTTCCGCTGGTTTCACCCAGGACACACCACTACCTTTGTTCTTATTCATCACGGTGCAATAAATTACAATACACTCTGGAAAATCTGCTGGATCGTTACAATGGATGTCTTCCTACGAGCGCAAAACATTACGTCATTAACATGCGCCCACTATGTCACATGATCCTTGGGAGCGACTGCAATTGGTTGTAATGAGATTACGTCTTTATGAATGTTCACGAGGACAAGACCCGGATGTTTTCATTTTACCTTCAAACTATTTTCTGTGTGCTGTAGATAATTTGAATTTTTGTTTTGGAATACAGCGCTTCCTATAATTGTTCAAAAATATTTCTTTAATTCCAAATAAAATATTTTACTATCAACCGTACTAAATGGACTTATAATACACTTTTGCTTCGAAACTGAGCAACCAGCGGTTTATACAAATTTGGTTTCAACTTTAGAGATTCTCTGTTCTCGTAAATGAAAGTAACTAATAAAGCGCTCCACCGACTTTAGAGATGATTTCGGGTTCTATTTATGCTTTATTGGCGGGTTGTTTGGCTGCTGCCGCTTCCTTATCGGCTAAACTAACTCTTGGGGCAGACTACCTGAAGGAAATGTGTGAAGCTAGCATGTCTGGAGCGCAACACGACGAAACTGTGTGCCTCTGGGTAAGACTTGTCTTGAATATGTGCTGTGCTGTAACTTCTTTGGGTAAACTGCAACTGCTAGAATGACGAGACAGCAATTGAAGCAAAATTCTAGTGGGCACAATATATTTATACATACCGCCTGGTCAAAGGTCATGTCATCATACTTTGTTGTCGCCATGGCAACGTCCCATCTTGTGTGCAGCTGCACATCCCACTGCGGCTGCTGTGCGTCGCCCTGATGTTCCTCTGCAATGCTGTTATGTGGACCTTCTTCTCCAAAGCTCTTCGCTACAGCTCTTCTTCTGCCAGGGCCACTGCCACCACTACTGCGGGCAACTTTATTTCCTCGGTAAGTTGTCCCAAACTCTCAATGGGTGCAATAGTCAGTGAACGACAATAGATTCTCATTAAACTCTTTTTTGTGCACTTAGGCCATACTGGGGAAGCTTATTTTTGGAGAGAGTCAATCAGTTCTGTGGTGGGTAGGCATCTCTCTGACGCTGTGTGGGCTGCTGATGCTTCATGGATCCACGCCTCAAGCTCGACCACAGGACGCCAAAACAGAATAGTTATTTTTACATAAAAACATCTTCATATGTGTGTGTGTGTGTGTGTGTTTCTACCCGTTTCAAGATTGTTGAAAAGGACAATTAAAGTGTAATAGGTGTCTACATATACAATATATTGTTTATTTTGGCTGAACAATATTGGATAAACGTGTGATATGCAATATGGGTAGCGATGTTGATATTACTCCAATACAAAACATACTCAAAGAAACATTTTGGACATGCAATGAAAAATGTAATTTCTAATGTGGCAAAATAAGCAAATATTTTTAATTCCCCTAGATAACGTTAAAGTACAAGTTTGCATCTAACAGATGAAATTCAGATAAAAGTATGGAAATTAAGAAATTTATTACATCTTTGTGATCTGCTTATTGTATAAGCCTATATTGTGATATTGTTATTTTTCTAAATTTATTGTGCAGCACTATTGCTTATAATTTTGAGCTTATTTGGTTCTTAAATGTCTGAAATTGTTTGTTGTGACCTAAATATGGCACTTTAAAGTGTTATTTATTTCATTTCTATTATTTTTTCTTCCTTTTATGCTTTAAATATGTTCGAAATAAAGACATCAAATTAATTTAACAGTCAATATTTTTTCAACAGGAGAATGAAGCACAAATAATCGGATCAGACTGATTTTTAGCACCCATTTAATGAGTTAAAAGCCCTCATACTGCCACCTAAATATACAACATCCGACATAATTTAAACGAGACAATTCAATTCACACACGTAAGGGAAGATAAGGCACAGTGGCAATGACAAAAGTGGATACAATGTGCTCTAGAGTATTAGTGCTACGTTTGGTGTTCATTTAGTCACTCAGCTGCCACCTCGGTAAAGCCAACAGGTAGTAGTGAACAGAAAGCACAATAGTTCTTGTCACGACATTCTTAAAATAACATTTACTATGGAATAGGCAGTACAGGAGTTTCTCGCGTTTGCAAGGATATTACATTAAAAGTCAGACAAAACTGTTGCATGTTTGCAGTGACTCAAAGTTAGCATTACACCAACGTTGCTGCTGTAACACATTTAACGTTTAAATAGTTTTCACCCCTTGTTGGACACATTTTTAAAAAAAATACAATTTTAAAAACCGGCAATGCCTGTAAAATACGTCTAAAATAGAAAAGTTAGAAGGATCCATTCATTCATAAAAGGCAGCAACACAAGTCCACCACTCAAGACAATGAACTTGATAATTTTCTAGTGAGTGCACATTGATGGCAGTATCTTTGGCAATTTTCACCTTTGTGGAAAGAATAATGTTGATAGCATTTTTATCTACGGAAAAATGCAAAGAAACAAAAACTGTGCCCATACGTATATGCATATATAGAATCAATGTGATTAAACATGAAAACAGAAGCAGCACAAAGTATTACACAACATTGAGTTGAAAGTTAATCCCCACATTTTAGGGAAACTTACCCTCTGTTATTTGCACACACAAAAAAAAGTATTACTGTGTCACTCAGCCATATTGAAGTGGGTTGCGTTCCAATTAGTAAAAAATAGTGCTTTGCCACCCTCTTGTGGCATCCACAGTTATAAACCTTTTGGTGTGACATCAATTACACACAGATTTTCACTATTCTCATCAGGGGTCGAAGCCTATCGCCTGAAGAATTGTTAAAACCTTTGGTCACAGCTGCAGAAGTACAGTACTGCAGAATATGTATGTAGACTGAAGAAAACTGAAGATAAATGTTAGCATCAAGGCTAGACCTCACAAAACCTGAAGCGCTGGCTGACCCAACACTGATTTCAGAGGCGACCATAGACACATATATTATTTGATCCAAGGTAGATTAAGCTATGACTGCATTCTCATTATTGCATGTTGGGAATGATTTTAAAGCTGCCATTTTGAAATATTAATGTGGTTCCTCATCGTTGTTTTATGTTTGGGAGAAGGAACAAAAAAATCTGCCATTGGCACGGGTAAGGGACTATTCTATATTCTTTTAGTAGGTTGTTTTTTTTTCCCCACAGGACTGTAGATATTAAAGCGATAAAAATAGATTTCATTTGAGTTTCAGTATTGTATGAAATAAAGTGTAGCCCACCACATGGCTTGTGTGCAAGCAGTCCTAGTTGAACGGGATCTCAATGACATCCTCCTCGATGATGTCGCCCTGCGGAAGAGGGGTAAGCTCTGCGGGGTTCTTCTTGCAGCTCATCCCAGAGAATGGACTGCACCAAGTCAGGGAGAAGGGGCCCCCGAACGCCATCTTCATGGCCTCCCAGCACGGCGTCTTCTCCCACTTGCCCGTTTCACCCTTCAAGCGTTCGATTCCCTACAGAGGACAGAGTTAAGGTTTGAGCTAAGGTTTGGTATCTACATGCTGGTTACCAATCATTCTTCTGCGATGGGACTGAATGTGTGGCAGTGATTTGCTCTGTGGGGGTTATGGAGACAAATAGCAGATTAATTCTCAACACAATACTCATTACATGTTGTTTGGATTCATCCATTTAATCCATCAAACACATTTTGGAAGTCAATTCCATGATTTTGGGGTTGGAAACACAGCAATGGCTATCCTGAGCCTAGTTTCTGTTCTCCACATGCATGTTAGGTTAATTGAAAACTCTGTTCAGAGGTAAGAACACAAGTGTGAATTATTTGTGGCCTTCCAATTGGCTGACAACTAGTTGGTATATCCCACTGCTCCCAAGTCAACTGGGATAGGCTCTGCGACCTTAATCAAGTGATACTCAAAATGGATGGATGGCTGTTGAGATGTTAGGCATTTGCAAGCATCACATGATGCTCAAGAAAAAATGTGAAGAGGAGAAAGGCTCACCCTTCGAACATGACAAGGTAGTCGGAGTGTAAAATATAGACTACATCAACATATGGCAGGCGAGTATTGTACTGAGAATTGATGGACGGAATAAATATGCCTTTACTATCTTGGAAACATGCCCAAGATTTACTGAAATTATCATGCAGATCAGAAAGAAAAAGAAAAAAACAATAATGCCAGAAGCAAAGTCATCTGTGACAAGTGTATCGGACTGTACATTCTCCTTTCACAAGGAACACGTCTTTCCATTTTTAAGTACAACCTGCATGCTTAGGATGTATTGCACGCATGGTGAGACAGCAACAGTGCACTTTGTCACAGCTTACCTCTGTCACCAAAAAGAGATGTCTGCTTCAGAGAACATCAGTTATCAATCAAATTAAATGCATGAAAAGGGTGGGAACAGAATGAAAGACAGACAAATTCATAAACTGTGTCGGACAAGTGAAAGAACCATTGTTTGGAGTGTCAAAAACGTCGGAGCAAAAATGAATGTCAGGCACATTTTGATTTGAAAAAAGTATCGTACCCCCTCAGAAAAAGAGTCTGGAAATAACCTTTGCATTGCAACTGAGTAGAGTTTATTCCCTGTATGTGCTGAAATGACTTCAGAATGTTTACAACAATGAAGTGGCCCCCCAAAATATTGAGACCTAACATTTTCAGCAATAATTTTACATCATACCAGCAGTGTTTCACAATCTATATACTATTTGTAGCCTTCGTCAATACCATGCCTTCACTCGCTATCAC
The DNA here is from genome assembly GCF_059516105.1 of Syngnathus floridae. Classification (NCBI taxonomy): domain Eukaryota; kingdom Metazoa; phylum Chordata; class Actinopteri; order Syngnathiformes; family Syngnathidae; genus Syngnathus; species Syngnathus floridae. The sequence continues at coordinate 7,725,843 of NC_142422.1, forward strand.
ATACATGGTTGTTGAGTGTTGACAGAAAATAAGAAATAAAGCGCACTTCAGAGTTTGTTACGCCGATTAAAAAAAAAACAGGCCCCCCATGAAGTACAGAAAAACGGAATGTATCCGAGTGTTACTCTCGTCATGCATTATTGAGCAAAGGAGGTTATGACTTTGCCTGCATTTGTTTCTCTGCACATTCATAACATGCGTAACTAACAACAACCACTAGACTGATTTCCAGGTTAATTTCCTTGACGAGACAATCAAGGAATTCTAATTTGGATTAGGATGGGTTCAAATCATTATACTCAAGTCTTGCTGTGATTATTTAGCCCCCCCCCCCAAAAAAATATTAAAAGTCGTCCATCAGCCTATGTTCAAATGCTCATTCTGAAGACACATTAAATTAACTACACCATGACTTGTTAAACTGGGAACAGACAAACACAGGCAAAACTATAACCTCCTTTGCTTGTGGAGGTAAAAAATCATCATAATAAACATTTTCAAGCTCTTCCTGACATGTCTGCTGGCATTAATAGCGCAATGTTACACAGGATACTTCAGTCAAATCTGACTTCTGTATCAACAGCTGTCCAATAAGGTTGTATCTTTACACATGCGCTTTTTACTGGGCAGCCTTCAGTCTGATAAAAGCACAAACGTGGAATTAAAAAGTGCTTTGATCCAGACCAGAGTAGCGACAAGCGTGAATCCTGATAACGGCGTACGGTCGAGATGTTAAATGCATTGCAATGTAAGAAAAAGCACAGAATAAAGCCCACTTGACATTCTTCCACTGCACAATCAGCAGCGAAAAGTCACACAAGCAATTGTGAAAACAAAAGGGTCTCAAAAATTAGCCCGGACATACAGTACATGAGAAGTTTGGCCTGACTTAAATGCATGAATTCTTTTAGAGATAAGCTTTTATCTTCAAAATATTGTCAGTGGAAGCAATTTCACCGAGCCTAGCGGAGCAATTTTGAATGGTCACAGTAAAACACTGGCAAATTCAGTTCCTGTAATAAAGTTAATAAATAGAAAGAACCCTTCTGTAACCCACCAATGGCAACTTTGTTGAGCAAATGTCACACAATAATCGGAATGTTTTGCGCTCACACAACTGCGCACATTATACTTATAATTGGAAATGGACGTACTGAATCGAATCCTAAGTGTTCATCAACTGTCAACTTATTTAGTTCTGACTGCATGTTCAAAAATAGAACACAAATTAAATCAATTAAAGTTACTGACTTGCTTAACACACACTTGTTGCTGCAAACAGCTGTGCCTCTTATGTAAAGGGGAAGTCAATCCAAAATATTCTTGACAATATGTCCTGTGCTACCCAACTAGTCAAAACATAGTAATTTAATTAATGTTTCATTAGTGGAATACGAATTAAACAGGCAAAATTCACCAGTTTTTATCCATCTCAGGTCAGCCATTTTGCCACCTGCTGTCGACTCAAAATGATATCACAGTTGCCAGGTCTCTGGTAACTGGGATGTCATTTTCTGTCAAAGGCAAAAATTTGCCAACCCCCGAGACTGATAAAAATGGGTGACTTTTCCTGCTTAACTCATATTGCACAAACGCAATATTAATCAGAATGCTGTGTTTAGTCTAGTGGGGCACATAAAACTTATTACTGTTAAGAAAATATTGGGGTTGACTTCCTCTTTAAGCATGGCAATAAATAGTGACTAGCTGACAAGTTGACTAGTTTACAGCAGTCCTTGGTTTAAGGATGGTCCTGAGATACGGCTTTCAAAGTAACGAGTGGGGCGGGTGTCAATTCATGATTTAAATATTCTGAAAAAAACCGGACTCATCACAGTGTTTGTAAATAAAATTTACGAAAGAACAGCGTTCAATGGTAAAATGTAAACAAGTATTAAGCATGAAGTAAGCACACAGACCAGATGCAAAGGTGTCCGCAGTCACTAGCGACTGTCGGAGCCACTTAGTGGGGCTCAAATCGGCCCAATCAGATGAGGACGCATTCTTCCCTTTCACACCACATATTGGTATGTCTCAGCCTTGCCATGGTCAGGTGTGGAGAATGGGCTAAACCACAGTAAGGAGAAAGGGTGTCCAAAGACCGCCCTCAAGTTCATCCACTTAGTTTTTTTAGCCCATCTTCTCTCTTCCTTTTTCAACTGCTCTATGCCCTAAAAACAAAAGATAACCAAACTTCAGTTGGCGTGTTCTGAAACCCAGTCAAGCAATCACAAAGTGTTATTCATCTGTAATTGTGATAGCTTTCTTTGCAATTGCAGAGAATGACCAAGTTATTTGCTACAGTACAACCTAGAACTTTATAAGCCCCTCCTCTTAGCTGACAGTGACTAAAATACAGATTGATTTCCGGTTCGATGTAACTACATATGTATTACAGTATTGTCTCTCCAGACAATTATTTACTTGATAGATCTGCAGTTCAACATTCTAGCACTATGTGGTTCCAGGCAGACACAAGTGACAAGTGTATGGCATCACCTAATTATTCATTTCAGTGCTTTGTGACTCGAAAGCACGACAGCTTAGCAATTAGCATGGCTTCTCAGTGTTTCTCAAGTTAACTTAGTCATAATCCTCCCTCAGTTATAATGATACTTTTCAAAGTGTAGGTTACTTGCCAACATGGAAGTGATGATTGGTGACAAAAGCCCTTTTCACACTGCATTTAGCAGGGTGCAGGGCACCATCCTCAAACCTTTGACTCTTTCACAATTAGGATGTACAGCATTATCGACACGATAGATTAAAAGTGTAAAGCGTGCATTGAACATAAACTAGATTTCTAACATTGCATGTTGATTATCACCCGCGTAGTGACGGCATACCGCAAATGGATTAGAGTGCACATATCCGCATGAATGTGAAGTAGAATTGAGAAATACAAGCATCCTCGAATGTCCAGGAAGACTAACACGGATGTTGATGGATGGTAGTTTCAAGAAAGATGGAAAGGTGAACATGGAATAGGTAGATTTGTGCCTTCAAGAGAAATACACGTATGTGTGTGTGTTATGAGGCGGTGTCTGTCAAAAAGCACGTTAGCATTTTGACACCAAACATGGAGCTAAGTATGCCAAAATAAGCCATGAAGAAAAATTGTCCAAAAATGAAAAGGCAAAGTGCATTTGCAGACTAACATGATCACGAAAGCCAAAATTAAAAGTGAGCTACAGTAAAAGCTTGCTGTATTGTGCTGAACAAATCTTCCTAGTAGTTCAAAAATAGCAACGTGACAAGATTCCCCCAAAATTAAGAATCGTCGAAATGTCCACTTAAACCTCAGCACAATGCACCAAGGATTTAAAAAAAAAAAAAAGGAACAAATAAATGTTTTTGTGTCAGAGGTGAGTGGCCTTTTTGGAGAGCATTTCTGGTGCGATATTGCTTACAGACAACATTTAAAAAAAAGTCTTCAAATTAAGTGTTGAACAGTATGACTTCATTATTTCTTGTTTTAGCTGCTAGTCAGGCAACCCATTCTCCATTTGTTTGACAAGTTTTAACTAAAAACATTTTTTTTTTTTGCAAAATTATGTTGTATGTGCCACCACTAGTCTTGGTATTCAGATTTATATTTGATTGTAGTGAAACAAGAACTGAGCAGATTCATCCATCCATCTGAGGAGTTGCCCATTGAGACAAAGGTAACCCAACAAAAAAATTTAAACAATGATTTTGCTTAAAAAAATTCTAAGCTACCCTGTATGGAAAAGGTGCTTGCCCCTAAAAAGGTTAAGCTGCACTCAACAATAACCAACATAATCAAATGTTTTTTTAAGACTGCGTTCTAGCTTGACGTCTTAAAATGATGGCCAAACATGATCTCTGAGGATTTCATGGCAAAGAGCAGATTTCATGGTTTGTTTCGGCACACTCAATTCCTGATTTAACAAGGAGGCAAGTACTTTTCCACACAGGGTCGCTTTCAATTCTTTTTTTTTTAATAAACCAGATCTCAATTTAAGAGCAGCATTAAATGTTTTCTTATGTGATTGTTGTCCAATTTTTACGTTTATTTTATATTTATAAACATTGAAGTGGGCAAGCTATCCTAAAAAAATTAATTTCAGAATGGGCGAGTATTTTTTCATGACCAAACCACGCTATTAATTTCAATAAATTGCAAACATAAACGTATCACATCAATATACATTTTCTTATATAATTGAAGGTTTAGTAATGTTATTAATTTAAATTTTATTACATGGGTAATGCATCACCATCCAGGTCGCCGCCACCTTTCAGAGAAATTTCTGAGCAGGTGTGTCATACATCAACCACTACAGATAAATGGCCAACATTTACATTCAAATAAAATATCAATACCCAGGAGTAATATATCCTAAGTGTTTCGATAAAGGGTTGAGGATTGCTTGGTCACATTTCAAGGAGTGGGGAAAGATGACATTGAGCTGCCAGTCAAGGAGTGATGCAGAGGAGGAAGGGTAAAGGATTACTTATTACAACTAAATGGGTTTACTTACAGTTTCATCAGTACAGATGGAGTGGACTTGGGTACCGAACATCACAGAGGTGAAGATGAGGAAGAGGAGACCCTCAAAGCACAGTAGTATGAGGAGGATGACTGTTGCTGGTGGAGAGAAGGAACTGCACTCTGGGAAATGACCATGTGAGGGAAGAAAAGCACGTGGGACAAGAAGAGGCTCATGAGGTTCTACTAGAATCTACCATAAGGAGTTTTCTACAAACACTCTTCTTCCACAACCAGCTATATCTCCTGAATAAGGGAAGTACTAACTTGTAAAAAGGATTGTGATGAGAGGGGGGTGGGGGGATACAGCAACCCAAATCAATTCAAAACTTGGCCCACCTTTAGTGTGGCCTACACACCCCGCACAAATCAATTGGAAAACAAACTTATCTTTGATATGCAAAAACATAAATACAACAAATCGTACAATAACTTGGTTGCATAAATACGCACACCCTGTTGCAGCACCTTTGACTCACTGTATATTAAAGTACTCGGTTTAAATAAACATTTAAATATTGGGGGGGGGGGGGGGGTACCAAAACACTCTTGCTGTGAATATACACCTGACACAAAATATACTTACTTGTCCAATCTTCTTCAAAGCAGTAGAGAAAGTGGAAAACCACCATGAATAGAGCATGGAGGGAGACAAGTGCAATGTACATCTGAAGAAACAGAAAAGGAGATTTAAGGAACTAAATTGAATCTAAAATAATAAAATGTGTCTTAAACGTATACAGTAGAACATTGTTGCAGAGGGAAAGGAGCATTGATGTTAAACTACAACACAACATGAATGTGACATGTCATCGTAATCAACTTACAGTAAATAGCACAAAGTACTTTTGATTGTTCTCCCCAACACAGTTGTTGACCCAGGGGCAATGGTGGTCCATCTTCCGTATGCAGCGTTTGCAAACACTAAGAGAGTTCATCAAAGGTGTGTGTGAGAATTAGTGCCTAAGGAGTGCTCAATTAACACTTAGAAACAATGGCAGGTTTTTCATAAGCCAGACCACCTTAGACACTGGTATGCCTTCTAAGTCCTTTACCTGCAGTGATGTGCTCGGTCAGGCTTGATGCTACAGCACTTGGGACATTTGTAGACCACCTGTCCTGGTTTCAGCTGAAGGCTTTCTATGTATTCCTTGGTTGCATTGCCTTTGGGCACTGCCCCCTATAAGAAAGGACATACTTTTTAGATCTTAAGGGAGGAGGGCCACTACCCCAAAGTGGGTGGCTGATTCTGAGGGTGTTAAGAAATGCAAAATCAATATTATTGTGTTATGTAACATGATCATTTAAACACAATACAAATCAAGCATCTCAATAAGTCACTTACAGGATCAGTGCACATGGCTCTGACGTGCGAGGCGAGGGCAAGAAAGGCCAGAGTGTTGAACAAAGACCCGTTGACAATGCTGTATGTCAGATTCTTGGAGGGCAGCAGCATTACAAACAGTACTACAAACTCTGCATACAAAACTAGCAGCCACGTGATGAGAGCGCAAATGATGCCACAGGCGTCCTTAATGAACCACATGGCGGAAGCAGACGAGGAGGTGATGACGTCCTTGGAGATGGGGATGCGTTGCTCGGCCTGTAAGAAAGTGGTTCCTGCCCACGCTTGCCCACGGTTGTGCTCCACGTCCCTGCATCGGTGCACTGGGCTCTTCATGCTTCATCTATGCTAGAAACTCCTTCTGGCTGGTCCCGATGCACCTTTTGGTTTCAGGATAGGTCACCACATGCTGGAGAGGAGCAAGAGGGCCACAGCTTCACTCATCTGTTTTAGGAGGTTTTTTTGTTTGTTCGTTGTCCAAAATAAATGCAGGACAACATTTTGAGAGTGTGCAAGCTCTTCGTCTGACATTTTAAACACAGGTCTACACTTTTGTGAAAGTCCAAAATGCTAATACTAAATGAAATACTTGAACTTAGTTCATTAATTTCTGTGAGTGACAGCATACTATGGTTACTTTACAATGTCAACACAGGCACATCTTGGCCTTCGACACCTGCAAGTGTATGAGATCATGAAAAGGTGAAGCCTAACTCTCAATTGATGTGTTAAATTTAAATTATCCTGCAACGCCTAGCAAGATACCGATACCACATTTGCTGTCAAGTTCAACTGTTAAAATATACACAATATTAAAAGAATATATTTCTGGTGATTTATAGCTGTGTGATATCTAGTCGCCTTCAGAATTCAAGTAAAATAACACCTTCTACCAGTACAGCAAACTAAAACCTAAATCCAACGTCACCTATGGGTTGACGTTTTAACTTAGCTGCTAACGCTAACGAGCGGTAGTACTTACATTATGGGTTGTAATTTTATGACAGTTGTGCTGGCTTCAAATGACAAACGCCTGGAAATATCCGCTTCCGCTCATTTTACATTGGCTAATTTCATTTCACTTTTTCCCCCATCTAGCTTGCTGCTAAGCCTAATTTTGATTCTTTCTTTTTCTTCTTCTTCTTTTTCTTCTTCTGCTTCTTCGTCTTTCGTGGTGTCACTACTGCCCCTAGCGGTCTGGAAAGACGGCATAATAAATAAATAAATAGATAAATAGATAAATAGATAAATAGATAAATAGATAAATAAATAAATAAATAAATAAAGTCTATCATTTTTGGTTGAAATAATATCATGTAGCACATTTCCCTAATTCTTCTGTAGAATATCTACAATAGTTAAACACACTCTCCTCTACCGAGGTCATGAATTATTATAATTATTCAACAGCCAGTTACTATCACGATCATCAGTCATACACCCATTTTGTGAATCCTGTGTATTCTACTCAAGATGGGGAATCTTAAGATTTTTTTAGTGATGGAAATCTCCTAGGCAGCATAGAGAATTTGAGAAGAAAGACAGAAAAAACATCTGCCTCATATAGTCAAGAGGTTCTTTTTTTAATGCTTTTTACTGGGTAATGATTTTATGTAAACACAATGGAGTGTTGCAGCCTTGGTGAGGCAGGGTTCCAAGGCTACAACAACAAGAGTTGTGTGCATCCATCACATTAACCCTCTCTTTCTCAAAACACTGGTCAACCTCGGCTCAAATGCTCAGATATGTGACTAGGCATTTCCCATAGGGCCTCTAAAGAAGACTGTTGTGACTCAAGGTAGGTTTACAACACTATTCATATGGTTTAAGGTTTTTCCAATGTAGTTGCGAGACTTAATCTAGATGCTAATGTATGTAATATATAAATATGACAGTTAAGGCAATTTTATACAAATTGTAATTGAGTTTCTGACTTCAACTGTAAATTGGGAGTGTTACAAAAACACATTTGAATCTAGAAATTGCGATATGATATAATTGTAGTGGATAATTAATATTTTGATGATGTTTTGATTGAGTTTATTCGTTTCTGTTATTTTAGCAAGCCAAACTATAAATAGCTATGTATAACTTCGGGATGTGTGAGCCAATTAATATATTTTGGAGAAGTGCTGCTACAGGTGAGAGCCATTTTTACAGCAAAGTGGGACAAAAGGTAATTAATTACGATAATATAGTGATTACAAATACCTAGCCTCACTGATTAAAAGCACATGGGAAATTTATTAAATGAAAAAATTTGGACTGAAGGATGGGGCGCGTGTTGCCAGTGGATTTGATAGTTTCATGAAAAAGTAATGGAAGAGCACTCTCATCATGATGTCTAATTCAGCCAATAGTGTTGAGCGAGGTCAGCTAGTAACAAAAAAAATAGGAACAAAACAGAAAACCTTTTAAAGTCCTATTACAGTCCCTAGTCTGCTCGTTTTTGTTTTGAGTTAAAAAATAATATGTATTTTATTTAGGTCCTGGAACAGTTTATGTATTTATTTATTTGTATTTACTTGTTCAAAAATGCTTCATTTCATTTTAGTCTTTTGTAGTTTTAATCTTACTTTTTCATAGCAGCAGCATTTTTTGAGAGCCAATTCACAAAAAAAGTCACAGTAAATAACAAACTGCAATTCTCAAACTAGTGTGTGACCTTTTTTTTTCCCAGTATGGACTAACAGTTAGAGTCAACATTTAGATTAAACCTCAAAAGCGATTCGTTCTAACTTGCTTGTCTTGTCTCCACTTGCCTGTCTTTCTGCAGGTGATAGAAGAGGGCACTCTTTAAAACATCCACCATCAGATCGAAAGATTTACAAGGAGGAAACCATCTGTTTTTGTACGAACATACGTTAGTATGCGGCAGGGCCGAAAGACAAAAACCTATCATTTCCTTTTTGCCATCATCATTATAACGCCACAGAAGCGCCTTTTAGCATTTTAAAAAAAAAGGGCCTGTCTTGTCTGACCATGAACACCTCAATGAATAAGTCAGACTGCCCAGAGTTGAGTGTTCCTCTCCCCATCTTCTTCACTATGGGAGTATTCAGTCTGATGGAGAATCTCTTGGTTGTGGTGGCCGTCGTCTACAACCGAAACCTGCACTCGCCCATGTACTGCTTCATGTGCAGCTTGGCGGGCTTCAATACCATCGCCAGTCTCACTAAAACCTGTGAGAACGTCCTGCTTGTGTTTGCACATGTGGGACAACTAGAGAAGCAAGGTTCCTCTGAGACTAAGATTGATGACGTGATTGACTCACTGATCTGTATGTCTTTTGTGGGTTCAATTCTCAGCTTCCTGGCCATTGCTGTGGACCGGTATGTTTATAAATCTTGGGATAGTCACAATGATTACATTTTGTATTTCAACTCGACAGTTTGGGCCAACCACAGGACAATAATGGCAAAGGTGTTTCTTCTTTGTATCTAAACATATGTCAAGTTAAAACTGTGAATGCTAATATCCACACTGCTAAAAAAAGTGGACTATAGAGTTTACTTATCAACCATATAAATAAAAATGTTTTGGAAGCGCATTCTGTTAATTATGCCATTGCTCTTGCATAATGATGACTTGTTGATTTGAATTTTTTTGACAAGTGTAAATTCTTGTCCATGAAGTTGGTTGAATTCCTCATAGTACGACCACGGCCTAGGGCATGTGGATGTTCCATTGCACTTTATTTTACAAAACAGTAATCTGGCTAATTATTTAAGGAATTCTGTATATATTGGCTTACTATGAACTTCAAGGACATTCAAACACTACATTTTCAATCCGATCAGAATTCAAGCTTGATCAGCTATTAATTCAGTAACGTAGTAAGCAGTAGTATATAAGTAACAGGAGTATTGCAGTTTTAGAAGAATACTAATCATTAATACTTGTCATTGCAGATACATCTCTATATTCCATGCACTTAGATACCACAACATCATGACAATGCGACTCACAGGGACCAGTTTAGGCATCATCTGGACAACATGTGGGGTGTCAGCCATATTCATGGTGAGGTTCTTCGACGTCAAGTTCATCATGATCTGCTTTGTTTGCCTATTTTTGATCTCCTTTGCCGTCATTTGCTTCCTCTACATTTATATGTTCATGCTGGCACGTAACCATGCCAGGAAGATTGCTGCTGTGAATTCGGGTGGCGGTGAAAAATGTCGTTTGAGGTGGTGGGGGAGCAGTATGAGAGGAGCCCTAACACTAACCATCCTGTTTGGGGCATTTGTTGTGTGTTGGGCACCTTTTTTCCTTCACCTCATCATCATGACAGTGTGCCCGACCGACCCATATTGTGAGTGTTACAGATCACTCTTCCAGCTCCACTTATTGCTGCTAACGAGCCACGCCCTTATCGACCCTGCTATCTATGCCTTCCGCAGCGCCGAGCTCAGGCATACGTTCCGGAAGATGCTTCTTTGTTCCTAAGAGGTGCAGTTTTTTCAAATTTGAAAAATGTCATTTCGCTTACCAATGGATGATAAACATGTATCATGTATTAGGACAAAGAGAGAGGTCACAGCTAGAGCCGAGTTGCACTTTGATTAGATTTGTGCTGTTTCAAAGTTTTAACCTTTTATTTCAATTTACAGTATTATCAGCCAGAAACTTTCTCCTGCCCTTTTCTTTCACGTGCACACTTTCTTTAAATTCAACTTTATGTTGTAATTAAATCAGGATACATTAATGTAGTTGCTTAAGGCTAAACCACTGCTCTTGTGATTAAAGCCTGCATCATCTGAAGTTCCGTTTTTAGCTCAGTAAAGCAATGCGTAACCTAATTAGAATCTTGATCACCTGACTTGTGAGATGGATGGGATATTCCAGCAACGGACGAATGCTTGCAGATTTGTGAACAGTTTAACATTTACTTTTATTAACAATGAAAATATCTTGGGTCTTTTAGTTCAGACATTAAATTCTATCCAGTCAAATACAAATATAAGCATTCATTTCAACAATGAGCATGATATAGCTTATGTGTTTTTGTTAATCTGTGAAATTCCATATTGAGTGCATGAAATATGTAACAGCTAATAACAATGTGTCTTTGTTGGCAACATTATGTCAAGCTCAAGTAGGTTGTCTTGTACTATTTGCATACTGAACTAGAACAATTACTTTGTTGTTATGCTGTAGCTAAAAACATTTTCCCTAAACATTTTTGTCACCTATGACCTTTGTTTCCATTGTTACACAGGGAAAAAACACAATATCATATCAGATAAAATACAGTTTTGAGCATTTAACATGGCATTTACAGTGTTTATACAAATGTGGTATCAGCAATATGAAATGATAACCTGTATGAATGAAAATGAAGGAACGATTCTTAGGCTGCAATAAACAGAAAACACAATAACAAAAGTGGAGACAGGAGAGATATTGTACATTCAAATTAGATATTGGAGATATTGGATATCAACAGTTGCGCAACACCGTGCCACAGAGCGGGTACTTGCATGATGTATTTAACTTAAATGTTTGATGTTTTTCTCCTGTTATTAGACAAATATGGATTCCAAACTATTCCAGATGATGCCAGAGCTGTGTACGGTTAAATTATCTTACACAGATGGTTACTGTAAGTGCAACATGATAGCGGGGGTGTCAACAAGTGGAGTAAGACTTTATTTTTCTTATTTTTCAATTGCACAGCTTGTCAAAATTCTTCTAATAGCTCTTATTTCTACATTCTTATTGGTTATATATGTTACAGATGAAAAACGTTCCAGAGGAAACTAGTTAGTCACAGATTACTCTGAAATTTAGTGATAGTGTTGAAAATGATTGTTCTGAGCCCAAAATACATCTGAAGCTCCATGTAACGCCATGGAACTCAAAATTTGTCTGCCTGCAGTGAATCAAATTTATCAAAATCATCAAATTGTCAGGTGTGCAAGGAGCGTGTAAAAGAAAATGGTATCAATACGTGAGACGGCACAGCATTGCAATGCAGGGCGGTCTGCCAAATTTCCGATAAACGAGATTGAATCTGCACGGAAATCAAGATTTCAGTTGGAGCCCATAAAGTTTATTAGTGTAAAATTAACCATCTCGACAACAGAGAGCCTTTAATCAGTACCCAATAAGTAGCTCTCAGTTTCAAAAAGGAGGGTGACCAACCCATCTCTTATACAGCACAGTACATGTGACCCCAGATGTCCTGTGGTTCTTGTGACAGTAAGATGCATTGTTTGTATGATTCTCGGTATTGATCCAAATCACTGTGAACATTGAAAAGAATTAATACCAACCTTTGTACATGTGTGGATCATGGTGGTTTCAACTGTATTGCCAGCAATTAATTCATTTGATAAATCTATATACTGTACATAGATATGTATTTTTATGTTAACATGATATTATTTGAGTTCACAAAGCATGGCTCAATGAGAGAGAAATGTTGAATCTCAACAGTTGGATTTGTTTTTTTAAATAACACAAGTAGTTATTACATGGATTTTTTTTTGGGCAGTAATTTTGCCCTGTTTCAACACCACCAAAAATAGATTAGGTAATGCAATCTAATCATTATCCAGTTAAATAATCTGACAGATCTTGATTTGTCATTGTTATTGTCATCCAGTGGACTGGATTATACTATTTTAGCAGTATTTTTGCCCTGTTTCAACCCCACCAAAAATAGATTAGGTAATCTATCAATCTAACCATTATCCAGTTAAACAGTTAGACAGATTTTGATTTGTCATTATTACTCTCATCCAGTGGACAGGACTATACTATTTTAATTCATCTAACAAAACAGTTTGATTTTCCTATGAAGGCATGTGGCTCTAGTGTCATAAATGTATTGATATTCCTGTGAAGAATTTCATTTCACTGCTCACTGTTTAGCACTTACCAGTCAGAGCACAGTTGCTGGTGAAGCAATTCCTTAGGTTAAAGCAGCAGAATATCTCTTTAAAGGTTTTCCTCATTTCCTGACTCCTGAAGGCATAGATCAACGGGTCAATAACAGAATTACACATGATGAGGATTAGGTACATGTTAAAGTGAGACATAAAGCACACGCAGGAGCGGTTCCGTGGACAGGATATCATAAGAATCAAATGGAGGAAGAAAGGGGCCCAGCAGACGATGAAGACCCCCAGGAGAATGGTTAGTGTGATGGCGCCTTTCATGCTGGTCCGCTGATGGAAGGTGTTGCAACCAGCCAGTGCAGCGATGCGCTTGACATGTGAACGCGCCAGCATGAACATGTGGCTGTAAAGGGATGCCATGATGAGCAGCATGCTGAAGAACATGGCCACAAGGCAAATAATGACAGAGGTGGTATCGGAGTAGATGATAAAGAGAATCCCGCAGCCTGTGCAGAAGGTCCAAATTGCCCCAATGATGCAACCAGCTCGCTTCACTGTCATGATGTTGTGGTATCTCAGTGCATAGAAGATGGTAATATACCTGCAGATAATAAAAGCATGCCCTTTATTATACATATCTATCTATCTATCTATCTATCTATCTATCTATCTATCTATCTATCTATCTATCTATCTATCTATCTATCTATCTATCTATCTATCTATCTATCTATCTATCTATCTATCTATCTATCTATCTATCTATCTATATATCTATATATATATATATTATTTATTATTATGATTATGATTATTGCTATTTTTTGGAGAGGGATTTTAATTAACTGCAAGGAAATGTCAATCAAGCTTCTTTTTACATAACATTCCAGTTTTATCTAGCAGCTAGATTCTAGCTGAAGAAATGCATTTATTTTGAGAGACAGTGACCAATCAAAGCATATTCTCACAACTTTTTTAAGAAAAGTAACATTCTGTTTAAAAACATAATTATTACGTTTCTAAACAATTATGATTCTAATTTATTAGAACACAATAGAAAAGAATTTAACAAGAATGGTTTCATTAAGGACAATTACTACACATTGAGACAAGCCAAAAGTTACAATAACTGCAGTGCTGTATGTGAGCCGAAACTAGTGGTTGACATTAGGACCATAGCCAGTCGTCTGCTTGTGTGTCTGAAGACGATTTTACCCCTCTGTAGTTGCCTGCGAGTGTTCTGTTGTGTTTGTCCAGTTCAGTAAACAGCTGAATCTGCATCAGTGATGCTTGACCTATCTAAAGCTTGCTCAAATTCAAATTTTGGCTAGAAGGCAAAAAAGTTCTACATGTGACAGCTCCCAAAACTGACAAATTGAGAGGCGCACCAGAGAGTCAATGTGCCACAATAATGGAAATAGAAGGACGTGTATTATATGCACATTTTCCTCTGTTTGCTAAAGTAGAAGTGTCAGATGATAAATACCTGTCCACAGCAATAGCCACGAGACTGCACATTGATGCCACCACAGAGAGACAGATCATGGAATCAAAAACGTTGTCCATATGTCGGATGAAGTGCTCCTCCACCACCAGCTGTCTATTGTTGAGCAGGTAGATGACGACTGTTTCCCAGGCATTGGACACACTCACTAACATGTCCGCTACAGCCAAACTGCAAAACCATCACATTGATGATGAAATCACACGATGAAAGCCCTATTCATTAGAGTGACACATTCTCGTATAATAAATAAATTAATAAATAAATAAATTGCCCTTACCTGCAGACAAAGAAGTACATGGGCGAATGAAGGTTCTTATTCTTTATTATAGCTGTAATAACCAGGATGTTCTCTAATACGGAGATGATCCCCAGGGTCAAAAAGACCTACGAGAGAGCAAATTGGAGCATTTTGGTGTCAAAAACAAATTCACAAAGTGGATTTATGATTTATGACTACAGATGAGCTATTCCCCCCTCATATGTGACATCTTTATGGTTTCTTTTATTAGCCTTGTTAATGGAAAAGCAAATTGTGCAGTTCTGCTGCTATTCCTACGACTGAGCTTCAAATGTTTTTGAGTTGACAGATGCTGCTGACATGGCAGACAAAACAAACCAAATGACAATTTTATTTTCATTGTTATCAGTTATACTATGTGTTACGTAAGAATTTTTTGGGTGGAAACATAAAAATATCACATTACTAGATAGGCACTTACATACCTCCAGAGCAATGTGGACTTGCTCACATGCTACAGGTTTGATGGTCGTGTCTGGGAGGCTGGAGTTGGACGTGTATGGCACAGTAGAGTTGCCCATGAACATCTCCTCTTTGTAGGAGGACCCGAGAGACACGTTCATCCCTATAGGAGCTCTGGTCCAAATCACTGTCGCTCAAGTCAGGATGGCATTTTATTGTAGGCTGACAGAGACAGTACATGTCACAGTGTCATTTGGGGATATAATATGATCTCTGCTTTAGACTGAAGTAAGAGACAGGTGAGTGATTTTAAAGTACCAACTCATTTGCTGAGCTATTTGAGTAAACTACATTTGACTAAGTCAGTTTGTCCCTCCACGTTTTATTTGGCCCATGAATGCATGCTGCAAATTGGTTTTTACGCATAACTAGTTATGCATCATTCAAATGACAGCAATCAAATGTAATACAGTAATCTCTCGCTATATCACAGTTCACTTTTCACGGCCTCGCTGCTTCACAGATTTTTTTCACAGTATAGGAAATTACTGGCGTTAGAAGAAAAAGCCACAAGAGCGGAGACGGGCCGCAGCGGCACAGTCAGTTTCGAAGTGAAATACGGGCGAGTCACAACTATCCATCCTATGACAGTACGTACTTTGTATTGATGATTAGAATTATTATTTTACTGTAGGTATTTGTGAGAAAGAGTTTACTTCTCTGTTAAACTAAGGCTTGGGTCTGAAATCATGTTTTGTTCTTTGGTTTCAATGTAATAAATATAAATAAAAACTAAATAAAATAAAATGAAATAAAATAAATAAAAATATCAATTTAATGCAGCTTCAATGTGCTTTTTCTAACGACTTGTTAAAACTTGTCAACTCATTTGACACATTCCAATTAGTGTAACACACAAAAAAACAGTATTACGGTACAAATGAAACTTCCAGCTGCATTTAAAGAAACCTCCCTGGCTCCTCCACTGGTGCCAAAGCAATAACTACTGCCATTACACTAATAATATTTTTATAGCACAAACATTCACACTGTTCAAACTATTGCCGTTGCCCTTATCTGCATCTTTCATTACTGAAAAGAGAGAGTTAACACAATAAAACTAATAAACTTCGTGAACCAAATGTCAATCTAACCATGATCTTGAAACTATGCCATTTGCCAAACTGTGAAAAGACAGAACAGTGATGGCCCTTGTGATTATACATTTAGTATGTCGTTTAACGGTTAAAACCAGCCCCTTGTGAAGGAGAAAATGGAGATTCTAGTTAAAATGGTTACTAAGAAATGTTGATGTTCTAGTGAAAGTTAGAAGATAAAGATGTACAGATACACTTATCTCATCTTGATTGTTTCATTTGAGCTGAAACTTAGTGAGATGGTGAATTAAGACATTGTCTTAATGCCAGTGTCAGTGTCCAAAACCATTTAAATCTAGCAGTTATCAGTTAAGATAAAAAGCTTAACGGTGGTGTGTTACAGTAAAAGAGGGACTTTGTGTCCGCATTCTGTTTCTCATCAATGAGACACTTGGAACTTCCCTGTAGGCAAATTAACACTCTCTCAACTCATGACTTGTAAAGTAGATCCTGCAGAGTTTTTTAATGTGCCGTAGTACTTTCCAATGCAAAGAATTGTCAAAGTATTTTTCTTCATATATATAGAATTGTCTAAATTGTCCATGGGTGGTTATGTGAGCGAGAACCTTTGTCTGCACTGATTGTGGCCTTGCATTGACCCAGTCCAGGGTGTGTAACGTCATTGCCACTGTCAAGCAAGAAATCTCGAGTCTGTACATTTTCACATATACGCCATTGTTTAATGCAGGAATACCACTTGGGAATGTTTTGCTATAGGCAGCTGTTTCATATTGTGATGCATCCTGCCAGAATTGTTTATTGCTGGTCAGTTTTCAGGGAACATTCATTGTCTATACTAATGTTTTGAAAAATACAATTGATGTTTCGATATTCATAAACTGAGATGAAAATGTGCAATGCAATTGGAGGTTATTAGATTTTCTGCAACAACAGCTTAATTAGGGACAGCTCATTCCTTTGCAATTAGTACATTAGTCAAAGAATATTGATGAAAGAATTCTTAACAAAATAACATTGTTAAAAAAAATGGGGAATTTCAAACCTCAAAAGGAAACACAGCAATGTGACTTTTGAAATCAGTCACAGTTTGAGAATCGGCTCTTATTACTGGGAACTTACATAACTAAGTGCAACCTTGCCAGCCTATTAAGAAAATTCAAGGAGCCCCAACATTTTAGAGACCCTATTATTATTATTGTGTGTTCTCTTTAAAAACCTAGATAACTGCAAAAACCATACACTATTTGCTAGTCTATACACTAGTTAGCATTAACTGCCCCCATTTATTTATTTATTTATGAATTTACTGTTCAATCAAGTTGCTAAGTAGGACCGAGCTGATTTTCTTTTTTTTACAAACGAAGAAACATTGCTGGTGTTCCACCCACGGTCTTTGTTGATTGGAATGAAAGAAGCAAGCAATGCAGACAGATAGGTAGCCATTATGTGTGTGTGTGTATATTTATATATATATATATATATATATATATATATATATAAACTTTTTGGGCAGAAAACATATATATATACTTATATATATAATTTATCCTTCTAGATTAGTATGTACTGTAATTTGGATCATTATCCATGTTCAGTTCATGTTGTCATGTGTATTATGAGAAGCTCCTATATCAAAGTAAGTTTAAAGGCAAAAGAACGATCAACCTTGTTTTTTGCAGTTATTGAAATAATTTCTGAACAAATTGATAGAAAAAAATAGAATTATTATTATTATTGCATACCCCAAGTCTTTTAACCTACACACACAAAATCAAATTAATATCACACAAAATTGAGATCAGTTTTGACAAAATAATAGAAGTTATTCTGTTTAAAAGTACACTGATGAGTAAAGATGGACTCACCTCATGCAGGAGAAGTGACTCAAATCCTCTCTTTAATGGCTTAGTGCACTGACTGAATTGTTCCTCTGTTGACCATCAGACTAAAGGATTCGTGAGGATGAGGCTGCAATGCAGTGAGCGTTTCAGAGGGAAGGGCAGAGATAAGGTTGGCTTATTAAGCGGGATAGAGCTTGTGTGTTTGGTGTGTGTGTGATGTCATAGGTCATCTTTTTGACGGTGGACGGTAGTAGCTAGATGTAAACAACTGATTGTTTATTATATAGTGACGTGTGTAATGATACATTTGATTTTAATTATAGTACTCTCTCCATATTCAAGGGTAATTAAGTTTACTGACCGTCTAACAAAAAATCAATTATGGGTCTTGGGGGCAAAGGGGTCGTCAGACTCGACTGCACAGGAATATTTTATATATTCATTTAAAGCAATTTTCCTGAATTGTCTTGGGCAGTATGCATAAATGTAAAAAAGAAATATATCAATGACATCTGAGACTGTGATTTTTAAGCTGAAAACAAAACAAAACAGATGGAGTGTAACTGGGATGCATTTCACCTTCATACTTTGCTTTTTCATTTGTGCTTTTTGTAATCATTATTTTTGATAGTTAGAAGGGCCATCTTATTGACGTGGAGGAGAGAGAAAATGTTATCTAAAACACCGTTTCTATATCCAACTGCTCCCTATGTGTCTTGTGATTGGTTGGAATTAAAAGGAAGCCTTGTATTCAAAGAACATTTGTGTCAAAGTGGAAAATCCTTTGTTTCCAGCTGAGTTGAGGCATAACTTGGAAGAAATACTCCCATGACGTGTTGTCTATTTGCACACACATGACTGGAATTATCATGAACACACTATGACAAGGTTTTTCATTTCATAAGACATGCTTTCCGTTATAATTACCTGTATCTTTAAACAGATAAAATAACAACCAAATAACAGGTGATGTAACTATGTATCAATACAATATCTTGTTTGTGTGTTAAGCCATGTCAAAGCAGATTTTCGGTTATGACACGTTTTCTGAATCTGAACATATATTTGTTTATTCATTTTTTGCTCTTTCGGTCCTCCATACAGGGATAGACAATGTGACAACATCAGATAAAGAATCCCCACTTCCCATCTGTTTCATCTATTGTACATTAGCTTCAGAGTTTTCATCAAAGTGGCTCTCTTGTTTTCATCCGGCGTTTGTGGAAGTCACAGGGCACACAATCTTTGAGAAAACGGAACTAGTAATTTTGAGAAATCCAATTCTGGTCTGAGAAATGTTGGAGAAACGAAAGAGAAACAGTCTTGACTTAGGTTATACTGCTGCCCAGAGGCCGTATTTAAAGCAGGACGTTGCGATAAAACAACACATAAACGCCCAAAGAGCTCCTGGGAAACACATGTCTAATAATTGTAATTTACTGGGAAAGTATTCTTTTTATTCATTATTTTGAGTCTACATCTTGCATTTGAAGAGATGCAAGTTGGCATTCAAAGGGAGAACTACGTTACCCATGATACACAGCGGGTTGTGCTACAGTACTCCTGCGCCGTGCATTCTCATCTCGACAGAAATGTGGTCCATGACCGCCACAGTGCCTGAGCAGGTTGACATGGCGTTCAGGATTGAAGATTAGTGCCATTCGGGCCCTCCAACGCGTAACATAAATCGTAAGTGAGCTCTGCTCCTTTTTAAAATCGCGATTTTACCCAGAAGTGTACATGTTGACATCTTCGCTCCATCGCCAATTAGCGGCTAGCTATGTGCTAACCAAAAGCCAAATCTCAAAGTTGGCAGCACTTTGAGATTTGGCATTGAAAATAAACCTCCAAGTGAGAGGCTCTGCAACAAGAACGAACGACGCCTAAACATAGCAGTTTTGTACCGAGTATGTTTTAATTTAGAAGTTAAAGGAGCCTTTCACTTGTCCTCCAAATACGAGCTGACCAATGTCAACTCCTGGTGAATGTTAAGTTAGCCAACAGTGTTGTGATTTCCGGTTGGAAGCTGTGCCATAACATGTTACGACATGGAAACTCTGCGTATTCAAAGATAGATGTACAGTATTTGCAACTGGAGGACTTCTTCTTAGTTTGGGTAGCTGACGGATAACGGAATGGAATGGGTGCATGCTGCTTCCTCAAACAGTCCGCCACATTTTTTTAATCCCAGTCAAAGTTCACTCAATGACTTTTGTTCCTGGTTGTGCGTGTATCAAATCGTCCTTTCATAATAATGTCGTATAACCAGTGAGACATACAACTTAACTTTTGGCATGGTTTAGAACTTACCCGTTTTGACATTGTGTTTTATGACACACATACAAGTTAGTTTGTTTCAAAACGTCCTACAGAATATATTACTATCCTGTGTAACACGTTTCATATATTTTTTAACGCAATCGTCTAAGGAAATTTGGCTTGTTAAAGTTAAATAGTAAATTTTAAGAGTGGCTGAGCTCCCAGGTTTGGAGATAAGACGTTCTATCTTTGGTGTCAGCTTAAACATTCTCCAAAATATTCTTTCTTTTGTATGATTAGTTTCACAGCCATTGAGGCTCAAAAATTGAAGTAAACAAATCTTCACCAAACCCAAATTCCAAAAAACTGACTACTATCGGGTTCAACCTTATTTTTTGTAAAAGATAAAATACTTGTTAAAATCATTGAGAATAAAATGGGAGGGTGTTTTGCCTCATTTTGGCCATTTTTAGTTCCACATTTCCAAGCCGATTTAGAATCATAGCAGGGCAATTCAAAAAGATTTCGTCGAATTCTATTTCTACAGAGTTCAACGTAATCGTTACATGATCAAATCAAGATTCAATATGGCATTGACTGGCTCCCCCCCCCCCCTTTTTTTTTTACGATTACAAGTATTGTTTCAACACATCATTAACATCTCTGAAAACACATCCGACTCTTAAGCAATATTCAAGAAATAAGACGAGCAAAAAAAATATGCTAACTCGACCATATGTATATTTTAAATTAGAACTTTTCCTTTCTGTGGATGCGTCCCTCTATTTTCCCCCTCATCAGGGTGGTGGGTGAGCTGAAACCTATCATCGCTGCCTTTGGGCAAGTAGGATACATCTTGAACTCGTTGCAAGCTATTTGCAATTTCGCCTCATTGCTTGATACAAAATTGGTGTGTTCTGCTAAAGTGTGATACCAAGGCCGAATTGCAACATCTTTTAAAAGGGCAAAAGCCAAACAGAATTTAACTTTAATTGTGCAATTTTCCTCTTCTTTCATAGTGTGCTGGTGAAGGTGGCATCCATAAAAAAGGGAGAAAGATGATGATAATGCCGCACATCATCACTCGTGGCACACTGCGAAGGGCGGCAGCACTGCGTCAATTGCTGCCGTGCGTAGCTGTCCATGACTCGCCACATTCATCGTGCAGGTGCGTCTTCCGCCTGCCCCCTCCGCACCCTGCAGGCTGGCATTGGTTCTCGACATCATCCAGCTTGGCGGCCCATCAGCCCAAACATCAACCACCAGGGGGAGAAACGTCCACTTCTTCATCTCAGACATCAGATCAGCAAGACAAAGATGGACCCGGTGTTGAAGAGGTAGACCCTTTGCAGGACAAGTCCATTGGCCTTGTTCAGAGATTCAAGAAGACCTTCAAACAGTACGGGAAGGTGATGATCCCGGTGCATCTCCTCACGTCTTCATTTTGGTTTGGGACCTTCTACTATGCTGCTATGAAGTAAGTGATTTCATGGCACTTGCATGGAAGAGTTTACAATTTGCAGACACATGGAGGAAAAAAGCATATCAAGCGTGTTACAATAAATGTAAATACATTTGAAGCCATGATTGGAGACGTGGCCAATTTGTCAGAGCTCTGCTCTCTGATCATCATCAAAAACTGGACATCAATGCCACTTTGCTGTAGTTACACATTCAATAAAATTGTATGGTAGCTCTCGGTTTACAATAAAATTAATTTGCTGCTGTTGATGATTTTTAAGGTGCAAAATATGCTTTTAGGTTGTTGAATGTTGTTTTAAAAAAATATTTTGGATTTTTGTGATTTAATTACAGAAGAAAAGCAATATACTTGATGGGGATTTCAATTTCTGTACCTATGATTTTGTCTTGGTTTATATTCTTTTACTATATTACGGCAGGTTTGACTATTTTGGTCACTATTATTTTATCTCGACTAGAAAAGCCACCACCAAAACCACCACCTGATGGAAATCCGATTTACTGTGTTATATTTTGATGAACTTCGCTTGTCCACCAGAAATGTCTATCCAACGGGGAAGGTGGCATCACTCTTATTCAGTTTCTTTGAATAAAGAGTTGAGAAATTCAGTCACTGAAAAACACTCAATAGATGAGCTCAGGATAGTTAATTAACCAAATGTCAAAAGACTTGGATACTTAGAGTTTATATAAAAGGTCTCCATACCCCTATTCAAATGCCAGGGTTATGTGATGATGTACAAATGAAAAATGTTTTCCACCATTATTGTGACCTATAACCTTTGCAAGTCAATTGAAAAAAATACAAGAGAAAATAATGGATAATGTGGTTTCACAATTTTACACACCCTTTCATGGCTGTGTTCAACATTACCAAGCTACATCCTAATTAATCGTAACTGCCTCTGAATAACCTCGCATAAAGTTCATTCACGTAAGACGCAGAAAGATTCCATTTCATCAAAGCAATCATCTCGTTGGACGGCATCGTACGGGAGATGGGTACAAAGGAATTGCCAAGGCCATAAGCGCGGAACGCAGTGAAGACAATCATTGATAATTGGACACAAGAGTGAGTGACATTACCAAGAACATTGGTGAAAATAAGCAAAGGAAGGCTGGCAGCAACAATGAAGTTTCCGAAATAGTGTACATCTGATAACAATTGCCTAGCTTCTTCATAAGTCTTGGCTATGGGTTGAGGTGGCAAGAAAAAAAAACTTCAAGAATATATTTTTGCATCACAATGGCCCAAATTGCCAGAAGATTAAGATTTGGTAATGGCCCAGTCAGAGTCCAGACCTGAACACAACCTAGATCATCTTTATTTCCCCTTTAAGATTTTGTTGTTTCAATTTTTTTAGTTGTCCAGATGTGTAGGTTTTGGGCAGATGATTGACAAGGGAATGTTCCTTTCCAAATGAGTATAATTGTGTATGATAATTATGAAAACAACTGTGTAGAAACTTTGTTTTACCCATAAGTCTAAATCATTACATGTTTTTCATTACCTTTCTCCAGAGGTGTGAATGTAGTACAATTCTTGGAGATGATCAATGTGCCAGAAACTCTTGTTGGACTATTGAGAGACTCATCTAGTGGTTATGCTCTGACTGCTTACGCCATGTACAAGGTAATTTACGTTCGTTTGTGCATTCATTCACTGATCATTTTTTATACACGAAAACACACCTACTTATCACACTTTGGATTGGAGAAATTGTCTGTTGATCAAATCGGCTAATTTCGCTAACACCGATGTGTATAGTTAGTTGCACGCTTTTTCAGACTTGGTTCACGCGACAGACGTTTGCGCGTGTAACTTTCTGCTAGTTATAAACCCCACAATGGGTTTGAATTTCAGCACACATGGTAGACCAAAAAGCACAAAGTACATTACATTTGGGAATTTAAATAACACAAGCTGTTATTTAAATGTTGACATTAGGAATGATGCATTTTGGGGTTCACATCAGCAGTTATGCGTGGAGTTAGTTAACTAGCTATCCCTTCACCTAACAAAATGTTTACTCTGATGATTCATTTTTCACAACACTCCAGATACCCAACTGCTGTAGACAAGTCATTAAAAAGTGAACCGTCCCTAATTTGTCACGTAGCTTTCAAAGCTAATGGGATGCTGCCTGAGTGGGCGGTGTATTGTTTATCTGCTGACTAGTCTGTGTCTGTCCTCTTCCAGATTGCCACTCCTGCCAGATACGCAGTGACTCTGGGGGGCACGTCTCTGTCTGTTCAATACCTCCGAAAGCACGGCTACTTATCCACACCGCCGCCAGTCAAAGAGTACATCCAGGACAAGATGGAGGAAACAAAGGAGAGGTTTTCAGAGAAAATGGAAGAAACAAAAGAACTCCTCTCAGAGAAAATGGAAGAGACTAAGGACAAGCTGTCTGAGAAGCTACAAGAAACCAAAGACCGAGTATCTGAGGGGAAAGCATTTTTTAGGAAGAAAAATGATTAGAAAGCATTGCAGGTGGTGCCTCAATAAATGATCTAATTAAGGTCTGAAATAATCTGTAATTTGGAGCTAGACTGGGGGGAGATGAGCAAGATGCATTTGTTCTGAAAATGTCTTTGTCGTCTACGTATTAGTCACATTCATGAACAGTACGGTGTTAATTGTAGACCAAGCAGCAGCTTGGCAAACCCCTGGCACGCCTTCCTTCAAGCACCCCAACCCCTCAACCTCCTCGGGTAATTACAGCAGCTCAAGCGATCAGCGCTTTAACTTTTTGTAATGCATCAAGCGTTAATAAAGGAATGACACAGAAAAAGCCTTCTGATTGTTGTCAAGCTTAAACTTGATGCCTGTTACAGCTGCATGTACAAGATCCTCAAAGCCTGTCTCGAGGCTCAATGTGCCCCTGTATCATTTTTTTTTAATGTACATACTGAGAAAAATGCATTTTCTATGTAATAATATGACATTGACCCCTTAGCCAATACTGTACGACGAGTGAGACTAATAATAAATGAAACTAACAATTAAAACCCACGCATCACGTTAATACATTATTTTGTTTTACTCATTCAGTTATGTTCTATATAAATGCATGAACAGCAATGCTTTTATCGTTGTTCTGAGGAGCGGCTCAGAGCAAGTCGGTTTAAATGCAAATAAGATACCTAATATCCCACACAAGATGTACGTCTCCCTTTTACGGTCAACATGTTTGTAGTTTTTTAGCTGAGGTAGCGTTTACTTGCGCTGCAAACGTTTTGATTGAGAAAAAGATGTTAGCAGCAGAAGACTTGTCCATACATACATAAGGCGTAACAAATCCCCTCACAATATTTATGAACAGATCTTCTCCGAAGTAAGCTAATGCTAGCGTTAGCGAGAAGCTAACGAATGCATTTCACACATTATTGTATTCCCAAGAATAAAACAGCACATTTGATGCAATTCATCTCAAAATACACCCACAAGAAGTAAAACATAGAGCGCACAGCTCCAAAGTCAGCAGAAAGACTGATGCTAATGTCTTGTAAACAAGCACTGCAGTCAAGCTACGCAGTAAGCTAATACTAGCACTAGTGAGAAGCTAACGAATGCATTTTACACATTATTGTGTTCCCCAAGAATAAAACAGCACCTTCAATGCAATTCATCTGATACAACTACTCAAAATACACCCACTAGAAGTAAAAACATAGAGCACTAAGCCCCCAAAACAGCAGGAAGACTGATGCTAATGCTATCAAAACGAGTGCATCATAGACACGCAATAATATGAACGTGAAATACAGTTTGTATTTTTGTGTCATCTCAAGCTTACCGTGTCCATCGTGTCCATAGATTGGAGGAACCGAACCATCAGCGAAAGAAAGTCTTTCAGCGAGTCTTTCTCTATACTGGCAAACCTTTCTGAAACACTCGTCCTTGAAGAAGCAAGACTTTGCCCACAGACGTGGGAACACTGCTTGAAAAATGAAATTCGACCGGGCGCTTTTTTGAGGTTCTGATGCTGGAGGACGGTGCAATAAGTTGTGTAGCTTGATGCATCCAACAACAGAACATTTTGATCTTTCCACTTCGGCATCCTTGAGTTGTTTGGACTACAAAAGTCTCTCTGAGTAATAAAGATGGCTGATTGGCGAAACAGTTGGCCACACCCATTACCTTGTTTGGTAGTCCCGCCCCAAAGGATGTGACGTAATATATATCAGTACGTCATAGAAAACGGGAGCAAACCGAACGAAGTAAAAAATAGCCCACAAACAGAAAATAAAAGTATCTCTGCAACACCTGGCGAGGTGGATTACAGTTTTCTACAATCTTGGAGACTCCAAATGCACAATAAAATGAATATAAAAGCAAAAAAGAGGATTGTTCATGATAGTCTATATATGGTCTATTACACTTTTACATCTTTTTTGTTGACACTAAAGAGGTTCTTGGTTTTCTTTTGGGCTTCTCCATGGCAACCACAGCTGACTCATTGGTGTGGGTTCATCGATTTAGTTTTTCACTCAGAATTTAATTTCTCTTCTGTTAAACTCTGAATTTATCTTTCAGTATGAATGGTATTTTTTGGGGGGTCACATTTTTGGCAACCGACACTGCATCCAAATAGTGTAGTGTAGTGTGTGAGTGCAGAACAGTTACAATGACCTCCACTGTCTAAACTAATGTTAATCTGTTTATACAGTCCAGTTCCCCCCACTCCCAGCGCAAGCACCTGTCGGCCCCCCATACTGGAGGAATGACAGAAAGGACAGAGGCAGCCTGGCTGCGATGCCATGAAGGAAGGACAATCTGTGTCCCTCGGGTGGGAGTCAGTGTCCAAACATGACCCAAGTGACAGGATACCTCTCTGATGACTGGGTCAAACACAGGCCAGGATTTATGTATTCATTTATTTATCTATTTATTTATTCATACATTAATCTACAAAGACAATTTTACTAACAATAGGCTAAACCAAAGCTTTCTTCATTTATCTCACAAGTAAATAATAAATTAATAATAATAAATAAATCAACCTATCATCCATCATCCATCGAAACATTTCAACTTTTCTTTCAGTCGCCACTAGGATGCAGTGTTCCTGCAGCTATACCTTCTCAACCTTGAGTACTACTGAGTTTTTTACACCAAGTACCACCGAAAATAAGTAATTCTATAAGTTAAAAATTAACATGACCAACATTAACATACAAAAGTGTAATAGGCTTAAGGTTTCATCAAAAATAATTTAATTCCGAGTAGTATTCATTCAAGTATTCATTATTATAAGCCAATATTTTGCACAGTATGAACAGGCATTTGATATGTGCTTTTAAAATAATGGATGTATGGAATATAAAAATTGAATAAAAATTGTGGGCTTGCCGGAGCCCACCTCAACTGTGATTGGCAAAGAAGCGCAATACACCAATGGCAGGGCACAAATAACCATTCATTATCCTATTTACACCTATGACAAGTTAGTTGATCGACCATGTATGTTTTGTGGGAGGAAACATGAGCACCAGGAGAAAACCCACGCATGTACGGGGGGAACATGCAAACTGACATGACGCCTCCACACTGCAAGTTTGGAAGAATACTTAAGACTCCATAGTTTAAGTATTCATCATTTACTTGTATAAGTGTACAATTTGAGAATGTAAGATTTTTCCAGGGGGTATAGTTTGATTATGAAACTGGATATTTTTATTTATTTTCATTTCCTTGGGGAATACTTGAACAAAGAGTTATTTCTTTTTTGCGTGACCAGTAATGCATGGACTTCTCTCAACATCAGGTACTGCTGCCAAGATGTAGTTGAAAGGATTTGATTGTGTCGTATTTGGTAAAGGGCAAACTAAAAAGGGATGTGAACAGCATCAGCGTTGTTGTGCCCCTCATGTTTTTTTTAAATTTTATTTTATTTAAAGGGCAGGAGGCAGGGCCTAGCCACCTTCCCTCTGCAGACAAGTGAGTCAAAGTACTTTCACTCCTCTGACTGTTGTGACAAGTTGCCTGCCAGATGGTGTCTGTCTGTAAATAAGTTTAGGTTGCTGTTGAATACTGTAATTTCCGGACTATAAGCCGCGACTTTTTTCCAAAATTTTGGACCCTGCGGCTTATAGTCAGGTGCGGCTTATATAAAAAAAATTCGTGATTTTTGTGATGACTTGATCACTTTTACTCTTAACACTATTATATACAGTAAAAGCTACAAAACAAACTGACAAATAACTCGTTTTCAAATCAGACGAGTAAAAACTGGTCAAATATTAAAAATAAAAGATATTATTAAAAGTGAAGACAATTTGCAATTCTAGTAATGACACATGAATTTGATGCACAATTTGTCTTCGCGGGACACATAGAATGATATGGCGGGCCGTATCTGGCCGCCGGGCCTTGAGTTTGACACCTGTGCTCTAAACCCTTTCTCTTACTCTGCCATGTCACTCAGAGATTACACAAAGCAGTGGCGCTGTTTGGACCATCTGCATTGTATTAAAACCCAATCAATCAGCATTTAAATTCAATTCTTCTGACATTTTGCTCACCAAAAACAAGTTGTAATGAATGTGAACTTTTAATGCATTTTATTCAGAAGGTTACTTTGAACCTTAAACGGCGGCGCGGCGTACTTATGGACATGTTCAAGTATGTTATTAAAACGTTAAAAAGGCTTTCTATGTACTGTCTTTCTTTGTAAAAAAAACTTGTGTGCACGTGCGGCTTATGTAAGAAAAAAACTGAAATATCCCTGAATTTTAGCTGGTGCGGCTTATAATCCGATGCGGTTTATAGTCCGGCAATTACGGTAATATACCAAGACGTATGCTTCATGCATTTCATTACTTTGCAGGGCAGAGTGAGTTATTTGCTTCTAGCTCACGAGGATCTATGCCCATGTTTTTAACAAAAACACGACTGATATGAGAGAGAATTTGATTTCTGATGAAGCTCGAATTTGACCTTCACAAGGCTGCATATCAGAGAGAACTCAGCATATTCAATTTATTTTGCAAGAAAAAGACCCCCAAACCTAACTTGGCAACACTGAAATTGAATAAAAATACACCAGCACTAAAAAGTTTTGATTGAAAAGTGAGGTTGGGAAAGTTTTCTAATTAAAAATCATTCTCATTTCGTCACTAACCTTCAAAATGTAGAAGTAACCAATTTCTTTTTTTTTTTTTGGGATAAAATAACTCAAGATACAGACATTTCTCACGGAGCGTCTACAAGCTACAAACAATCAGTGATTATCTGATCAAAGATCACACACGCATTTGCAAACATAATATGGCTCCCATTAACATCTTGACAACCAATTTTGATGGAAGCAAAACATTTATTGCGTATGGAACAAATTAGGTGGAATGTTTTTATACAGGTACTTCAGTACATAAACTCGGGCTGTTGTTAGTTTTGGTTCATTACAACACATTTTGACCCCGAGCAAACTTTTTTCATTATGTCCTGAAATTATTAACATCAAAGAATATTTTCAATGCATTTAATATTTCATATATTTCAGACATGATTTATCTATTTTTTTAAAATCTTTTACCCATAACAAAATGACTGAAAGTCTGAATTCTGACTTTAATGTGAGAATTCTGACTTTAAGGTGAGAATTCTGACTTATTCTTCAGAATTTTGACTTTAAAGTGAGAATTTTCACTTCAGCTGAGATAGGTTCCAGCTCACCCGCAATGCACCAAAATAGCTGAATGGATGAATATTAATTTAACAAAGACTGAAAATAAATTGCTGAGCACAATGAAATTCACACTAAAGCATCACATTTATTGCATCTACCAGACAAATGTATTGTGTGTTTCAACACTGGCGCATTCAATGAAAAGGTTACTTCATTTACGCTGATAAGTTTTAATGGAGAGGGCAGCACGCTAAATTGTAACCTCAATTAGCTCTTGGGTTATGTTGGCCTAAGCATAAAAATAATTAAATCTGCAACATTCATAACACTAACACCCCTCCCCCCTAAAAAGACACACAAAAAATTAACCACTTTTAAAGTTTTATTCATTTTAGACTGTAGTTTGACTACAGCATGATTACAAACAGAAAGGTTTTGACTACAACAGCACTTGGAGCAACATTTTTTTTTGTCTTTTTTGTAAAAGTATTGCAATAACAGACCTTAGGCCTAAAACCTAGTATACATCACAATTTCTTAAATAAAAAAGAAGGTACACAACAATTTTACCCCTCTGTGTGTGTGCACATACTTTCATACATACAGAGAGAGGGGGGGTTGGGGGCAAGGTGTGGGAAAACAAAAGTATATTTGTAAATAAAGCAAACTAATGACGGAAGCAGTCCTATAGTAACCGCTGTGACAGAGAATTATGAAAAAGAGAACATTTTTGATATAATTCTTGATGAAACATTTTGTTAGCAAGCACTTGACACTGGACTTCTCATCAAAAAAAGGTCATACAGAGCGTGCCGCATAGACAATTGAAAAAGAAAAATCAGTCTGAATTGAAGTTAGTTCTTCAAGCTAGTGCAGGAAACCAACAAAGGAGGAAAAAGAAAAAATAGAGGAGCTAACAGGACTTCATCCAGAGAGACAACTGCCACTTATTTGGTGCTTTGAAGAGAAAATGGCGCATTGCTATGTACATTGTCTAGAAAGAACGAACATGCTCTGCCGTTAAGTACAGTGGAGTATTTTTCAGTACGTCTGTAAATAAATGACTGCAGGTTAAACACAAGATTTTGCTCAAATATACTGTGCCATTTTAACATCATGAACAAAAACCCCCCACAAAGTACAATTAATTGATTTATCTGTGATTTTCCTGTTTGCTTTCACACTGCTGAGTACGCACGCACACACATATACTTTGATGATGTTCTCGGGTGTTGTGTCGTTATGGACAAAGATTCTCATCGGTTTATACTTTGGCAGATTAACAAACCTTCAAGTAAACTAAGGAATGGGATTTGACTCATATTCCTTGATCAACTGTGGAAAGTCCTGTGAATGTTCTGAACTCCTGCTGCAATGCCGGTGACTTTTCCCTATCTATTGTCATGTTGTTCTTTTGACAGGAGCTATGAGTGGCATGCTCCATTTTGCCTCAGTTGCAAAAAATTACTATCATCGATTATTATGCCCATCCATGTTGACTACAACATATTAAAAAGAATAGGTGGGTACAAACATATACTTTATTTTTCCAACTTCAGTGGACATCAGACTTGTAGACATGTCCCATATAAATGGACGTTGAACAATGCAAGTTGACCTTAACGTGCCCTGGCGTACGTCATAAATGCTTTTTTTTGAGCGAGAGAGATGTGTCGACTACACATTTAGTAGTCATTCGTGGCTTTAGGAAATCTGCCGGCCAGTAACCGAAGAATGGCGACGAGTGTCAACGTCTTCATCTATCTCATTCGTCGTCTCCTTCAATCAATTGTATGAGGGAGCACATTTTGTGATGTAACCGTATTTGAAGCATACTTTCATTTTTCCAAAAAAGACAAAGCACATTTTTAACTTGGAGGCCTTTACAAATTTGATGCTGCCTTCTTAAGTTTTATATTTTCTATACATTATGTTACATTATTCACAACATTTTTGTGGTGTCTACCCATTGGGTAGGATATGTGCATAATATATATTCAAGTTATATACAGCACCTTACAAACAAAAGACAGACTACTGAAAAAGCACCGTTGGAAGTGAGGCACAACAAAGGTGGGAGCTTTTTTTGAGTGCAAGTGGGTTCCTATGTCTGCTCCGCACACATACGCACACACAACAACTTACTGGTTGAAATGGCTCCAGCTGCTTTACTGTGGAGGGGGTGCTGCGTCAGTGTTCCAGTATTATGAACTTGGGAGCTCAACATGCAGTGCAGAGGTGAACAGTGGCGATCCACATATGCGCGCTCAGGTTGAAATTCCAAGATAACACAAATGTACATGGAGGCCACGTTTGGATGGGAATCAGCACGTGTACTGCTTAATTGGCTAACGTTAGCATTTTTTTCTGCTTGAACTCAGACAGCTGGAGCACCCTCAATAAAGCAGCTGTAAAGACTCCAAAGCAGCAGTTGGACTGATGTGGTCTGCTCAAACATGAACATTAGGCACCTTTTTTAAAAGAAAAAAAAAAGAAAAAAAACTCAAATAATTGTAACATGCAAACCTCCTTGTAGAAAACATAGTTAATCTTTGTATCCCCCATTTACAAGCCACGACCGAGTAGACAGATGAAGCAAGGAAGAAAGAAAAAAAAAGCTTAAAAAAATAAAATAGAAGGACTTTGAAGAAGCCCCCCCCAATCAGACGCCCATACATTTTGTGAAGAATGAAGAAAATGATAGATGCTATTTCTTTCCCCTCGCATGAAGCCAATTTGGTCCCAATATGGAAACGTTTGACTGCAGAGGTTCAGACCTCTTATGTTTTGATTGTTTGAAGGAAAAGATGGGCATGGGAGGGGCTCGATAAGCAGCAGTAGCCAAAAAAAAAAAAAAAAAAAAAGCAGTAGCAGCAATAGCAGCAGCAATGTAACGCGCACACAGAACGAGAGAAGGCCTTCTTCATTCAAACTGACGAGCATAACTTAACTTTCAGTTCATTAAGGCCACCGTGCTGATATCTTTGAATATGTGTTGAATGAGGCGATATCAAAGTGAGAAAAAAAATCTTCTGCATGGGTTCCTCATTTTATGATGGTCCTAATGGGACGAATAGTGTACAAGAAACCTGATTGCACAGTGGCATAAGATTACTTCATGCAAAATGGGGAACCACCTGTCGTTCTTTTGATCTGGATATTGCAATTCTATTCTTTGACCAACCAAAAAAACAAATGTTTTAAAATTAGATTAGGCTATGTTTAAAACAAAATAAAACTGGGTCAACACCGGAGTCAGAGAACCCTCAAGATGTTTTATGTTTTCTGATGGGAGGCTCATTTTTAGAAAAATCTCAGGATCCCCAGTGATGACAAGTGGAACAATAGAGCCTGGATTGGACTGCGGCATGTTTTTTGTTGTTGTAATTTAACTCTATTCTCTCCCATCATGCACCTCTGGCTTTTTAAAGTGAGACTTTGAATTCTAATGAAGGCTTCATTAATTCTGCTCCAATGTAGACTAGTGCCAAATGTCCTTGAATGTCAAAACTTAAAGCCAAAACACACAGGCACATACACATTTTGCTTCAACAGTCACATTAAGTGCTGTGCTTTTTGTGTGTGTGTGTGTGTGTGTGTTGTTAAAAGGTCTCTCGCACGCACACACGCACGCACACAAAATGCAGCCAGCAGGAAGCAGGACGAGCCCGGTGCTCAAGCAAATCCAGTCTCCACTTTAAAGGGGATTGGCGGACTCAGCGTTATTTTCTCCACATGGATCGAAGAAAAAGATGAGTGTTTGGTAAAGGACCTCAAAAAAAATGCGGTGGAGAGGAAGGAGTAGGGAGGGCACACTGAATGTTCCCAATGAAAACAAGCTCAAGAAAAGAGAAAGCACAAGAGTAGAGAAGGCAACAATGAACAGAGAGAAAGGCTAGATTTTCAAATAGTTTGTTCTCCCTTTTGGAAAAGGAGCCCTCCTGTAGCCCTTGGACTGTTTGCACAAAATTTTGCCATCCACAGCAATCCTCGCTACGTGTGTCGTCTTGCTTTGATTGTAGCGATATGATAATGACGATTTTCTTTACCACCATGGCAGACTTCACTCAAAATGCACTGTTAGGGGGAAAGGTGGTGGTGGTGGGGGGGGGGGGCATGATACAGGAAACGGGAGACGGCACTCTGCTATGAGCAGACAGCTGGGTGGACAGTTAAAGGAGGCTTTTTGTATTTCCTTTGATGGAGAAAATAAAGGTTCTGTCATTTTGGTGCAGGTACAGGTCACTATAGCGAACATTAATATAGGTTGTTTTTCAGTGATTGATGTCATTATCATTTAAGTTTTTGAGGAGTTGGGTGTAGAATTGGATGGTTTGAATCTTAACTTGGAATTCAAGAAGAAAATGTCACACAGCATGTTGTGAGGTCTTGGAGAGTTTGTCTACCCAGCTGCCCAGGAACATTCGCATGTTCTGCTCTCACTGGCTGAATGAAGCATGGCAGGAGTCTCAATGTGCCTGTGGTGAAAGCAGGCCCAGATGTGATCGGCTTTAAAAAAAAAACAAAAACAAAAAGGACATAAGCTTATAATACTTGGTTTTTGCTCGCCAAACACCTTTGGAGCTAAAGTTCAGTCACTCGGTCCATTTGTAAGACAGAAAACGAAATTAAACATATACTTTCCCTCTTTAACAACAAAAAGATAGTGCAACTTTTAGATAACTTCGATTTTTTTTTTTTTCAAAGTCTGTCTCTTTCCTCTCCCCGTAGTTTGTTTCCTCGTGAACCTTGGCACTAAGATATTTGTGTGTGAGTGTGTGTGAGTCACTTGTTTTATTTAGGTCCTTTGATTCTCCGTCCTGGCTTTGTGCACAGATCCCGGTCCAAAAAAGTGTACAAAAAAATAATAATAAAAAAAAAAAGAAGCTATGCTCCTCCATTCCTCCAGATAAGGTTTCCATCTGTGTCCTCCAACCTTTCTTGTTGAAGACAAGACTCCATGCACAGCATAATTCTGCCCCAGCACTGATTGCCGACTGGTTGGTAAAAGCAGAAAGAGCGGGCGGAAAAAAAGGACTTTCTCTCTTTTCTTGATTTGTAGAAGCTATAATTGCTGTTTGTTGTGCACAGGAGCCTGGACAAAGGCGCGAGAGTGAGAGACCAAGGTCTTTGGGTGGTCCCGCTCACACCAGGTCCTCCGGTTGGCCGTCCTTCGTCTTGGAAGGTTCTATTGTGCTTTCTGATTGGCCCTGCGGCTGGATCATCCTGCTTCCCGGCTCCCCGCATTCCCCCACCCTTTGGTTATTGCTTAGCTGGTGAAGAAAGAATGTGGAGCTGATCACTTCGCTGTACGCGGGCGGGGGGGCTTCCATGCGCCCGTGGAGACTGGAGTTGGCCACGCTGATGCCCGAGTTACTGCTCGGTGGCCTGGGGCCGCTGGGCCCTCCGCCGCCTCCCACGTCGATCAAGTCGCTGTCGTAGATGGTCCTGTTCGGCGGCGCCCTCACCGATTCCCGATTGAGCTCCATCTGCTGTTCGGGGTCGCGGAGTTGCAGGGTGCAGGGTCCCTGGTACGGGGGCGGCTCCTCGCCGTCTGACAGCGAGATGGTGGGCGGCAGGTCAATCTGGTGTTGCAGGTACGGATAGGTGGGCTGAAAGCGGCTAAAGCGGTCTCTGTGCATGAAGGCGGGAGCGGTGAAGCGATCCCTGGCCTGGGGGGCATATAACACCTAACAGACAGAAATGGCTGCTTTAGTCAAATCTAAAATATGCAACAGTTGAAAGGGTCAGTCAGTGGCATTTGTGTTGAAAAGACTCCTTTCATCAAGTACAGCTTTCAAGTGAAAGATTCCTTGCTCTAACCAATTTGCTGCGCATTGGCTAACTAGAGAATGCAATTCCTGAAGAAATTGCGTTTGAAGGCTGAGAGGCTGAATGATGTCGAAAATGTAGCAGTAGCACGCCCAAAAAGTGAGAGGAATAAAATAGAATAATAATAACAAAAGTGTAGAATGACGTGTGTGTGTAAGGCCTCAGCACAATTACGACGTGTGTGGGAACATTTTGGTTTGTCTAAGAATTTAAAAGGCAAGTCTAATAAAACAAATGGTTTAATAATGACTTAAAAGAAACATTGTCAGCTTGTCTGCTATCTCGAAAAAGGCCTCAAACTCAAATAAAAGAGGTGTAAAAACAAATACCAATTTTCTTCCTGAAGAAAACATCCTGAAATTAAACCGCAATAGCACTCTGCAGACTGCAGACGATTAGAGACCAGCACGTTCTTGGAAAAGGATTTCAGCCATTCTCAATCAGCATTTGCATGTCAATTTGCACAAGGATTTCATGGGCACATCATGCGCCAGCATTTTATGGAACTCGGTTGTGTAGTTTAAGCAACCCTGCTAAATGGCAAACAAGCGTTCAAATCTTGTCAGAGGAAATCGGAGGCAACACAAAAGCTTAGCGCAAAATGGTACTGCTGGGAAGAGTGAATTTACAAGAAATTCCAATGGAAGGGAGAAGAAGACTGCATTTGTACTTTTTCAACAAAAATGAAAGCTGCAAACTGCATTGGAGTTCATTGGAGAGCAATACTAAGGTAGTAGTTGCCAACAATACTCGGACTGTTAATACACATCGGCGGGGGACGCAGTTTTAACTATAATAGCCCCTAAAAAAATAACTTCCAAATAAATTCATAAATAAAATGGAATATTTGCCCCACCTTACTATTAACTACCCCGGGTGATGCTAACGACTTGAATATTTCTGCCCCTTTTACCAAAAATGAACAGCATGCAAGAAACAATTCATTGAATTGACTGATCGAATTGCAAGTAGAGCAAGTATCACTTGCAAAAGGCACAATTATACCCCTGAACAAATACAAAAGCAATAATTCCACCTCATTTAGCCTCCCTTATCATTTCTCACCCATTTAAAACATCAACTTTGTTTGAGCTGCGTTCAAATGGAAACCATTTCAATTAAGCAATTTGTCTCATACACCCCCACAGACAGGTAGTCTAGATGGCTGACTGGAAAATAATAAGGCGGTGAAGGAGGGGGATGAGGAGCATAGCAAAGGATGAAATTAGACGCAATATGAGAAAGACTCACAATGGAAGTACAATAATAATAATTAGAAAGAAAAAAAAAACCACAGTAATGAGACATGGAAGCCGCAAATGGAAAGCAAGCAGAAATAAAGGTCAGAGACAAAGAAGGGAAATAAGACATGCAATATAGAGCAAAAAAATAGCAAATGGTATAGAAGCAGACTAGACAGATTGATAGACGGAGGGTGGGGGGGTGGGGAGCTGATAGAGGGAGCAGTGCGCAGCAGAGCGGGGCAGCTCTCAGACGGCTGTCTAGACAGTGTCAGGGGAGGTGCTGCTGATTAATGACGCACCAAACACACACGCGCCACTCTATGGCCTTTGGCGCTCAACACCAAAACCATTAAGATTCTCCCCTTGTTGAATATTTGTTGACACAAATGGCTTTCTCGTGCCAGTAACGGCAACCGACCCAAATGCATTGGCGTCGACAAAAGCGAGCCAAAGTTTACTCCCGGTGGAAGTTCACTGCAGCGTGGCTTCTCTTTGCAACGACTCAATAAAGGGTGTCATAATCATGTGTTTGAACACCTCTGGGGCTGTTTGTGATATTTCCAGTATGTCTCCTCCCAATTGCCGTTTGGAAGCGGCTCCATCTGGCAGGGACAACATGAAGCAAACACATCAACGGTCACACTCGCTATATTGGCATTTGTTTGTCATTGAGGACATGCCAGGCTTGATGTGATTTGGAAAGCAGTGCCACAGTTGTATCTGGCGCTACTTATAAAGCATTCCTTGGTGAGTAAACATTGACAAGCAACCGCGTTGGGGATGCCGATACATTTGCGTATTCTATCATGGCAACAACGGGGTGGCGCCATTCAATACAACAGTCTTGATTAGTCCTTTTTACATGTACTAA
This sequence comes from Syngnathus floridae, assembly GCF_059516105.1. Lineage (NCBI taxonomy): Eukaryota > Metazoa > Chordata > Actinopteri > Syngnathiformes > Syngnathidae > Syngnathus > Syngnathus floridae. Next base: position 7,763,034 of record NC_142422.1, read on the forward strand.
AATCAAAGTTTTTCAAACTACTCATGGCAGAAATGACTAAATAAAGATGTTTTCTTAAGATGAAATCCTTCAAGCTAGTCTCAATTTTATTATTGAAACAAGAACCCTATTTAAGGACAGCAAAATCAGCAAGCTACTTTGTTTTGGTTACTGTATTTATGGTGACTTTTTATAACATATATCGGATATCACTGTGGTTACATTCCTTGAAGCATATCAGAACTTTGGAGTTTTGATTGATATCGCTTAACAACAAGACTCCAGTGAGGGAAGATAAGTGACGACAGCATGCTGTCACAAAACACCGAACTAAAGAGCTTATGAAATACAATATATCCTGTGCTAAAATTTGAAATCCAATGGCAACTGTGCAGCAGAAATGTATCAAATCTAAAACTTTGCAATGACTCCTTAATGGAAACAAACAAAAAAAACCCTGCACATTTTGTTATTGTCCCTATCCCCACTGTTGACAATGGCAACAAGTATATTTATATCTTGGTATGTTGTTGTTTGCGCTTGCTGGGGAAAATACCAATTCAGTCAATTTGTTTTGTGTTCGGTTGTTCAAGTTCAAGGCTTTGTGTGCCTCCACACACAGCCTGGTAGTCTAGGTGCAAGGAAAGTGCAGTGTCGCAATGTGTTACCTCGGAGGCTCCTTGTCGCGAGTTGCTGTCTGTAGGCCACAGGCAACCATCCTATGCAAAAACAACCAGAGAAAAAGCAGCTCTTGTAATGACGGTGTTCAGAAAAACAGAGTATTATTATTTCCGCAGACTCAGGATATCAATAAGTAAACCAGCACGGAAAGACTGCATGGTCGTTTTTGTCTGTCAGGAAACAAAAGGCTTCGGCGCTACTTAATTCTACGCTATGAGCTTCCATAGTGTAGTATTCTGAACTTGAACATTTAGAATTTCTTCTTTTTTATTTTTTAAACAACTTGTGTTTTGATAAGAAGGAACAAAAGCACAGCAGGAGAGCTGAAAAAAAAATCTGCTAGCAGAGCTATGTTATGGTGTTTGGCAATAATAAAAGCGGAGGCCAACAGGTCAGTCATTTAAGTATGACTCCTCATGGCCATGAGGAAAGTTCACACAAGGCGCATTATAACTCATACAACAGTTAAGCCACAAATCATTCAGTCATCTGAAATGCTCGACATTTTTCTAATTTCGAAGAAGCCTTTCAAATGGTTCATAATTTGGTATTTTCACCATTTTCTTACCATTACCATCAGTGACACAATTAATTGAATTACTATTTCAAAATATAAAACCATACAAAATGGCAAATATTTGTCCAAAATGGGCCCAACAGATTTTTTTTATTGTCTTGTCAGTTTTGTATGTTATTTGTGCAAGTCTGTCCCACTGTGTTGACATTTCAGAAAGGCATTGGAGGCGCCACAGTCTAGACGGTGATGTGGTGAATGAAACATCAAGGCTCCAAGGAAACCAATTCAGCAGTTTTACCTCACACTTAATCGCAGCAAAGCTCTTTCTGTCACAAAAGATTCATTTGACTCAAGACCATATTACAGATAAACTGACAAGCTTTGTTTGCCTCGCAACCGATTTTAAGAAAACTTGTCACAATAATGATGAAAGAGTCTCCAAGGAAGTGCTCACTCTCACTGACAAGGATGTCTAGCAGGTCGGGAACACGGAAGAATAAAATCGTCACAACAACCCAGCAATCAACCTTTGTGTTTGCTTTAGCATATTATGGCTGCCAGTCACCTCCTGTGATACTGACCTGCTGCAGGGAATGGTCATGCCGACGGGCCTGGCTCTGCCTTGTTATGAAGGTGGAGAGCTTGTAATGGTTGAGCAGGCAGATGATCACCACCACCATGACGGTCATCACCACGATGATGATGATGATCTGAACAAACTCCAGTTCAGCTGCACACACAAACAAGGAAGAAGAAGGAAAACATAAAGAAAGCAGCATTACAAACTGTGTCCTGTGGATCCAAAAACAATTGTGAAAAGTACATCAAGAATGATGTTAAGTTTTAGTAAAATATCGTTAAGTTAACCAAGTTATGTTGTAGTATAATGTTTTTGCAAAAGGCCATCTGGGGTGCAATTTCCACTAGATTTTACAGTCCAACAGACAAACAGACACAACAATTCTCCTGTTCCTCAGCTATATTTTATGATTATTATCTTTTTAGACTTTACTGTTATTTTGCAAAAACATTGACTTGATCGCTATTATACAGCATGTGATAGAAATTTAGGGCCGGTTTTGGGGGTAATTTATGTAGGATGTTGTTATAGCTTGTAAACAGAAGAGTAAAAGGAACGCTTACTTAGCTATATGTGTATGTCAGGGAATCAATTCATCTCATTTTCTTCAGTGAGGGCAAAATTGAGGGTTAATACAATTCGGGCTGCCTGTTTTAACACCCGCGTACCAGCAGGGGGAAGCAGAAGGCAAACGCTCCATCCTTGAACGTGTTGGGCAACTTTGAGATGCAATCAGAAGAATCCTTTCCAACTTATAACAGTGAGCATGCCCAATCAATTTCTCTCGTAGGAGACCAATGTGAGCAATTAATAAAAATCAAAAATATACATACTGAATGTTTTGGATGAGTACGCATATATTATTTGAATTTGATTTACAAATGCACAATGTTTCTATTTTGACTTAATTTGAGTGAAGACACTGACGAGACTGAACATCTATCTCCACAGTAATAATGATAAACCACAATTTCATTTAATATTACACAATTTGTCTAACATTTCTCAATGAAGCTTATGGCTTAGGCAAAAAAAGCCAACAGTGAGTAGTAAAGTAAGTAACTAATTGGTGAAGAAATTGTGTATTCAATTGTGTTTTCAAACACATCAATATCTACATATCCAATAGCTTGGTCCCATGTATGCACACTCCGTGATGTGACATCAGAGACTTATGAGGTGAGGTGCTACCAGTATGAGGGTGTGTCTTGCAAGGCCTTCTTTCTGTAAGCCTCATGCCTTCTACTGATGTTGAAAATGTATCAAAACTAGAAAAGCCAAATGAAAAACCAAAAAAACCCCAAAACAAAACCGAAAAAACTACTGCGACAGCAGCTCAAAACATTTACAAGGAAGGAAGCTAGAGGAGGAGTCAAGAATAGGAAGGAAGATGAGAGAATAAGAATAAAAAGAGGCAAAAAAGGGGAAAAGCTATCACGTCTAAAACCAAGGCATACACTGAGTTCAGAAGCTCCAGAACACAGTGTACAGCACTTATTCCGACAGTGGCCAAGCGAACATTGTGTTCTGCTGGCAGTCTGCGTTACCAGCAGCAGTACAATGTTATTACAACAGCAATCCACTTGTCAAAACAATATCAGTCTGGCGTCTGAAGTACCCGTATTCTTCTAGCAGTCTGAAAATTTTGCAGGGCAAGGCTGCCTTCTCAAATATTTTTTTCTCCTGCTCTGACACGAAAGGCTACAGTCAAATTAAAAAATGTGAGAGTAAGCTTTTAGAGAAAGTTAACCAACATCCGCCAATGTTCAATTAATTGGTTCAAATGCAACAGCAATACAGAAATGTGAACATTACTACACTTAAAATACAAGCCATGACAAACTAAAGAAGTTACAACTTAATGGCTCTTGTTGAGAAATATGAGTCAACACGAACGCGCTGTCTAAAAATAGATTCGCAAAGGTAAACACAGGAGTAATGCAGCGATATTGATACAAACCTGCATGCTAACTTGGCTAAACAGGGTGAACAGTGTCGAAAGTTGCGATCGAGGGATGGAATGTTCTGAATGCAGGTCAATGATTAATTCAGAAGTCTTTAGTTGCAGTTCCCTGGATGTTTTTTTTTTTTTTACGTCACCCTACTGCAACACACCCCATTCAAATGATCACGATCGTTATGCCGCTTCTACAAATCTTGCTGATGATCTGATTATTTGAATCGAGTGCATTGCAGCAGGGAGACATAAAACATCCAGAAAAGGACTGGGATTGAAGATCCCTGGATTAATTGATATAACATAAAAGAACGAATTGATCATCAAATGAAGCTATCATTTTGATAATTCATGACAGATGTTGGTTATGTTAAAATGATTGGATTTCTAGCCTCTTAGCAATAAACCTATCCACATTTGTCATCCTCCATGAAAGCAGATTATCTTTGTGTCATATCAAAATAAACCATTTGCAAACATCTGCTTTTACTTTCGAAAACAATGGTCAACATTTTTGTCTATTTTTTGACACCACGGTCACATCCACATCGAATGTCAAAATTAATGAAATCTTCTTCAACACTACTGATGTAATATTGTGATATTCTCCTATGTGATGATTGATTATTATTTATGTTGTTGCATACTTACTGCAGGGTGGAGACTACAGTAACAAAACAACTGTGACTGCAAATTGATTAAGAAAAAAATGAATGTAAATGAAATATTCTGTGTTCACTCAATTCTAACTGACTGACTAATTAAGGCAAACTCAACCAGTTTGGGCTTGAATAGAAAATTAGGATAACAGCTGTCTATAGAGCTTTACACAATAAGCGCATTCAGTTGGGACCTCTTAACAAGCAATTTAACATCTGAGCTTGTACCTTGCATTTGACCTTAGTTTACTTTCGAAAGCAGTCTGGCTGTTTTGGTTTGAGTATTATTCCCTGAATCATAACAGTTTTGTTTGTGAATCAGTGGATGTATGCCGAGAGAAGAGCTCGACAATGGACCATTAGCCACCTGCTAATTTCAGATAATAAGACAGGCAGAATCCCACCATTAGATCCAAAGAGTACACAGAAGCCCCAAAAGCTGATACAGCAGTTTAAGGAAGCATTATAACACATGGTAAATTGGGTAAATCAGTAAACCACAAAGCTTGACCAGTCTGGAATATAAAATTGGAACCCTTGTTGCACTGACTGGTGATTGTCTTTTGCAAAACAGCAAACTGCAAGTAATTAACGGTTTCTTGTTTATCATTCTATTTCAAACCCACACTGTAGAATGCATTGCCCCCCCCCCCACACACACACTTGTTGAAAAATGAATGTAGCCAACCTTGGTACGCAAGTTCCAGTCGCGTGACCTAATTCACTCGTTCTCGACCAACCTGCTCTATAAAACATACAAAAAGTGAACTGAGGCAGACACCAAAAATAAAAGGGTGCTTTCTTTGCTTAAACTTGGTTCTCCTGAGAGATCCAGCTAAGCTAGAGAGGCCTGCTGAGTTCACAGCCTGCTGCCCACCACACACACACACTGTCTGCTGCCACTGCTGTTACTATGGTAACACTTCAGCATGGTGCTGTGATCAACAAGGCCCGGAGCTGCTGGGGCACCATGGCAGCGACCTAGCTGGCATGCACGCTCACGCAATTGCACAGACAGATAGAAGATGGGAAGAGAGCGGAAATGAAGAGGACAAATGAAAAAGGATTGGACAAGTTCAAGTAAAAGGGAATGGTGGAAAAGTGATGAAAGGCAAAACAGTAATGGCACAACACCCCCTGCCCCCTCGTTCTCTCCCTTGGGGGGGGGTTGTGTGCTAGGTCTAGACGTCTGGCATAGGTCTGGATGGAAGAGTGTGAGGATGAGGGGGTGACGCAGCACATGAGAGAAATCAGCCTCATCTGATATCCACTCATGAAGTCACTTTAGCCCCCCAACCAGTTCAACTCAAAAGGAGAAAGGGCTTGATTATGTGCACAGTGTGGGAGAGCTGACCCCCCCAGAAAAATCACTCTACAAGCATCACTGATGCAAAAAGATAGACAAGGGGACATGAAAAAAAAATGAGACCGTTAAAGAGTTGAAAGAAACACGAAAGCGGAAAGAGACTGTGTGAAACAGAAGGTGCTAGACATGAAAAAGCGACTCAGGGCATCAGAACAAATAATTATAGCTTTTCTTCTCTCGAGTCTGCTTCCACTTTTTTTTCCTTTCTGACTCAGTTAAACACAGTCAGACACACCTTTAATGTTGCACTTCACTGGAATAGGGTTGGCCCATGAGAGGAAGATCCGGTCACCATATGACTAAGCCTTGTTTGGTGCTGGCTGTACTTTATTTTGCTGTTTTCATGCTTGGCTGCCTTCAGGCACACCAGTCACCTCTACAACTGCAGTAGCCAAATTCCAAAAATGGTCAAAGTATCTCTGACCACAAAATATACAGGACAGTCCTATTGCACATTTGTACGTAGTAGCTAAGCTCAGGCCAAAAGTGGCATGATAACCTCTAACTCTAAAAGCATTTAACTTGCATACTAAAAGACTCCAATGTCAGTGATTCGTTTCTGAATGCATTCAATATGCTTGGAATTACATTAAGTTCTGAAAATGTGCAAAGATTGAGAACAAATTTGTACAGAATATGTGAGCTATAGAATTACTTCTTTCTTTTTAGGGTTGCTTGAGAGGACAGCATTCCTGTTTTCATGAGAATTTTTGCGGAGATTGGGGTGGGCGGCTGGGACTGCTGACGTCATCACTTTTAGACGACAACACAAAATCTACTGTTTGTCTGAGCAATATTTAATGTATGTATATTTATATGCATATAAACCTTTATGGTTGTCGTTTTCTATTAAATCCTGATCTATTAGATATTGTGTGAACAATTCTGGTTTGGGTCTCAATGTTTGTTTAAATTGGGGTCATCCAATTGGCTGCCATCTTATTATGCGTGCCGCATGTGAGTCCACTGTTTATTTCATTGCATTCTTTTGTCACTAAGTGGGAAGAAAAAAAAAAGAAGTTGTATAAAATGTACCATCTAACATTTTTAAAATTTTTGTCACAGTACATCTGAATCACCATTAAATGCATTTTCCATATTTTGTCCGAGTACTGATTACGTTCTTTTTTTTGCTGAAGTAGGCTGATATGATGAGACCCAATGCTGAGCTGGCAATACCTTGGCTCCAGAAAATGACTTACAGATCTGCACCATCTCCATTTGCATGAATAGAACATGAGCAAAGATTTTTAAAAAAAAATGCCGGGCTAACATCATGAATATTACAATATTATCTAATATTATCAGTATTCACCGTTGCAATATTCATGAACTGCAGTAAAACAGAGGATTGCGTTGTAAGTGTAAAGAACAGAATGTATTCATTTAGTCAGAGGTGACTCGACGCTCTGCTGGCTCAACACGTGCCAACATATGCACACTCAGGCACAGCACAAAGCCTGTCTACCAGGTGTGCGTGTGTGTGTGAGTGTGTGTGTGTGAGTGCGCGTGTGTGTGTGTGTGCACGCGCGCGTGCCTGTGCGCATGCATGTTTACATTTATCGCAACTAGACAGACAGGATAGTGTCTAGACAACCCCCCTCCCCCTACCTTCACTGGGTGATTGAACCAGACTACAAGGGTCAGACTAATGTCAGGGTTAGAAATAGTCTACCTGGGTCAGCCTGGGTTAGTATGTGAGTGTGTGTAACGAGGTAGTCATTTAAACATTTCGTATGTTCAAGGACCAACTTGCTCTGGCATGTTGCTTCAACTTGCAACTTATATTCAACCAGGCTTAAGCAGAAATGCCTGTTTGACTACTGATATGATTGCGGGGCGAATGAGGTTGACTGCACATTGAACTGAACTATCATTAGACATCAGCGTCAAAAGGATTGATAGAAATATGTCCACAAAGGGTTGTAGGATTGATGTAGGTCCGGTTCCTCGAGAGATGTTTTATAACTTGTGTTCTAATTCCGGTCGTTGTGTGTTGCAGCAGGTAGATATATAAAACATCCAGGAAATCAGTTCTTGGGAGAAATGAATGGAAAAAAAAATCTACAAGGTAACGTACATCCATTATTGGACTTTGAACATTTTCCATTAAAAACATGCACTGGAAACACGCAGCACTTGAGCATCTGAGCCAGGAGGATTTAATTGTTGTTCACAAATTTGTGCGGATGTTTGGAGGCCAGGTGGCAAAGTGTCAATAGCAGACAGGGTTATCCACTGGTTCATAAATAACCTGAATGTTGGGAGGGCTTTGGGGACATTGTGTGATTCTTTTTACCCTTCATTTGTTGACTGCAAACATCATCTGTTACCCAAGCACCAACATATATTCTCATCGGTAACAGACAACACACACTGTTTACTATGTCCTGAAAGCCAATATTCATCCTGTCATCACAAAAAAAAAGGCAAATATCCAAACAAGTTTACAAAACCAGTTAAAACTTTAAGCAGCTCTCGGGATGATTTATGAAAAACCCATTTAATGGTTTGACACGTTTATCTTGTGCTACAAATCCATGTGATACACATCTTCGGTTACAATGTTTCTAAACTCTGCGAGCATGACTGCCTTGTGACATGCGGTCTAATTGTGCTGAGCTAACAGAGGAGAACCCATCACGCATATGTTGCTCAACCAACTTCAGCAGATGACTAGCACCTCTTCCGCTCTGTATTCTAGCCATGAAGTTGAGATGCGTAAAAAGCATGAAGCGGAGCCTTGCGGGCAGGATTAAGCAAAAGCAAGAGACTCAGTTGGAAAATTGAGGAAGAGCGCAAAAACAAACATAAAGGGAAACGACACAGGTTAAACAGCGTGACTGAGACACAGGAAGGCAACATCAGCAACATCAAAATGGTAAAACAAGAAAGTAATCATGGGGAAAGACATGCTGGAGATAAACAAATGCGTGTCCCCTCTTTAATACTAGGTCATGACCACAGGCTGAACTCGGGGTGGTTCTGAGTAACAGCGGCTGGCAAAGCAAACTATAAAATAGAACGCTACAGACAAGAAGAAACACACAGTTGTGTACCAAGATTGGGAGAGTCTTAAAATGCTTTGATGGAGAGAGAGTTGTCTAAAGGTTAAAAAAAATAAGGAGCTGTATAAGAAATTTATTGTAGTAAAATTTCTAACCCTCTTGTCTCACAGACAAACAAATCGACTCTGATCTTTTTTTTTTTTTTTTTTTTTAATTGGGTGGGACCCAAATGTCTACTGACGGGGCAGGCGGAAGCGGTGGCAGAAGTGTTTTCAAAATGACAGGGTTGGATGGACAGATGCTTAGATCAAGAAAAAGGATGAACAATGATGGAAGGGTGCACAGGTCATGAATGGAAGATGGGACCAGCAACATTGGTTAAAGTGCGGTTGAGGTTGATGAAAAAGAAAACAAAAAGAAGCAGTTACAAAGACCGAAAACTTTGCAACAGGACATCTCCCCATCCAGCCGTGGTTTAGGTGATCTGTTGGGTTAATCTGTCTAACAGATGGGGTGGGCTGTGGGTTAGCAGAAGGGAGCAGAGGCTACAGTGTACTCTGATAGTAATGGGACAGCACAGGGTTGGGCCAGGCCGGATGCTGTGACCATGACCTATATTAATAATTCACACAGGATCATCATGCTGCTCAGAGCAGAAGCCCTAATCATAATTAGCAACACTAGCAAGCAGCCATATCCGCGTCAAGGGGAATTCCAAATGGGAATTGCCCGTTAAAGGGTGACAAAAAAGTTTTCCTTTTGAGGGTGATATAAGAAAAAGTTGCATCGGTGCAAGGACTGATAGTTCAGCACAAATTATGAGCCAAAACTATCCATATTTTGTTTTGCATATGTACATGTTTGCATATATGTATTTTTATAAGACATAACTATGTAGCAAAGAAAATGAAGAAAATATTATCTTTGTCAATTGATGTGGCGGTGCTAGACAGTTTTACCTAGGGTGGCAGGAGGCTAAGTTGGGATCGGAGGTTATGGGAATTCCCTGGCACATTTTATGCGTGTCACATGAGTAACAGCCTACTGTATGAGCATCCAATTCCAGTATGCTATGCAATAACAGCTCTCTCCTAGGGCTGCTAGAAACAATTATATTGTTGGTCGACTAGCAGTTGCAATTAGATAACAAATCCGATTTTAAGTAACTTAACAAAGGGGTGATGCGCGGGTGGGCCAAACTCTCCAATCACTCTCAAAAAAGCTTAAACTGGCACAAAAATCATGACGAGCTCCTTTTTATACCTGAGCGCACGTGTGTAGGCTACGTAGCCACAGAATAGAATGTTTGCTCTGCAGCGTGCATGGAGGTAAGGCAAAAGAGGAACAGCGTTGGGGGTTGAGAGTCGAGGCAGGGCCAGACTAGACAACCTCTATCCCCAACCCCCCTTTCCGTCTGCTTGTGTGTTAGTGTCTGTCTGTGGGTTTGTCGTTGTGTAAGTGAGTGCTCCTCTTTCCCTAGCCAGACAATAGAGCAGTTCTGTGTCTGATTAGGGTCAGATGGTGACTGCCAAGAGGAGGAGGAAAAGCAGGAGTGTGTGAGTTGCTGATAAAGTAAGAACCTTATTTGGCTTGCAAACTTTATATTAGGCTGGGCGACCATCAAAAATATTGTCATCGTTATTATTTCTGATCGATACTGACATCCTGATTAATAAACATGACTATTAATGAATTTTCTAGCTAGAGCAACTACCAAAACTCAACTTTAAAATATAGCGTAACCTAAAAGAACATCCAGTAAATAAATTAATGTATTCAAATAATATCAATGCAAAACAATAAATACAGGCTATTCCTACTGTGCACAGCTTGGCCTTTTAGGGGCAGTGTGGGAATCCGTAACGTTTTTGTGGTGTTTTCCATATAATCCGATATTACTTTGCGCTGGAGCCCTTATACCACAATTTGTGCATCTGACAACACAAAAGATTACAAAACTGTGACTGAGTGACATAATGCGATATCTTAAGTACTTCTGTTTTGCCAAAATAACTCCATATGAGGGTCATTCATTCCGAAATCCAGGGCATCAGTCACAAGATACCATGAAATGTCCGGGCAGCAGACAAGAGTACTATAGTGGGCATACTGGAGTCAAAGGAGGATGGGGGGGGGGGGGGGGGTGCTTTCTTCGCCTTCTATAACTTCCAATCTGAAAACAAAATTACAATGGGTTGTCCGTAAAACAATGCTCTTCAATCATAGATTGCAGTCAAAGTAATGTGTTCCTCCAGAGGGAGACATCTTCGTGATACAAAGCAGCATGCGATCTTTAGTCAATCACTGCACATACAGCATTCATATTCAAGCAATTACAAAACGGCTACAAGGACCATTTATTGTCACAGGGGGACCTTGTTGACTCATTCAAACGCAATTGGTGTTTCTTGCGCAAGCAAACGGCAACCTTTGGCAGAACATAAATTTGGATTCTTAAGTGGCTCCCGCTTTGCTGCTTCTCAAAGACTGAAGTGAACAATATGATTGGTCAGTATCAATTAAATATGTTCATTCAGCACAAAATGATATTCCACATACAGAATTGTATGCTAAGCTTTTACTTGCTACATGAAACATGCAATGCTAATTTGCAGGACATTTTGAGGGGCAAATTGAGCTACAGAAATATGAAAATATTTTTTGCTTTTTCATTAATCCAATGAACAGTAGCCATAACGTAACATCATAAAACATTGTTAGCTAGAGTGCAAATTTATGGATGTCAAGCAAGTAGCTTGTCGATACATGAAGTCATCAATGTACGATTAAAAAGAACTGTATTGTATTACTGAATTTAGTATGGCAGGCCTTTGCGAGCACTGGGCTTGTTTTAATGTTGGCAAACGATAAAAAAGATATCATTGATATGCTTCTGAAGATGTACCCCATTAACTCCCTTGTTAAATCCTTGAAGTGATTCTTGTCAACAGTGCCTCCTCCCTTTGACAAATTAAGCTTCTTCAAAATCCACAGCCAACCCCAAAACCACAACATGCCCATACATGAAATCTGAAATCTACTGTGCTTGCATTTTTCTCTGAACATGTAAAAAATGTGAGTGAAAAACCGGTGGGCGGGGTAGCGTATTCAATTGATTTTTTAAATATTTTATGTTTTGAACTGTCAATGCAGCGAAACAGGGAACAAACAAATAGCATAATAAGAATGCTCTAATAAATTTAGCTGAATTCTGTGGTGGGCCGAGACAATCAGCTCGTGAAGCCCAAAAAAAATAAAGACCCCCCATCCCCAAAAAATAAAAACAGCCCTGTGCTCTTGTTTACAGTCAACATGCATCGGGAGTGCAACACTTTGGCATTGCATCCACAGAACTAGTCATGAGATGCGCAGCACATTGATTCATTCGCCTAAACTCTTAAACTGTAAGTAAACAGATGTGAGGAAACTCCCCGCTCCCATCCACTGACTGCCCACCATAACATTTGACGGACGGCCTGTCTCAAAAACACGACGACTACAAAATCTGCTTCCCGGGTCCCAAGGGCATTTATTGTGTGTGTGTTGGATGGGGGTGCAGAATCGAGACACAAAGGGAATCCCAGCAGCCAGAGTGGCTGGGTGCTATTGATGCTATAGTGTTATGGAGTGTCGGCGAACCCACGACAGGAAGGACAAAAATTTCACTTTTTACTACATAGGACTGTTAAAGCTAAACTGACCTACTCTGCTAACTCTGAACAAGTGCACAGAAACAATCTGCACCGTGTCTTTGAGAAAATGGTCCACTTTGACTTAAAAGCCAACATTCCCCTTGTTCTCTTTCAGTCACCCTAAATAAAAAGTAATACTTTACCTCGTCATTCTGAATAAAACATACAGAGCCAATTGCAATTATTGTCTGTAAAATGACAGCAGTATTTGGAAGTAGAGTCAAAGCTAATACGCCATGAAAAAAAAGGCTGGTAAGACGATTAGTATGCATCACAAACACCACTTTCCGGTTTTGTTTGGTTTAACTCACAACAAAAAACAAACACAGGAACAGATGTGTTGTGTTCTTTCAGCGAGGCGATAAAAATCAACATTCAGTTTGAGAAACTCGCTTGTTCAAGTTCAAGTGACTTTATTGTCAGATGTGTTACACATACATGACATATAACAAACCTGAAATAACAGGCCTGTAGTGCTGTAATAAATTAAACTGTTTAAAACATGTACATTAGATTATCAACACTACAATCAATATGGTTGATCCCGACGGCCTGCTGTAAGAACCTCTGTTTGAGTCTGCTAGTTTTGACCTTTCCTTCCTGATGGCAGCAGTCAGAAGAGGCCATGGGATGGGTGAGTGGGGTCACCTGCGATCCGAGTGATCAGGTTGGATAAATGTCTCGCGGGGAGGCTAGAGAGCAGACACCGATGATCTTTTCTTTTACCGTGTGCTGCAGGACACAGTGATGCTGAGGTTTATACAAAATAGTTGTCGTTGCACCCTTTAAGTGGCTGGTCAGCAAGAAAAGCTTAATAGAAACTGGGTAGATAGTTTCAATTACTTATTTTCATGTAGCTATAAAATAAATTATATCATGATAATATAGAGTTATAAAACAGAACTTACTGTAATCAAAAGATCAGTGGTTGGTGTTGATTTTGTGATGACTTGGGAGATGTCTTGAAGGAAAACTGGAAACTTGGCCATGTCAAGTCCAAAAGTGAATTCCAGCAACAAGTAGCTATTTTTTTTTTTTTAACTTTGGTTAAAAACTAATAGAACACATTAACCACCTTGTTGAAGCAGCGTTGTCGCTCCCAAATACGCTTTCAGATCAATAGCCATTAACGATTGAAGAAACAGTGAACTCTGGCTTACCTCTGGCTCGGCACCCGCGGATTCACCTAATTTACAACCCAAGCTTTTTATAGGTCAAACTTAAAAAGATTAAATGAAAATATCTCCAAAACCTGATGTGGTAGAAAAAAACGTAACACTTTTTCTTTTTAAAGCAGCGTCAAAACTTAATTTTGGGATACATAAAGCCATTACTAATAAGACTAGACTGGAGTTTTCTTTGAGTCTGGGGTTCTTTGCAGATTCTATCAATCTCAGTCACAATTGCTCAGATGGTGTTTGTTGGCAGTACATCTTAGATCTGAATGTCTGTACAGCGGCAATGTAAACAGCACCTTTCAAAGACAGGAAAATCCAAACCCTTCAGGTCAACTTCATAGTGCTTCATAATACTATTCGCCATGACAAATCTTTTACTCAGCTTACTGTAGGTGTCAGACTGAATCAGGTTCCATTCTGCAATGTGAAATTAGGAGCTCTCAAAGGAATACAGAGAATATATCTATTGATCTAAGTCTACATCTAAGTTGATCTGTAAAGCCCATCAGTGAAATATATTCATCTCACTAAAAACAATAGCACGGTTTAAAATCGGCAGCACATCAGCAAGCAATTCAAGGATTGAGGGGAAAAACCCAAATTATTGTGAATTTGCCTGGCTGTAGACAAAAGAGTAAATATTGACTGTAACTACAGTTCCTCCATGCGTGTGTGTAATTGAACGTCTGTCCAAGTGTAAATGTGAGCGCATTTATCCTTTGTACGTTTTTCAGTGAGCGTCAACAAGTCGTCATTTGCGTGTGCTGGCCCGGGGCACTTGAACGATGACCTTGCAGCCACCTACACACAAACACTATTTACACGCACAGGAGAAGTGATCAGACCATTTAAGCTGGCTGGCCCTGACTGCAGACGGTTACAAACACAGAGGCACATTCAGGCACGGCAACACAGTGACCCCCTTCCTCAAAGAGAATATACATGGCTGTGACTAAGACGAACACTCACAGAATGCATGACGAAATACTTGTAAATATATTACAAAGGTTGATTCAGTCTTCTGTCATCTCCAAACGTTTTTTTTTTAAATGTAAAATATAAAAGTTTTCATTTCACATTTGCTTTTTTGTTTCTCTTTCCTGGCCAGTATGACAAAATAATTCTGGGCTGGTTAAGTGACAGACTGATAGTACTACATAAAAAAAAAAAAAAATGACATGATTTCTTTTAGAAAAGGTTGAAAATCACTAGCATGTATTTGACAATTGGCTGTTCTTATTTGATTTGACCTGACTCTACTCCATATTTTTCCATTAGCAAAAGCAGGTATTACTATTTCGAGAACCTGCTGAGCAAAATGTGTTTGACATAAACCACTGATGATCCCTCATTGGTCAAATTTATCATCTGACAAGGTTGAGAAAAACTAAGGTGGATATTACGTTGACGTGACTTGTTGTTGTTGTGACTTAGCTATGTGTGCTGCGGTTATTCATCATTATACTTTTCTGCAGTGTTGCTGAGCCCGAGTCGTTGTACTGTGGTTAAGAGCCATTAGCCAAGTATTCAATGTGGGTTTTGGTTCATGGTACTGATTTTAGCTACGAAACACACTGCCCCAAAGTGATCTGAGTAGTGTGCAACTGAACGAAGTCAACACTGTGCCGTAAATGCAGCGATCGATTAAAAGGGGTGGGGGGGTCTTTTTCATTTCCAGAATTTGGCTAAAGTGTCTTGGAAGTTGTCTTTAGTGTCATGTAGTAGCAATCAAGACTGAATCCTAAATTCAACTAATAACTTCCTTGCTATAAAAACAAGGATGTATTTTACATGCGATTTAATGGCCTCTTTGCATAAAACGCCATGACATCATGTGCTCTGGGGGCTTTTGCGGCTTACCCTTTTCCGGTTTAGGGTTAGCACAGCCATCTTTGCAAACTCTCAAGTAAAAAGGATAACGTGAGCCATTTAAGATGGATGTATCGAGTGTTTAACAAATGTAGCATTTCTTTCAGCAATTTTGTGATATTTCAAAACCACTGCAATTTTAGTGATGTGAAATGGTTATACATGTATACATATTCAGCTCGGAAAAAGAAAGAAAAGGAATAGCTTGTCTCAAGTAAAGAATTCAGCAGAGCATGAACTACATAATTCAGCCTTGCAAACCCTGTTAGACAAGGCTGCAGACATTTGTTTTTAAACATCAATGACGAAATGGAAATCCTCAATAGTAATGCGTTAATATGATCAAGAAGATGCAATGAAAATATCAAAGAAGAGTTATTTAAACTAAATACATTTATGAAAAAAAAACATTTGTCATACATCAAAAGATCCAAGCAACACATTAAAAAGTTTGAGTAAATGAAACTGATCTAATTGGACTCGCCCTTTTTTTACCTGCATCCCTGACTTCCCCCACGGGGCAAGCAATAAACTGGATGACGCGACATGGCCGGTCAGCGCCAGGTGAGCCATGAGTCAGTGTGCCAGACAAACACACACTTCTTGGTTACAGTGTGGCGTCACTGCAGCCACACACTGCTGCCAAATCTAAATCTAATATCCTGCATTCGCCACACGTTGCCCGAGCTTGGCCTTTGCCCTAGTGGAAATAACACATGACTGGAAGTCTGCCCGTCTGTCTGGAGCTTTTCTGTACATGTTGGTCCTCTTTTTGTAATGGTCCTCATCTATGTGCCTGGTTGGGAACTTACCTTTTGTGTGTTTGTCTTTGACTACATTGTGTGACTGACTGACTGTCCTATCTGGTCTGTTCTGTCTCAGTCGTAAATAAAGGAGCATCTGCAGTGGATCTAACAGGCAGCATTGAAGCAGAGCTGATAATGACAGTTTCTCCGTGGGCTACTCAGACAGCAGACAGACATATCATACCATTGCAGCGTTTCCTGTTAGTGCTGACTGCCAACTATTTAACCCTGTGTAGGGATCCCTTATACTATGTGCACAGATGTCAGCTAAACAGGGTGTAATTCATAGAAACAACCCGGCGTAAGACAAAACAGCTGTCAAGTTGCTTGCCTTAAAACATATCTCATCAGTAATGTGTGCAAAACGTCAACTAAGGCATTAATCATTTAATAGGCTATTGTGACTGGAGACCTCTCTGCTTGCAAGTGCCTGCTATACTAAATGAGCTAAAAATACCCTCACCCTTTTTCTGACTTCATAAAACTTGAAAGCCGCATCAAAAGCTATTATAAATATCAATTGTCACAAAGCTTTAAAGTTTCTACTGTATTGCGCTGACGCACAGGAAATTGAAGTACCATTTTTTTTTTCTGAGAAGACAAATTGTTAGACAGTAATAATAAACGAACCGATTTCTTCGTCTCGTCTCAAACTGCACCACACTTGAAAGTGTACATAAAACGGATTAGGCACTCCAATGGTCTCTGCAGGGCCGGATTTAAGGTCACGGGGAAAAAACGGCAAGTATGATACTCACATATCTCCATTCCCTGTGGTTGGGAAGCGGTACAGTTGCAGGAGCAGGTGACATTGGAATTGCCGGAGCCGCCAGGAGCCGTTAGGTTTTGCATGGGGCTCGGTGGACCGGGACACCGCTCCGGGGAGAGAGCCGCCGCCGCCGCCGCCGCCGCCACCGTCGGGGAGCCCCGACGGGAAAACAACGAAAAACTTCCAGGCAGCGGCACCAGAGTCCGCCGCTTCGGCTGACTCGCGTCAGTTTTGCCCGTATTTTCCACGGTGTTTCTCACGCCATTTTCTCTCGGGATGGACTCGGAAAGTGAATTGTTTGCCAATTTGAGGTTAAGCCATTTCTTGCAGCTTTTGCATTGTGCAGTTCCTCCGCCGCCGCCGCGAGCAGCTGTCTTCGAACTAGACTCGGACAGAGCCGGGTGGGTTTAACCCCGCCCACACTAACTGACAGCTACCCTGACCAATCATAATACTCAAGAGGAGGACCGCACTGTTGCCTTCTTGGACATGAGACAAATCTCTTAGAAAAACTGCCAAGTACACGAAAGTAAAGTGCATTACACGACATACAAACAATCACAACGATCGTGCAGTTTTCCATTGATCATTTTAAAAACTTTGTTCGTAGAAAATATTAAGATTATTGCAGTAATCTCTTTTCAGATTACAGTCTCAAATTCATATGTAAATACTCACGCATTTAAAAATATCATATTTTTACATGAAAGGAAAGATATAGCTACAATCTGACCTTTTAAAATTTTTGCATGTGCAAAAATTTGCGTGTGCATGTTATGTGCGTGCAGTATAAGAAATAAAGTTGTAAGCAGCAACATGTAGATGACAATAGAGAAAGGCCAGGACAATGAGTAATACATGTGCAAGCATGTGTGTGTCTGACTAGCCAGGGGAAAGGGGGAGGTGGTGGTTGAAAGCGTTGACTTGAGTCAGAAGAGAAACAGACGTGCGGGTGGTGGTTGACAATGGCTCTGGGCGAGCAGACCAGAGGGGAGCAGGAAGAAGAGGGCTGGCTAGCCTGGTGTGTTTTGGGGGGGAGGGAAGAGTGCTTCAAGTTTCACTCCCTTGTTTTGGCTGGCCTCAACCAATGAAGTGGGCCTTTGAAGAAGCTAACCTTGAGTTGACCCCCGCACCAGTCTTGTGGTTCAGGGCCACATGTGCTACGGAGAGGCGTGACCCCCAATGTACCCTTTACCCCCACCATATCCCCTCTGAATGAGGCCCGCTGCAAAAGGCTGCATCTAAGCGCACAGACTGTACAAATACAGTACCATCAGCAGTCTTAAAAACAAACTGGGTTATTTAAATCTCACAGACTCTGAAGGCCACTTTCAACCAGTAGGTTATCAAAGACATAAATAGTCCTTAGAGGTGGTACTTAAACAAATCATAGGCACAGAAGCGGAACAAGAAATAAAGCCTAACAGACAGACGGACAGTGTAGATGTTTTTTTTCATCCTGTGAGAGACAATAACAGTCTTATCGCAATAGTACAAATGTTAAACATTTCAAAAATTGTCTTCACTCTGTTGGATTGCTATTTTTACACAGCAGTAAAATGCAATGGACCTCCAGCTAGCAAAATAAATACACTTTAAATAAGTGTTGCAACACTAACCATGATCATTAAATATTTATCTATACAGTGTATAACTCTTCATGTGCATATTGCAGGCATTTTCTCTCAAATTGACTACGCACAAATACCCCGACACCACTAAACAATACACGCACACTCAGCTACGCACAGTCTGTCTGGAGCGTCAATTTAGTCCCCCAGGGAGCATGCAGTGTGACACCACTAACAGGCCAGACCAGGCTAGACAGCCAGCAGACAGATAAATACCAGGCCCTCCTGAATACCAAATGCATCATCGTCTATTGGTTCCTCTACCCTCCTCCATGACTGCATCTATGGACACACACACACGCACACTTACGTGCACACATGCATACACAATTTTCAAAGAACAATAGCAAGGGTTGAGGGGGTCTGGGTTTGAGCCCAAGTGGTGTGTGGTGGGTGACACCAATTTGCAGCGCCATCTTGTGATTGAAAACGGTGAATTAATTCTCCCAGAATTGCCAACTGACTAAAAACTGACAGTTTCTGTTGTCTTTGTATTCGTGTTTATATTTTTCCACTTATTGGCCCATTATGTCAAAAAAAGAGGTGGACATTAAAATATGCAATTTATCAAATCTTACTATTTGCACAATTTTTTATGATTGCTCACTGGCATTGAATGGATGTTTATACATGCTAGGTTTTTGTTTCAACATGACTATGATTCAGCGTTTGAAAAAAATATCATTAAGATGTTCAAATGGCAAATGAGCAGAAACTGAAAGTCAGACAAACAACCTCTTAATGAAATTAGTCATAATTCAAAAGAATAAGGATTATCAGGATTTTTTGCAATACTGTATCCATTTGAAGTTGACAATTTTTGTTGGGATGCGTAAAAAATTATCAGTATGTGCAATTGTACTTCAAGTTTGATTTACATTATTTTTCTAAATGTGAATTAATCTCAATATCATGTCAATACAGTGTTAAAGAGAGAATAAAAACACATTTTATTGTGTTTCTAACATTTTGTTTGCTTTGTTCCTACACAAAGAGCAAAGTGCCTTAAAAATGGAGCAAGGACAAATTAAACAAGTTAAACTTGATTAATCCTAAATGCTGCCAAACATTAATAGGAAACTTGTATTGTGGTGAAGTCTGCCAAAATATTAAAACTACATGTACAAAATACAGTCGTAATGCAATTAACATTTGTTATGCGAAATCTTGGGATTTGATGAAATACTGTAAAAAATGTGGCCTAATGCACAGACAAATATGATTTGTTTACCCTGGCAAATTAATATACATTTTAAATATTCCAAATACAGGGACTTCAACAACAGATGAGTGTAATTATCAAAATTCGGATAAAAAAGATTTTTAAAAAATTATTGTCTACACACGTTTAGAGTACTGTACGTCTACATGTTTTGTTGCATTGGAAAGCTTCATCAGCAGTAGGTTATCAAAGACATAAATAGTCCTTCGAGGCGGTACTTTAACAAATAATTGGCACAGAAGCGGCTCAAAATCACTTGCATAATCACTAATGTTGCTATTACAATAATATCAAATGGCAAGTTGATTTGCAATGCCCAGGCGCAATCATTAAATGCAAAATACATATTAGCAAGAGAGATAAAACACCGCAGTATGATGGGTCTTTTCGCCATTGCCTTAAATGCAGAGTCACCTCGCCTTATGATATTCATGAATTAACCTCCATCCATCTCCTGGCTGACAAAGCTGAACAGCTGCAGAGACCAGAATGAGCAGAGCGAAACAAAATGTTGAAGCTTGAACTGTTAGCTCAACGTCTTCAGCAGAGGGCTGAGGAAAATACAAGCCTCTCCAGACAGTTCGATTGCAGACCAGGGAGTCACGTTCAATAAAAACATCTGGCATGCCACATCATATTTGCTGTGTCTTGCCCTTGTCTGGCTACAGGGCTATCATATCCTGTTTCTACAGGTGTGTTTGATACACCCAAACACACATGCACGCATGGGCGCACACAGACAAGCACACACACGTGCACACCAGCCTAGCCTAGACTAATGATTTTGTTTTATTCCCAAAAGGATGCACATATGTGGATCTCAAGAACCAGTCGAGAGAAACACACCTTGCATCCACCTTTTCATTGGACAAAACATCCTCCCATTCTCTTTTTGCCGCAGGCACCACTGCAATGACACCTCAGCTTCTTCTGAAGTCGTGCAGGAGAATGAAAAAAGAGATTGGCAGGCGTGGCAGCATGTATCGGTTTGAGTTTAAAGGACATGGATAAACTCATCAAGAAAGAGACAAAGTCAGAGGTAGAGGAGAAAAGAAGACACGATGACAAATGGGAAGGAAGGGAGGAACGCAGAGAGAGAGAGTGGAGCATCAGCATGTATGGAGCTCTTTGCACTCCTGTGGTAGAGCCCTGCTGAGCATTGTAATGGGCTGTCTGCCCAGCTGGGCCGATGAGCTCATGTCTGGCTTCAATGCCAATCTCCTGAATTGGCACATGGCTTGGCAGGTTGAGCTCTGACTCACCACCTCACCCTAACTGCCTCATAGGAAACACAGAACATGGTCAAGACTGGAAAAGTCAACAAATAATGAGGACAAGAACAAAAAAAAATAGACAAAGGGTGGCAGAGACAGCAAATGTGTATATCATGAAGTGTCAGTGTGTGTATTTGTCGGCCATTTCTGTCACAATACTGATAAGAGCCCCAGACCAGACGGCAATAATTACACAGCTTCTGAGACAGACAGCGGCTATAAATGTGTGAGCGTGTTTAAAAGTGAGGGTAAAAGAGATACAAACAGAGGGAACAAGGATGTCTGCTGTGCTGTGTGTGTGTGTTTGTGTGTGCGTGCGCGAGACTGAGTTTTATGCAGCTATAAACAGTGGTGATCACAGAGTGTGGACAGCGTAGGTTATAGCCTCCTGCTGTTAAGACTCCGTCCCAAGAGTTACAAGTGCACATGCACGTGTGCTCAGACAAGCGCACTTTTTTATTTTTTTTAACAAAACTGTGTATGTCAAAACTAATGAGATTGTAGTATGCAATCATGTTGGACTTCATAGCATATTCCTTTTGCCTTGAAAGACACATTCACAAATTCAAAATTTATACAGGAAAACTTTGTCACAAACCTGCTATTTGGGGATGTTTCTAGTAAAGGCATCACGTAAAAAATGATTGGTTGCACAAGGTTAAATGTAGTCAGTGAACAAACCACCTTAATTAATAAAGACCCTGCTTTACACGACAAAAAAACTTATGGTGACCTAATACAATTTCCTGTCACATTGCAGTGACTTAATGACTCACTGTTCATTAAGTTCAATAGATGAGATTCAAAGAAAGAAAATCAGAGACTCTGTAAGGCAAACATGACAAAGCATTAGGTCATTCACCGCAGCAGACAGCAAACACAACAGCACTGTACAGAACACGACTTCACACCCTGAATCACATTAAAAGACAAAATACCAATATGATGACATATCTGTTGGAAAGCAACTTCAGAGAAATCACATTAGTGTTAAGTCTCATGACCACCATTCATCCTGTGTCCTGGCAAACTTAATTGTGGTATTTACAAGATTTAATAATTTCTAGCCATGTAGCTTCAAATCCGAATGCTATACTGGTGATTACTTAGTGAATGAGCAATGACAAATCTTAAGTATTAAAGAAAAAGGAAACCGCAAAGTTCATTTTGCATTTGATGAAAAAGCATTTAATGACAAGTTGTCTTAAGACTATCGATCTATCGATTCCAGACACTGTTGACTTTAAGGCCCGTAGAGTACAATAACAAATTACATAAAACACCAGAAAATAACCACGAGACAATACAAGTGAAACAATAAAAATACACAAGGACAAACAATCATCCAAGGTTGAAAACCAGAGGCTAAAGGTGTGTTTTAAAACAAGATTTCAGTCTGTAAACACCACAAAATATGTCAATGTTTCCTTGAAGAAGAGAGTCGGGAAGCAATTTCCAAAGCATTGCTACGCCACAATTTATTGTGAACAAGGTCAGTACCAAGTCGAAGGCACAATTACCATGAAACAAGTTTCAGTCAAAACTGCCAAGAGGCTTATAACAACAATAAAGTAGCTCAAGGGATTCACATCTACTGTTTTTCTACACGATGTCAAAATGCCTTTAACTTCAAAAATAATAAAAAAGACCAATCAAAACATAAAAAGTCTCACAAAAGCATGTACTTATACTTCCTGAAAAAATTATAGGCCTAGGCTAGGACAGTGGTTCTTAACGTTGTTGGAGGTACCGAACCCCACTAGTTTCATATGCGCCTTCACCGAACCCCTCGTTAGTGAAAAATTATTTTTTTTAAATTCAAGACATAGATGTTTTTCACTAATGCATAAAATGAGCTGTGCATGAACATCACCTTGTTCAAAGAACAAAACCAACACAATGCATGAACTTGCAACGAATTACATACTGGCAAATCAGAAGCTACACGATAAAACAGGTTTGTTCGGACCTCCTCGGTGGGGGCTCTGTCGAACCCCTGAGACCGACTCGAACCCAGGTTAAGAACCACTGGGCTAGGACCTTAATCATGGTGAAGCATTGTGGTAGCATCGTGTTACAGCAAGCACAGCCACCAAAGGAAACTGTTCCAGTACAAATAAGAAAAGTTTGCATTGTTAGTTGGCTGCATTCGCAGAATAAATATTGCATGGCCAATTTGTTGGTATGAAATCACACAAAAATAACCATGAAATTGTTAAGCCTCCCACATCAGAAAAACATGCTGATTGAGTGCTCCAAATGTGAATGGTTGTTGATCTATGTCAGCGGTGTCAAACTCGTTTTTTTTGCGGGCCGCATAGTAGTCATAGCTTCTTTCGGAGGGCCATTGTGACTGTCAACCCAAATTAATGTATGAGCACCTCATATTATATATAGTAAAAGCTACAAAACAAACTGACAAATAACTCGTTTTGAAATCAGACGAGTAAAAACTGGTCAAATATTTTTATATTATTAAAAGTGAAGACAATTTGCAATTCTAGTAAGGACACGAATTTGATGCACAATTTGTCTTCGCGGGCCACATAAAATGATGTTGCGGGCTGTATCTGGCCCCCGGGCCTTGAGTTTGACACCTGTGATCTATGTGTTCCCTGCAATTGGCTGACACCCAGTTCAAGGTGTCCTTCGCGTACTGCTTGAAGTCAACTGGAATAGGTTCCAACTTACAATTGTGAAGAAAAGCGGTTCAGATGATGGATGGATTTTACAGGATGGGTTCATAACGAAACAAGTTATAAACAGTATGTTTCCAGTGCCACAAGTTATGATGTCAACTTTGGGTGCCTTAATGTCCTTTGACTATCAGCACCATGGCAACACTGGCAAATCATTTTTAGATTTGGACCGTTAAAAAATTTCACAGGGCATTCAGGGCATTGGGCCAATCCCGTCTGTTGTCTTGTCTTTCGTTTTGTCTACGATGGCCTGCCGTGGCCATTGGGAACATAGTGTAAATGTAGCCTCAAGCACAATTCGGATTTGTTTGACTGCTGTTATCTTTTCCAAGCCAAATGATTTTTATCCTAACACAGATTCTCTCTGCGTGTTAATGTAATCTCTCTTACATCAATCTACAAATGTCATAACATAAGCTACAGCCAGTGAGGGCAGCAGGTTCAGAACAGATGGATGCTCATTATGAACAAGTTGAGCAGATCCAAACATTCCAAGAAATCCTCTTCTCTGCAGGTCTGGTCATATCACACTAAGTGTTATAGCGCCCATATTGAGGCATATAATAAAAACATTGCATTAGGTGAGAGATGCTGGGCTCAGTGCTTGGAATGACAGATGGATGTTAGCGGGAACATGTTGCAGCACAACTAACCCGCTACCACCCTGGCAGAACTTTGAAAAATTCAGGTTAGATGGAATGAGCAAGCTACACTAACACAGCCGCTTCCTTTGGACCCCTTAGCGAAATGCGTGGATCTCAAACACATGCCATACCACATAGCTTTGTCAGCTTCCAGGGTGGCTCGCGCAACATACAGTTTATAAACAACATTGCCCCTGACAGCTAGTCTCGGCCGAGCCAGCATTCCCTACTGCCTGCCTCTTTGCATCCTACGGCTCTGCAGCACAAACGGGAATCTGACAGCTTGTACCAGGCCAGCGAGGGTCCCTGGCAGGGACCCGTCCTCCTTCCAGCTTCTCTTTACAGTAGTTATAGCCTACAAAGGACAACAGGGAACAGGGACAATCACTCCATACCGACAAAGAACCAAGAATACGACAACATTTACGCAACCTATATTTGGCTGCTGTATTTCATTTGCATGGATTGAAATGTATAGACAAGCACAATTAACATCAAGGATTGGACAAATTTGAATAATTATCATAGCTGTCATCTATTCATATAACCAAAAGTAATTCCATTTTATTATCCATGAAACAAATATTGGCTAGGAAACATGACACTATATGTGATTTGTTAGCCTTTAGCTGAGCTAACCATCCAGCACATCTTTCAGTTCCGCAAGCAATGCGTTATATTTTGTATCGTTCCGTTCGCAGGACATGCAATCAGCTGGGAATACTTTTCAACAGAGATGAAATAGTTGTCACTGAACACGCTTTGAATTGGTAGTTAGTTCAACCGAGCTACGCTTCACACCTAATAGTGGTGTTTAGATGGCACTAAAATCAGCTTTGATAAGATTGCAAAAGGGCTTAAGAAAAGCGTTTCAGTTGAGCAATATTCTTCTGATGTCTAAATCGTTCTCTTGAGGATATGCAAAAGCATTTCAATTGGGTTGATGTCTAGGTGGCCCACTCCTAAGCTTTTTTGAGACATTGTTACATAATCCTTCAATCGACAAACAAATGGTCTTAAGTTCTCCTTCAAAATGTCTTCAATAACAGGAATTCATCCTTCCTGCAGATGATAGCAATGTGTTCACGCTCTGAAGAACAAAAGCAACGATCAACTTTACATCCACCATACATTTTGATATCCCGTTACAGATTCGCACACAATACTAATTTCTTTTTTTGTTCAACAGTTAATTTTGCTTTGTTTCGTTTTTAAATATGTAATAAATTGAACTGTGACATGATCCGTTCACTGCACACCTATATCCCAGTTCCTTTTTGGATCATACACCCTAATCTTCCATACCAGCCTTAAAATCCATCTGAATAATCTCCAAAATAACAAAGAAAAACTTGTTTTGATGGACAGATCTGGCAGAATGAGATAAACATGTTCATTATTAATCATGAAAGGAGTCCTTTGGAAGAATCTCAGCACCCCTTTTAGTCATCATCATCTTCATCGCTCATTAATCTCTCCCCTCTTTTTCTCACTCAGTAGGGAGGCTCACCCCAGTCACAGTTCCTTGTCCCCTAACTGTGTAGAAAAATCTACCACCCAGGCTTAAACGCATGCACGCACGTACCATGTGTACACTCACACATACACACAGACACACACACAACTCATTAACCAACACATTCATGCTGGTAATGCGAAGCGCATACACACATACTCTCGGTCCACAGAGGCTCCTAACATGGGCATGAAGTAGGCACATTAATTACATGAACAGTAGGGGTTTCCAACCCTGCCATGTCCACGGTGGGCTTTGAGATATTTAATGAACCTGCCATTGCAATGACTAACCCCCCTTAACCTAGTACTAATGAGACTCGCACAAACACATACGCAAATGTACTGTAGTAGAAGTCAAGTCATAGGGATTTGTCACTAGCAGAAAAAAACCCTGAAGCTGTTTTGATATTCACCATTCTCATTTTATCCTTCTCATTTTAATGTATCCGGAGCCTGATGAAATCATTATGCCTCTGCAATGACTAATGGGAGCATTTTTGAAAACACAATTATACACACACAAGACAAAATCTGTTTGAGTATCATTCTTGTTTGTAATGATGCTTTGCCCATTATAGTCGGTAAAAGGCTACATTATATTACTAAGTTATTAAAGTTTGTTTAATACGTTTTCCACCAACTAAATCTAATGTTCAGTGCAGCATCCTAAATGAATTCATGTTTGCAAGTAACGATAAACCGTTGCATATTGTGTTACTGCGGGATGACGTAAAATTATCTCGTGTTAATTAAAAAGTTACAGCAACCACAATGCGGACAACACCAAACAAAACTATGATTGCTAATTATGAGAGACCTTAAGTATGTGCACATAAGCAATAAGTGGCAATATTTGGCAACTCATGGTTCTCTCCTGACCTTAACACCGTCTGGAATCTTTGGGCAATCTTCCAGCCAAGATCTAGTATGAGAGTGGGAGACAGTTTACATCCAAACAGCACATTTGCGTAACTATTCTGACATCCTTGAAGAAAATTCAAGCAGCTGACAAAAAACTCCCAAGTTCAATGGATGCAAAAATTGTCAATCTGCTGCCAAATAAGAGGACCTTTGTTAAAATATAATTTAACCCGTTAAGAGGTTAGTAGCTTGTGAGTTTAGCAAATATGAGCAGGAATTATTAAACACCATGCCAGTCATACATATATACATAATAAATCACATTGTTTTTATAGGACACTGCCAGTTGTTCCTCTAGTACCTACTTTTATGTCCAAAGTAAACCAGCCTACTTTTCTATCCCTTTATTCGTCTCCAAGGTATTTTCCTCCATTTCGCACTCTAGTGGGTGAGATGGTACATGCTCCAACATAGCCAAACTGTGCTCTTTACATGCAAGCTTTGACATGCATTTCTGCTCTCCATTTTCTGAAGGAGCCCACATCTTTAAACTTCATACGCTCACACAAACGCAGCTGCAGCGTGACACACTCTAATCCCATGAATTCAGTTTCCCTGCCATCAAACTAAATCCCATATCCCCCTACCACCTCATGTTTCAGAATGCTATGCGCATTTACACTCACAAGCAGATCAATGAGACACACAAAGACACACACACACACACACACACAGAAAAACACTCCAATTGGTGGTCATGAGGCCCACCCGGAGGTGGTAGGCACCATACCACACAGTCAGCCTGTCTTCTAAAATTGTTTTGTCTTCAATCAACCTAGCAGGGCCAGTTTGTCATGCAAATGCAGCCCAAGCTTGCCTTCCTTTGTTGGCATGACAGATTAGTGAGTGTTAATGTGCATGTGTATGGCATCTGTGGTGCACACTTTTTTTCATCTCCATTTTCCATTTTCCCGCCTCTCCAGGACATTAAGGTGTGTGTGGAGATGTATCTTTCAACTTCTACCTTATCTGCTTCATTGTTGTGACATACATGTGTGTGTGTGTGTGTATCGAACCCGTCACCTCTGCACTGTGAGGCAGACGTGCTTACCAGTGCCCCACCGTGCCGCCCCATTATAATTATAAATCAGGATATATTATATTGTTATTTTAACATGAGTTATTTATTCATATTGTATGTTACAGTACTATTAAACAATTTATAAGCATGGAAATAAAATGTGTATATGTTGTAAAGTTGTAACATTGAAATAATATTTTAGTTATTTTCTCTTTTTTTAAAAACAACATTTTATTTACTTTTTATTTGTGTACACCTTTCATCTTATTTAATGTGTTCTTTTTCACCTCTTTATTTGACTTTACTGTTTCCCCCTACTCAGCCATCCATCTGCTTATGTGTGTCTGTGTGTCGGAGCATCACAGGGCCAGCGGAGTCAATAGTGTCCCAGTAGGCAGCACGGGTCAGGTAATAAATCTCTCTCCCCTCTGCAGCGCAGTGTCGTGGAGGTTTTTATTTCTTTTCTCCCAACTCAGCGGGACAGGGTGGAATAGGCTAGTGCAGGTCCGGGTTAGTGTGGAGAGACCACCATCAAGATACTTTATCAGCAGGCATGCAGTGGACTTGCAGAATAAAAGCCATTTCCAAAGGAAATTTGTATTTATGCTTGTCAGTTTGCGATTGGCTGGTGACCATTCCAGGGTGTCAGTACTCAAAGTCGATTGTCATAAACTCTTCTTTCTCTTCGCTTTTTTTCAATTAAATGGTACTCTTTGTCAGATGCATCAACGATGAATTGCACTTGATCAATGCATGCAAAATTCAAAAGGACTCCCTCAATATGAAAAA
Organism: Syngnathus floridae; assembly: GCF_059516105.1. Taxonomy (NCBI): domain Eukaryota; kingdom Metazoa; phylum Chordata; class Actinopteri; order Syngnathiformes; family Syngnathidae; genus Syngnathus; species Syngnathus floridae. Next base: position 7,791,814 of record NC_142422.1, read on the forward strand.
GAAATCAAAAGAAGTGGGAATTGCAGAGCAGACAAACCAATGAATAAGTCGAAATCAGCGAGCCCATCAGCTCATGTACTAAGGTCACCGAGTTGAATGTTGCAGCTTTCAGTGTCAAAATAAAATGCATTTGGCGTTATTGCCTTCTATCTGGTAGTTAAATGCAACAAATAGGCATCTTCAGATTTGCTTCAGTGGGTGCACAAGTGCAAGCTACAAACAGGATGACATAACCTCCCAATATATTCAATCTCAGTGATGTAGACATACTTTATAAGAGCTTTAGCCAGAGTGCAAAATGAAGTTTTGGGGAACTAAAAAGACGACACCCTCATCTCCCTAAGAATGGTAAGACATAAAATGTTTCCTTATTGTCTCAGATTCCTGATTGGTTTTCATTGGACAAACTCCCCCATTTCCTCAATTCCTTTCTTTGCCTCATTTCCTGCCCTCAACTCCGACGTTCTCCACATCCTCTCTTGCTTTTGCTGCTTTCTGCTCTTTTCTGGCTATTCACTCCCAGCACAGCTCTCTTCTTGCCTTGCTTCTCTTTTGGTATTGTTCGTGATAATTCAGAGTCTGGTCAATAGGCTGAATATTTAAAAGTTGAAGTGTCAGCATGTGGCTAGCAGGCAAGATTATTTCTGGAGACACTAAACAACATGAAGTAGAACTCAACTCACCCCAATCTGTGTGTGTGTGTGTGTGTGTGTGTGTGTGTGTGTGTAGTGTCAAAATGGGCATCTGTCTGTTTTTGAATGTACAAGAGCGTTGCCACGCAGTCACGTGTTACATTGCTTTATTTTCAATATGCACTTTTTACTTTTTCATTTGCCCGAACAGACTGGACAAGAGGGTTGCGCATAAAAAAAAAAATCCATGTGCCGGATCAGACAGAATGAGTGGGAGGAACAATGACCTAGTTTCCAAAAACACTCAGCTAGCACCACTAGCACTCTGGAGAACAAATCACGCAATGTACTTCCACGATCAAATTTGTGTCTGTTCATCTGCATCTGTTTTTCTCGCTCTTTTATCCTAACATTGTTCATCCTGTTTTTGCCCCTCTACCTTTTGGATATTTTACACGCTATCTTACTTTTAGTTGAAAAGGCACACGGCAGGTTGGGGATGAGCGTGTCTGTTTGGTAGTTGGGTTAGTTGCTGTGTCATGCTGCACTGCTGAGAGGCCACAGAGTCCCTGACTGCTTTCTGGATTTGGGCAGGACAAGTCACAGCACGCAAGCTCCACTCCTGTTTGCTCTTTACCTCACACAAATGTATAGTATTAGAAAATCATTACTTGATTAGATGCAGTTTATGTTGTGCTTATGAATGGACATCAATTAAGTGATCCACATTATTTAGACAGTAAATTCACCTTCTGTACATATTTGTCTGATTATTTGCACACATCAATGCAAGTAGATGAGTAATTTTGTTTTTGTACTTATTGATTTATACTGTCCATGTCAACGATGCAGCCTGAATCTACCGCAATGTAGGTTATCGTAATGTTGTAGTTCTCGAAATTGATCTTGGTCTGGAAACCAGTCTCAAGACCACTTTTTACCATTCCTGTTCTATGTGTTTGCCCCTAAGTGTTGATCAAGCCAGTACGACAGTTTTCTTCTCTGTGTCGCCTAGAGTGCCACGCCGCCTGCACACAGCGTGGATAAAGACCACTGAAGGCGCAGCGCCCCCGAAAATTTGGAAATCAATGTCAGCAATCTCGTCAATAATTAAATTTGGAGTCCATTTGCCAAGTAAAATGTAAGCAGGACCACTCTGCGACATGCAAATTCTGTGGTGCACTGCTGACAAAAATCCCCGTAATCATAATGGATCCCTGTGGGATCTTTTTTAATTTGACAAAAACACATTACAACATCACAGAACTGTCTTGTGCTGCATAGAAAAAAAAAATCTTACAATGCCCTGTCCTCACCTCATTATTTTTTATAAAGTCAAACAAACTTCTACCAGCAGCGTGGGGCCGTTCTGTCTGAAGACAACATAATACATTTAATAGCCTTGACAATTTGTCAAAATCTAGTGACACTTCATCAAAAAGCAAGGGCCTCACTCCATTATTCAACGAACAATGAAATGGGTCTTTCTGCTGTGTTTTTATAGAAAAGTACAAGAATGTTTTTTTCAACAACCCAAGATGGCAAAACAATTTGAACTACTACCTCCTTGTGTAAACAAGTAACAGAGGGAAAATAAATCTTTTGAATCAGAAACAGTGATTGGATTTCATATAATAAAGTGCGCCTCCCTTGATGAACAGCAGAACACTTCACGGGAGGTGAAGCATCTTGGCTTAAGTAAAATAATGGAGAGAAAAGAAATACTCTGGTATAGGCAAAATGTGTCGTTCCTACAGACAGGTAATTCCACAGCTTCAGGAAATTCGTTTTGTTTGGGATGTTGTAATAACGTTCAATACTTGGATTCGCTTGTTGTATGTGTGATAAAAGCACGCTCACACCCATAGTGTGCAGCTGCTGACAAACAGAACTTAATCAGGGCCAGACTATCCAGATTGGTCTGCAGCCAGACTCCCAAGGACAACGGTAGAGTTGCAGGACAAGCATACTGTAAGCATGCCGGAAAGATTTACCACAGTCGACCCTAACGCAGCTTGCGTGCATGCTGCCGTTTTAGAAATTAGCCAGAGTGGAGTGAGCCTCTGTTGCCTCATTGATGTGCACTAAAGAAAGACGTTATCAGTTATCTGTCCTTAAAATGTCACAGCAATCTGTCCACATTTGTGCTATGTGATATTTTCTTTTACACTATCAATGCCTTTCTGTCTTAAATGGCATTCAAAGTAGGAAAAATGAATGACTGCTGAGGAAAATGTCAAAATATGCCAACGTTTATTCTTTCATTGTTGTGTCAGATTTATGTATCTGACATGCTTTCGCTTGTGAGAAAGGGAAAGCCAGAGCGACCTGGCTCTCCATAGCGGCCAACGCTACTACTACGGTTAAAGCCAACGGCACTTCCTCTGGGTCTGTACGCTGAAAAAAAGACTTCCTTTGCTCTTCTGTCTTCCTTCTTCCCATTGCTCAGTCTATTTGCTGTCCCTCCCACCTTCATCGTTCTTCGAAATGTCAAAACTTGCCTCTAATCTCCTTCTCCCGCTGTCTGAGTTTGTCTTTATCTTGACAGCCCCACTTCCTCCCCGCAATACTTATCAGAGCATCTCTCTCTGTTCTGATTCCGCACCCCTCCTGACTACTTTCTCTGCCTCCATGCTTCCTCCTCATTCTGCTCTCTTCCTCTCTAAGCCTCTCAAAGCTTTATCTAGCGTTTCTGCCTGCCCTCTTTTGCGTCTCCACTTTTCAAACTCAGACTCTTCCTGTTTTTTGTGTTCCACTTCAATTTAATTCACAATAAATAAGGCTTGCATTCAAAGAAAGGGGACTGCAATAGCTTTTACCCTCTTTTTGAATTATTTCTGACAATGAGTAAAGTCCATTTTCTTTCATTTTTCTCTCAGCACTAGCACCTGGGAAAAAAAAACAGCCTTTGTGCGCGCCAATCTGTTTCATGTGCCATTTTGTGCGTGGAAGAGTATTGGGCATTTTAATGGATGTAATCAGTTGGTCTTTCAAAGCAGCAAAAATAGCCAGCTTGCTATTTAACAGACATTGGATGGGGCAGTTATTTGCTGTGATGTGATGTCACCAGTAAATTGGGGACTTTAGTCAAAAAATAAAAGCTCACTCAGTTTTGGCAACCATCAAAAATAAATCCCAGTAAATCTTAGTGTTGTTACACTTAAGACTGGCCTGTATCTCAAGACCACACTTTTAAGGTCTTGATCATGTCTCATTCTCTGACAACCAACAAATACTATTTTGGTAGCTCGGCGCCCGGTGTAAAAACGTGCACCAATTCATTTTTGTTTACTGTGTTTGGGATTTTGGCAAACAGCACCAATGCTGTCTTTAGTCAAAGTTACCACTGATGACCTAGCAACTCATGACAGACACGTAACAATCTTCATTAGCATAGTATTCAGTGATGTTTTTTCCATCTACATATAGAGCACCAATAACTGCTAAATTGCCTGTCTGAAATGTCTCAGTATAAGGATCTGACATATTGTTCTCATTTAAGTCAGTTCCACCAACATCTGGGCCATAAAGAGAGGTTGCTGTCCCACAGCCTATAATCAGTCTATCGCCATAGAAACAGCAGTGTCTCTTCCCACGTCACTGTGACCAAGATGTTACTGGGAGACAAAATGTAGATAATGTAGTGAGGATGAGTTATTTGATATTTGTGTTTAATTGTTTTGGTAACTAGTACCAAAGTACTGTAGTAATTGTTTTGGCAGCAGAACTTCGAATATCCTGCATACTGTAGACAAAGCACTTTTACTTGTTGCCTTACATGAAGGTGCAGGTTGCCATGCAAAGACAGTGAATTGCACATTCACATATATAATAGTGCAAAATCAGGAGTAACTCGGGGCTCAGAATCCATGACTTTTTGGACCGGAATAAAGAGGGCCTGATGTCCCTTGTCTATGAAGCCAGTCACATCTGTTGCACAGTTGGTGGCTGGCGTAGTGCAAAAGCGCTTTAAGGAGACAGTCCCTGACTAACTGGGATTTAATTCTCAATTTTAGTGATGTCATTTCAGTATTCATCCAGTATTTGTCTGCAATTACAACATTTACCAAATATTCTTTTGAAACAATTAGCAAAATATATATCATATCTCATCACTTTTTTTACACTGCAGTTGGCATAGAGCACAGTACACAAACCATTTGTAATTATTATTATTAATTAACTCTGATTGTCATCTATAGTGAAAAAATGTAACCACAGATACACGACGCTACAAACCCGTCACACACAGATAACACTTTAGGTGTGTGTAGTATGTGTTAAATTAAGATGTTTTAACATAATACATATAGTCAACAAAACAAATTAATACTTGAATACAGACTGTGAAGACAGAAAACGGTACATACCTTCAGACCTGTCTACAATACAATAACTATTACAGATGGCAAAACAGGGCATCAACACAATTAGACGAGGGAGTAGCATATTGCCTGCATGTGAAAAATAAGCATGGACCAAAATGCAATTTCAAAAGAAAACAAATTTCAAAAACTACTTGAAAATAATCTCTACCAAATCACTTCATAACCACAGATAAGAAAGTGGTGGAGGTAAAATAGGGAGAGAGAAAGAAAGCAAGAAAGAGAGTGAAGGACCCAGGTAAATCATAATATTTTGTCTGGGCTGCAAACCATCGTCTCTCGTTGCAAGATCCACGCTGAAGAGTTGGCAATTTCTCCTTGAAACAAGAGCCGGTGTTAAGCGGAATACTAATGGGGGCCAAGGCTTTCAGAATAACTTTGAAAAGGGCAGTAAAACTAGAAAAGAGAAGGAGAGAGAACCAAACACCATAGGTCGCATGCAGAAGTAAAGACATCTTCTGTAATTATAAACAAGACAATGGGTCTACAAGACAATATTTTATAGAATACATCAAGATACAGTGAAAAGTGGTTTATGCCTAGTCATTACGATATTAAAAAAATCCTGTGCCAATGTCCCCCAAATACTGGGAAGATAATGGAAATGTACCTTTTTTTCTATAATTGTCCTTGACTGTTTGAAAGTATGTGAGCTGTGTGCAATGCATTGTGTCACGATAACACGGGAACCAAGGCTGTATTGCTATTTCCTAAAATGCTACTACATCACTGGGCAGCTCAAATTCTTATAATTTATGAGAAGGGGAATTTTAACCACGCCCCCAAATCTGGAAAACTGAAATAGTGAAAATGCAGAGGCACCTGCTAATGCGTTACTCTTATTTTTCAATTAAATACCTTGCCTGACTTATAGTTTATTTTACTGGACAGTCTCACAACTTGTATTACATTTTGTTGCTATGTTTAATAGTACAAACGCTAACAGTGTGGATGATGATGACGAAGATAATGTAAATGGTTTCAGGCCTTAGCTTTTTTCCCAAGGTTATGATCTCAGCCGCTCACTTTGTTAAGTCTCTGAATGAGAATACTTTATTGATCCCTTGGGGGAATTTGCCTTTGAAGCAATCAGGGTCAACCAGGGATTTATTGGTGCGAGTAGCTTTGTAGGGAACAGTGGCCGTAACTGGGCATGACTCACGAAAGCACTGAAAGTATCTTAGCAGTCATCCTTGTCGGATTTTAAAAGCACAGGCCTTGTGTTTTTTTGCCCTTCTTTTTCACATCTGCTGCCTTTCTCATTTGAGGAGTACTCCCATTCCAGGAAATGTGGGAGGATTCGAAACATATTTGCTCGTCTTTCACCCGGCTCTCTTGGCATACTGCCGCATCAGAAGTGTGAGTGTAGACCCGTCAAATTTCTGTACTTCCATTTCCAAACTGTTTTACCTACATCAGATAAGAGCATTCAGATAATTAAATTTGTGGCAACATTCGTGCCAATTACTTTCAGCACACGTCGTTGAACTTCCAACTCTGTAACTCTGGTTACATCTCTGATACAAGGTCAGAAACTGGAAAATTTACAAGTTGACCTCATCTCCCCCTCCTGCAGTACATGCCTTGAAAAAGAATTTCAAGTGTCATGCATATCATTATCATCATGCAATTGTCGGTACGTTGTCAATGTATCGCTAACTTTTAATCTATGAAAACAGGATTTGTTTTGGGGACTTTTGAAACATTCCAGATCTATTAATTAATTTGTTATTTTCAATGTTGGTAAAAATGTGCATGGAGTTGGAATGGTAGAACTCTTTAAAGGTTAGGTCAACCCAAAAATTGTCTTGTTTTCTATGTAGCTCAACTTATCGAAACACAGTGTTGTGATTAATTTCTCGTTTGTGGAATATGAATTAAACAGGCTTAGAGGGTGGCCATTTTGCCCCTTGCTGTCGACTGAAAATGACATCACAGTCGCCAGGTCTCAAGTCATGGCTCACCAGTTTTCCAGTGCTGTTTTTCAGTCAACTAGAAGTGGCAAAATGGCTACCCCGTGAGATGAATAAAAACAAGTGAATTTTGCTGCTTAACCCATATGCAATATTAATCAGACTGCCGTGTTTAGACAAGTGAGGGCATACACAATATATTATTGGAATTGTTCAGGGTTGACTTCCCCTTTAAAGCAACTAACATTTCTCAAGTACTGTGTTCCATGAATGCACAAAAAGGCTTTTTCGTGCATTTGTGTGTGAAACAACATTTTAAGATGAACATTTCTAATTCTGTTTATGTGTGTTTTTATCCCTTTGCTGACAAGTTTATATCAACAGTTGTTGCTGTGCTGCTAAAAGAATATTGACAATATTGACCACATGTTGACGGAAACAACATAACAGTCATTCAGTGAGAGGATGACAGAATTTCTCCAGTGTTTGTCCGTATGAGTCATTTGATGGCTGATCCAATCACTGTGACTGGAAATGGAGATAGTTAGTGAGGTCATTCTGTTGTGTCTCACACGGTTTCTATTAAGTTTGGTTCTAGGGCAGCGGCGAGATTGTTGCGGGCATTCAATAAACATGCGATTGTGATCCATCTCAGCTTTGTGTGGACAGTACAAATCCAGAAAATTATCCCTTTTATGTATATTTGTTATGTTATGTATATTTTGATTGGCTCCATTTGTTGTATTTTAATTCTGCTAGATCCATTTGGAGTTTTTGGGGGTATCTTCTTGGCAGTACTCCTTGCTCCACTTACTAATTGCACATTTTTTCTTTTGTCTTTTTCTTTTTTGTCACTAAGCTTTTATGTTGTCAAAATCAAAGTTTTTTTGTTAGTCTGTGTTTTACCCTTTTTTCTACTCAGCAGTAGTGCTTTGTGTTTGGATTACTTTTTGCTTTGTTTGTTCTCCATACAATTTGTATTTTTCATTTGTAAATGCAATTTTAAGTGGCTACACCCCATAAGAGTCTGCCTGCTTTGTAGTCTGACTAGTTTTACGAATCATTACACATTGGTTTGTTTTCAAGGTTGCTGTTATTTCTGGTAACTTTTATAGAAAATGCTCACTTTAACAACATTGTAAAAGCTACGTTTCCTGATAAATTCTATGTTTTATATCTGGTGAAAAATGCTAAATGCTAATGTGAAGCAGTGGTGGTACTGCATTAGGATAACACTCCACCCAATAGTTGTCTTTGTATTAAATTCAATGCCAATAAAAGATTTGGTGCATATGAGTGCATTGATAAAATTGTCTTACAATTGTTACAGTATATCGCCTTACTTGGTCATTTACCAGTTTGTAAAGGACAGCATAGAGATAGATATAAAACCTAATTTCTGAGAAATAAATAATAATAAGAGAAATAAGTAAATGTGGGCGATTTCTTGGATTTTATGCCATTGGATCTGGAAGAAAATCTCAATCTGAATAAAATGTTGCCTGCTCGGCTGTAATGACAGATTGTCTCCACTCATGCATTGCTTTGACGGGACATAAATACTAAAGCTTATAGACTTACTTTTTTTAAAGTATTGCCTGATGACATTTGATTTGATTGCATATTGAAATATTTTGTTATCCATTAAGATTTAGTATAAGAGGCTCTTTGAGAGAAGAGATTGACCAGAAGTACAAAGTTCAGGTCAGCATCAAACATTATAGAATAAATGTTATATGTAGAGAATTTAAATTGTACAATATTTGTTAAACCACTAAGCCATGTATCCTGGTAGATAAATTGAAGACTCTAAATAAGCGATACAATAGATGTGAAAGGCAGTTTGTTTACATATAGTATGTGTCCCATGTGATTATCTGACGAACAGTCCAAGGTTTACCGTAGTCGACTGGGATGGACACATCTGCGACATTAATGAAGACAAATAGAATAGAATAAAATAGAACGGAATGTAAAATGGATGGTTGGATAATAATATTGTCTCCAATCTGTATTCCACGTAAAAGTGTTTACGTATGGACGCTAACATGCTTAATCCTGTGGTGTTGAGTTTCCATTTGCACGGAGTCTCTTGTTGATAATTACTGCACAGCCCTGAATTGTATACCAAACACTGTAAATACAAGAGCTCACGAGGCTAATTTAGTCATTACACAAACCATTATGAACAAATGAAGAGTGACTTCATACTGCGAGTTACTCCATCAGTGCATTTACACACTTGACCAACTGTGTGTGTGTGTGTGTGAGTGTCTTTGTGTGTGTAATCTGTACATGAAATGGTAAATATCTATTTATTAAATGAAAAAGGTAATAGTTTTATTATAGTCCTATATTAAGTATTCTTAAAGTCTAATACTGATGACAAAAATATTCTCAGAAAGTACAAAATAAATATTTGATAACAGTATTTGAAAATTGCAATTGCCATCCTTTTCCAATTATGAACAGGCCCTACATGTGACACGTCTAGGGTGTGAGAGAGAATGAAAGCAGAATAACTGTCTGACACCTCTTCCCAGACTTGGAGGCCTCACATAAATGGAGAGAGGCATGTATGCATGCATGTGTTTTTTTTTCCGGGTTTTGGGAGCTAACATGTTTTACTTGTGTTCTTGTCCTGTTGCATCACTATCTGACAGCGGGTGTGAAGTACTCTTTGTTTTCTATTGTTTAGAACTCAAGAGCACTGCGTCCAGATTCCGGGGTACACAAAAAGTTTGATGGTTTTTGTTTTATTATTCATCTGTCCACACAATATGAGTTAGCTAGTAGTGCTGGAGAACATCAGGGTGCTCCCTTGCAAAATTTAGACCTTTATGCAGACAGCAATGTCTTCCTCTGTGCTTTTCCCTTGATGACATCCTTTCTTCTTCAATGTTTTATTCGATGTATATTTGTCCAAAGAGATTATTGCATGTGCCAGAGACTTCCCTAAGACTTTAACTGATCCTCTAGGATTTTTCTTCACCTCATTGAGCATTCTGGGCTGGGCTCCTGTAGTCATTTTTATAAGGCAGAGAGGAGGAAAAGTGCTAAACTTTATAGACAATCTGTTTTATCATGAACTGCTGAACATCAAGTGACCCTTTCCAGTTTCATGCAAGTTAATGCTGAATTGTAGGTCTTTAGAGAGCCTTTTTGTCATGCAATGCTTCTTCAGATGACACAAATCAAAACCGGTGTGTCTTTTAATCATTCTCAAGGCTGAGTTTTCCAAAGGAGAAAAGAAAACCTGGACCTTGCGAAGATAAGACAGACAAAGTTTGTAGCTGACTGGCCTTTTTACGAGTGGCAACAACTAAACTGCAAGCAAAAGAGAATGGAATTATTTTGCAAGAATTTCTTGACCGGTGTTAGTTATACTCGTAGAAAAAACCCCAGAAGAACATGTGTATCCTAAGTGGCCAGTGACTGTAAATGTGTATACAGATTATCTAAATTCATACAAGCATAATAAGACTTTTAAGAATAAATTTTGTGCACACACTTTACTGACAGGGACTACAGGTGTCTGTCACATTCTATAAATGGACAGTGAGTGTACGGTGACTATATGCATATTTATTTATACACCAATATTAAAAATTCGAGGCGTACTTTTGGTGCTCACTCTCTCCTGAGGGGAACGGCAAGTATGACGTCCTCTGTCTGGAGGGATATTGCGATTCAATGTCAATATCCTCCCTCGGAGTAAAAACTGTTGTCTGCTGTCTGATCGTTGCGGCATTTGACAAGGTTGGGATAGCATCCGTTGATGCTAGCGTACCCGAAGGGCTTTCGTTTCAATTAAAAAGCCTCTTACGTAAGTAAAATCCTTGGGCTAGCCATACAGACTATTAAAATGTTCTGACTCTTAACACACGCTACTAAAATCCTTTTACAAAATTCACATCCTACCGAAACCTCGTCTAATATACTGAAGTGAGCGTTTGAGTATAGTGTATGTGTGTTTCACTAATGTACCTGATCAACAAAACTTCAGGAATGTGTGTGAGCATTAAGTGGTGTGTGTAAGAGGTCACGTTACATTATCTTCCTGACTTCCCCTGGATGCGGACTCACATACGTGCACGTATACACACGTAACCGCTCAGCAATCCTTTACAGTAGATGAATGAGTGTTCCAAATAAAAACGGGGGACCACCCAGGACTAGTGGTATCACCCTGCTGACCTCTATGACTGATGGATGAAGGCTATTCACATCAAGCCTTTAACACCTTCAGTTCCCTCTCTCCACTCCCATACACACAGGCACGCACACACACTCAATAGTCAATACAAGCGCTGTACAATCCCCTAAGACAAATGGACAGACTTCAAACATGCACATACACAACCTCCGAAAAAACAGAGTGGGAGGCCGGCGAAGAGAGAAGAAAAAGACAGGCGGTGGTTTACTCCAAAGACAGACCTAACTTCATCTCAGCCTTTTCTCCTCTTTCTTCCACATTTCTCTCTAAACAAATGCACAATTCTCATCAGGAAAGAAATACTCAGTATTATGGTGAGGGCTTCATTTACCCCCGAGGGGATCATTCAGGTCCTCTGTGTGTCTCTGAGTGCATGTGCATCAGAATTTGTGTGTGAGTTGTGGTGGTGGGGGGGGGTTTGCAAAGCTGTCAAATAGCCCCCCGCTTTTAATGGCCCAGCTGCATCATTACCTAGCGCACACACACTGGGCTCAAATAGACTGAGGGGAGAGGAGGAGCACATAGACAAGTCTATCAAACTAAGTATGAAGAGAGGAAGGGGGCACTTGTCATTAACCAGCATGCACTCTGGAGTTTCAAGACAAAAGTAGAACCGACGGGAGAGGGCCGCCGCACACAAGCATCGAATCTCCATTGCAAAGGAGGTGAGAGATCGACGTGGCACAAAAACACAGGAGGAAGAATTACAACAGACGTCTGTCATTAACAGTGAGCTCTAACAATGCCAGGTGTCTAAGTATATGTTACATCACTCTAATAGAAGGTAGGTGTCAAGATGAGGTTCTGAGGAGATATCAGAGTGTATTACACGACACGTTGTGTGCATGGACACACACGCGCACAGCATCCAGAAGCCAGACAGTGTTAATTTGTCTGGCATGGATTAAGGTTTTATGAACCTCTAACTCCAAAATAGAAGCCTAAATATTAATACATTTTATTTGGAGGCACTCAAGGAATATATTACAATATATTAAATAAAACAACATGAATAAGTACAATAAAAAAAAATGAATGAAAAATGATTGAATCAAGGAGGGCAAATGGCATGATGTGAAATAGGCAGGTTTAAACGTGTTTTTGATGTGATTTGAAGAGGGTAAAAAAATAAAATCTTTGTTTCTGGCGGTGGTTATCCACACAGGGAGAAGAGATATGGCATAATCGAGTTTCAGGAAAAACTTGTGTATAAGTCAAATCAAGTCAAGTTTATTTATACAGCCCTTAATCACGGAAACGTCTCAGAGGGCATCACGTGCCCACAGTTGACAAATATTCTCGACATCCCCGGATCATAGCCCCAGGAGGGCAAAGAAAGACTCAGAAAATCCTGAGGGAGTTCTAGGGTTGGGTGATATGTATGGCAAACAGTGACTTAGTCTTTTGGATTATTGGTGGTGATTATATTGGAGTAGTAGAGGGTTTTATTGTTGGCAATGGAGTCCTTATATTGTAAGATGTAGTGCGTCTATATATTTCTTGGTGGACTAGTTTTTCTATAAAGGCATTCAAGTTGTCGACATTTGGCTTTCATGGGATCGAAACAGGGTGAACCAAGGGGCAGAGAGAGAGAGAAAGTTTTTAGTGGAGTTCAGAAGGTCCAGTGTTATAATGACAGACTGGGTCATCAGAGCTAGAAATGTGAGCTTGACAGGGTAAATATTACTTTTCTTCTGAAATGAAATAATATGTGGTGGTTTGGTGATGGAGGGAGGGAGTTTTATTGTAAAGAAGAGGACAATGTGCTCGGTTATATGAAGTTCATCAGTGGAAAGGTCATAAGTCTAGGATGTGTAGAAGAGAACAATGCCTTTATTGACATTGTACAACTGGAGGACTGAACCCACAACCTTCAAGTCAAACACTGAGACACATTTGGAGTGTGTGGCTGAAGTGACACAAAATTTCCACCCCGACTGGAGCCTTGGAGTTGACTAACGCACAGTGGATTGAATCAGCTTCGAAGAGTAGGGCTGTTGCTAGATCTAGCTTACGGTCAATGATGAGGTCCTGGATAACATGTCCCTTGCATGTCAGTGAGCGGATGTTGAGCAAAGTTGACTGAGATGTAAGCGTTGCTAGTATCATGCTGTGGTCGACAGTCCAGCTGGTGGAGCGACAGGGGCGACCAGCAAGGGATCAGATGGACTTTCCTGGCATTGAGCTGTCATGGTTGAGCTCTATTTTGTTGTCTCTTTTTCTCTTTGAATATATGTTTCTGCGTTAATTTAGATACCAGGGATGTATGTAACGGTGTCGATGAAATAAAGACCTAGTTGTATGATGCATGGTAGAATTAATTTTAAGAAAACAAAACTCTGTTTCCAGAACTAGAACTACTACCCACTCTGTTTTTTTCTTCTTTCCCATCTCTTAGCAGAGCCTTAGATAGGTTGAGCTCAGACTAGAATACAAGGCACATACTTGGATGGTGGGAGTTTGGAAATTAGGCTTGTTTGCATTTAGACACTGCTCTCTGGGCACTTGGTAAACGTGATGAGAGGAGGGAGATGGGGGAGAAAGAGGGAGACGGGGGAGAAAGAGAGAGAGAGCAAAAGTAGACTCCAAGAGAAAGATGAGCTACAGAGAAAGAGAGAGAGAGACTGAAGAGAACACTGGATATAAATTCATTATGTAAATCCACAGCTCAAACAAATTGACAGGCGGGTATTACACCCGAGAGGAGCCGAATCAAGAGCATGAAAGCATTAGTTCCACTCACCCTTGACCTCCACTCTGGACCTGCTCACCGAAGTGTGCCTGTTATGCATACTAAGGACTCAGGAGGGGCCGTCCTAACAGCAACATTGCAACAGATGTTGTTTTCTTACACTGGTAGCCAGAGACTCTTTCATCCTTGATCTAAGCAGAATGTAAACTATGTTGAAAGGAAAACAATTGTGGCGTTCCATGCCGGTGGTGGCACCAGGCGCAGCTGGCACCACTGGAGGAGAGTCTTTCTTCCAATATTATTGACTTGACGGTGGAAGCTAAACATTTTACGTTACATTATCAACAAGAAAGATATTTGGTGGCGATGGTCACCTCTTTCCTCTCCAATATTTTACAACCCTAAACAGGATAAGCTGTATAGAAAACAAATGGGTTGAGTGTTCCCCTTGATCAAATCGTTCTTTCTGATTCAACAGGCAATCTGAAGGAGGAAGAAATTGTCGCAATTGAGCAATCACGTGACAAGTGTGGTCATAAACATCTGCAGCTTTGATTGCCCCGACAGAATTACAGCCAGGCGCCACTTAGTGCTGACCTAAATACTGCGCCGGGGTTGAAGAGGCATTAACAAGGTTCAAAGCCAGCCGTTGGTTTGGGCAAAAGGGAAAGACGAGAGCAAAAGACAAACAAGTACAGGGAAATGACAGCAAGCAGACAGTAATAACGAGAAAGACGAGTTGAGCAGATGAGTGTTTATCCAGAGCTTTAGCCCAATATTTCCTTTGTTGTGTCTGCTCAGAGTAAATCCTTTAACCACATGGACAACAGGCTCCTCAACAGAGATGCTGAGGACAACAACTTGACAACTACATTCATCAGAGTCTTGCTGAGCTCTAAATCTCTTTCATTTAAACACAACGGTTTTGTGTCTTGTGTTATGTTGCCTAAGTGCGACACACTTAGAAGGCTTCGACCTTGGTTCTACCTTGAACCATTTGCTTCTTTTTTGGGGGAAAAAAAATCTATAATTCTCTGTACGACTGAGGATTCTTTTAAGTTGTGTTTCAATACAGAAAACGCTTTCTTTCTTCAAAGATGAAAATTCTCTCCAACAAATATTCAAATGTTTAGCCATGTTTCAGTATTTCTAATGCAAAATACGTTTATCAATTTATTGTGTGTGGTCTGCTACAGTCTTAAATGTATTTTCCATGAAAGGGTTCTTCTACAAATGTTTGTTGTTGAAAAGTTTGACAGATAAATTCTCCTTTAAATGTTATATACTGTATGACCAAGCTGAAAGATAAAATCATTGTACTGTGTGGGAAAGAGAATTCTATAAAACATGATGATTATACACCAGCTCTAAATACACAACTTGTGATATTGCCTGGGAAAAAGAAGTAATGCTGCAAGTTGTGGTATGTCATTTTACACCACTTAATAAAACAGTTTAATGAAGCTTCATTTATCTCCATTACAATGAATCACTTTTGCAATTCAAGATAAAAGTGTCACACTATGGGCACTTCTTTCCCAGTTATGTTACAAGGTTATTATTCAGAATAGAGTTAGTTGTTATACACAAAGATTTTACACTACAAAAGTTGTAAAGGTCAAAGGGCTACAATTGCACATTCTGTTCTGCTGAGGGAGCCTCATTTGCATAGACTAAAACACAAGCTATAAGAAAAATGGCAATAATAATGTTGATAATAATGTTTCACAAACTGTGACTAGGATAAAAACAGTTTGATATTTAGCCATGAAAATTATAAAACAATATCATGCCTCTTTCTGGCTTCTTGTACTGTGGCCAGAAAAAAAAACTTTTATTCTCTTTGTTTTTATTTGATAATTTTGGAAGGTCGGTCATTATGAGTTGATTAACTTATATTACTCAGCTATAATAAGATTATTGTTATGCATGTATGC
The DNA here is from genome assembly GCF_059516105.1 of Syngnathus floridae. NCBI lineage: Eukaryota > Metazoa > Chordata > Actinopteri > Syngnathiformes > Syngnathidae > Syngnathus > Syngnathus floridae. The sequence continues at coordinate 7,807,589 of NC_142422.1, forward strand.
TCACTGCAGTTCATTATATACAGAATACGTATCACATTATGAACATTTACATTTTAGTAATATCAGATAAATTGCTTTGTTAAAGCTCGACAAAGTAGATTGCAAAAATTAGCTATTGCTGAGTAATAATGATACCAAACAAAAGGAAATATGCAGTATGTAAATCAGTCATGCTTATTGAAATGACAATTTGCATCAAAAAAAAGAAAAAAACTACCCTAAAATGGACCTAACAGCATAAAATACATACTTGAGCACTTCCAAAGGGGTATTTCTCTGCTCTTTAGAGAGAAATAAACATTGGAGTAATAGTTGTTGCATCAGTCATAGTGGTAAAAGCAACCGAAATAGTTTCCCTGATCCATCTCGGCTAGTGTAGAAAGAAGAAATACATTTATAAGTTCCTGAAAGGAAAAGTCAAATGATTGAACTCAAGGTGCTTGCTACACACACATATAGGTCTAAAGTGCACACACAAAAATGTGTTTCAGATTAAAGAATGAGTTGTACACAAATGTGGTGCCAAACTTATTTTTGTCACAGGCCTCTTTGTAGATATGGCTTCCCTCAGAGGGCCGTTGTGAAACCAAATAAATGTTTCATCGGCATATCATCACATATAAAACCCCCAAAATGATAGATAACTAGCGTTGAAATCAGATTCCATTGATAGTTTAATTATTGTTTGTTGCTGTAAAAATGGAAAAAAATTAAGTCTCGCAAGAGCTCAATGTTATTTTTTACACATGACTAACATTTTGGTACAGATTTTGCTTTTATGGGCCACATAGAATGATGTGGCGGGCCGGGTCTGGCCCCCGAGCCTTGACTTTGACATCTGTGGTTTACAAGAAGCAATTGACAGGTTTGGTGCCAAGATTTGTTTCTAATACCACGCTCTACAAATGACTTATACCAGCAACCTTCAGATCCCTAAATTCAGTAGCGCCACTCCAAAGTACTGTCCAATACTGTAACTACCACACTGGGCAAGACCACCGATAAATCCTCCAGGTAAACTGGATGAAAAACCTCTTTTGATCTTGTAAGGGAAGATCACAACTACACCATATGTACAAAAAGCATTGCCAGGCCATCTGTCATTCGTCTCACTTTCCTGGCAAGTCCTCGTACCGGCCCACACATCCCCGAGTGGTTGGTGCTGCAGGGAGCTGAGATGTTGATGCAGTGCAAAATAGTCTAAAATTCTGCTGAAGTCCAGCACAGTTATAAAAAACTGAAGAACAGAAATGCAGTACACTATTGCAATGCATTCTGGAAGTAGTCAGGCCGAATACAAAGATTTAAATGTAATAACGTTTTACCTGTGGGGATAAGCGGTACAGATGGATGGATGGATGGATGGATGGATGGATGGATGGATGGATGGATGGATGGATGGATGGATGGATGGATGGATGATGGATGGATGGATGGATGGATGGATGGATGGATGGATGGATGGATGGATGGATGGATGGATGGATGGATGGATGGATGGATGGATGGATGGATGGATGGATGGATGGATGGATAGCATACATGATTCAATACATGAGAAACGTGTGAGTTAAAGGTTTGCCATCAGTGCAGGAAATGGAAGTAACTTAATAGCCACTGTATGTATTTGGGCTCCAAGAGGCCCACAAAACAATGAATACATTAAGAAATAGGTGCATGATTTATAGATAGCTACTATGTGGGGTAACCACTACAGCAACATAGCAAGCATTCGGAATTACTTTCCATTTATTATCTTACCTTCAGATGAATAACATCTGACATATGACAGACAGGTAAATGGCTCGTTCCTCAAAGCCCAATTAATACATATAGAAGACCAAATCAATAACATCAAATTGCTTTAAGGACATGAGTGTGAGGGGGGGATGTGAAAAAGAGGATGAGTGGAGACATAGAAATAGAAGAAAATTGAGGACAAATGAGAGGAGTTGGATGAAGAGTAGAAAAGAGAGGAAAGGGGGGCAAGGGGTGGAAACGAGAGTGTCTAGACAGCATTCATGATCCATCTGTCTGCCACTGCCACAGAAACAGCCACAGGCTACAACATGATGGCAAACGCTATCATGACACAAGCACTTTCTACCGCTCTCAATCGTTTCCTTTCTTTTACATCCCTCATTCTTTTCTTTTCCTCTTTCTCAGTCTACTGATTTCTCACTTTTCTAATCCCTTGCCACTCTTTACAGCGTTCCCATCCTTTTTTTATCTCTCCTTCTCTCCCTCCAGCACTCATCTCTCTCTGTTTCTCTGTCAGGCATCACCAGAAAATTACAATGATTGTACGGCTTTCCCATAATGTTGGCTGCAGGCACATTTACATTTGCACTAGACAGCTAAATTTTTTAAGCACCTAGCTCAGGATTTTATTTTGTCGAAATGGGATGGAGTCCCCTTAACATTCAACCTTCAATGAAGAGAAACGGATAGAAGAGATGAAAGGCAGTGGGAAAGACAAAAAAAAGTACAAATAAGGTTGAAGGGTTTGCAGCCAGCGAGCAAGGAAGTGATGAGAGGAAGGTGAAGAACTTGCCGGACATCGACACACACACACACACACACAGATCCCGTGCCAAGGATGAAAGTGCTGCTGTTAAAAGTTCTCCCACTCCTCACTAAAAGTTGTTGAAAGAGAACGGAGCAGCACATCAAAGTAAGTTGGCAGACAGCCATTGCGCTCCAATGGCGTCCTTCACCCTCTCTCCTTCCAATCTCACTCTCCGTGTCTCCTCTGTTTCCATTGATTGTGGTGAGTCGAGGGACCACTCTCATCTCCCTCCCCTGACGGTAGTGCTCGGTAAGAAGCGAAAAAGGGCTAGCAGCTGGGGGGACTCAGGAAAGTGGCGCAGAGTTTCAAACAAAAACAGGACAGACATTGAAAGGTAGAAAATCTTTGATGGAACATGTCAGGCTAATTTCAAAAAGTCTTTCATTCAAAGTGCAATTATTTCTACCCTCCGGCTACCGTGGTTGCATTTACCTACTGCTGTTGGAGTACCCGTCATTGGTGTTCATGTCTTACAAATCAATCCACGAAATAGGATTGAAAGCTTGTTTTCATAAAAAATTGTTGAACGCAAAGTTACAACCACATTAGATTTTTTTTCTCTCCGATTTTTGGAAATACATTTATACCACTATTATAACAATCGGCATCCCAGTATGAAGCAAAAGCTCAGTGGCCTAGTGGTAGAGTGTCCGCCCAGAGACTGGAAGGTTGTGGGTTCAAACCCCAGCCGGGTCATACCAAAGACTATTAAAATGGGACTCATTGCCTCCCTGCTTGGCACTCAGCATTAACGGTTGGAATTGGGGGGGTTAGATCACCAAATGATTCCCGAGCGCGGCACCGCTGCTGCTCACTGCTCCCCTCTCCCCCAGGGGATGGATCAAAATCACACGGGGATGGGTTAAATGCAGAGGACAATTTTCACCACACCCAGATGTGTGTGTGACGATCATTGGGACTTTAAGCCAAAGCAGTAATTCATTTTTTTAATAAAAACAAAAAGAATGATGCTGCATCATGATGCAACCTCTTGGATCGCTAAAAGAACAAATAACCATATTTTCTCCTTTCCATGAAGCAACTCTTGAATGAATGCAAACTCAAATAAACGTAGCATAAAAACTTGGAACGATTTGCTGAAATGTGCACTTATTCAAAGTGATAAGCATTTTTTTTCCTACTTTTTCTGTAGTGTGGAGCAACACCTTTTCATCAGAAGGCACAATCTATAAACCTCATTCAACATCCCTCAGAGAGTGGCAAATGAAGAACAAAAGGGAAGGCACCATGGTGCAGCACTCACAGTTGAAGATGCCCGGTGGAGGGTGCTGGGTGACCATGGGGCAGTTCTCCTCATCGCTGTTGTCCCCGCAATTATTAAGCTGGTTGCAGATCAGTGAGCCCAGGCGCAAACAATTCCCATTGGTGCAGTGGAACTTGCACTCTGTTCAGCCAGAGGGAAAGGACATGGAAATAAGAGAGAGCCTTACTTAGATCATCTACTTCTAATCACCTTAAATACATTGGGATGCAGTTAGAAATGGAACTTGTTTGGACATTGTGATGAAATAAATACTGTACAGTTGCATTTCAGCGCTGATCAACTCATCAAGTAAAAACAAATTCATAAAGGTCAGTCCACAGAGCCAAATGTATAAAAGTAATATGCATAATTTCTCAAATATTGTGCTATAGACTGTGAGTTTACCTCGTTATACAAACTCAGAAATGTGCAAGGTCAAGTAAAAAAAATATTTTACCAGTAAGCTGCAAAAAGACCTCAATTATAGACTTTTGTTCACAGATGCACTTTCAAATGGAAGAACTATTTTCTCACTAAATATTAAAAAAAAAATAGCAGAATAAAGGATGGATTTGTTACCTACAGTATAGAATATTTAACAGTTTATGACTATGCAGTGATCTTGGCCTTTGGCCTGATTGAGTTCATTTGTACATATGATTAATTAGTTCATCAAATTCCCTCCAGCTAATGTACTCGAATCATTTTCACAAGCAAGTGGACAGATGGACATCCCATAATACCATGGTCATATCTGTCACCATCATACATAAAGTTTTTAAATAATTGCCCAGGAAGGACTGAAAAATATGTACACACAGATTGGACCATTTATTACATTTGTTAAAGTATGCATTGTACGTGGATATAAATATGAGTTACAATCAATGTGTGTGCGTGCAAGTGTTGCTTATTATGGGTTAGTCTTTCCCAAAGGTGACAAATCCAGGTCCAAAAAGTAAAAAGTCTGCCACAGTTAGGCTTTAGACACAGTTGCTTTTAATCAACCAAGGCAGCAGGAAAATGAGCTTTCAGGAGCTAGTTTGTTAACCTGCTGGTTAACTAAAAGCACTTGTGACTAAAGCCAAATTATAGAAGGGTTTCTATTTTCTGGACCTGGATTTGACTTTCGTCGGTCTTTCCAGGCACTGTGAGAAACATAAGTCAGAAACTTAATTTTCCAAATCATGTTGATCATGTTTGACTGGCCAAAATAAGCATAGAATGTCATTATTTTTTTATTGTTCTCAAACATATTACACAGTTTTTTTTTCCATTTAGAAAATGAGAATTTTGTGTTTCACAGCTCTTAAAGAGTGTTGTGTACTGAGATGACAAGCACGCCAAAGTAGGGGTTGTTGAGTTTACTACTCCACAATAATGTTTAGAGTTTGACGACAACTAGTCATGAATCATGAGTTTTGGACCTGAACAAGATGAGTGCACAGAATGAATTTAGTCCTTCACTTTTAATTTATTTATTTTGTCTTTTAGAACTGAATGTGCAACTGCTGAGTGAAGGTGAAACACACAAACAAAAAAACGTTTTGTGATTATTTGAAAACAGCTTAAATTAACACCATGGAGAAACTGCTGCTGTGGTGGACCTAGAGCAATGCTATATCTCCTCATTTGGTCGAGCACTACTTAGTTGTCCCAGTGGGAAGCAGGCTGAGCGAGAGGAAGTTTTTGCTGGAAAAACCATCACGAAACAACTTCCTTTTGTGTTCTGATACAGTCTGCGTACTATATTCTGCATTTGAGCTGTCCATTCTTTATGCAGAGATAATCAAAAAGCATTCCCTCCTCCTGTGATGTATTTTAATATTACTAGTATGCCATTGCAAAATCCATTAGTGACGTCATTAGCAATTTGTCGAATACAATTAGACATTAACCACATTTGCCATTCTAAATATTGAAGAGTTTTAACATTTACAATTGTCGGTCCCATTTGTTTTCTAAGCATAATGGGGAAAAAAAAATCACGCTACACATTCTACACACCCTAAAAAAAATCTTTTAAAATTCAGCCCCCTCTAGTATGGGTGGTGACCAACTGTTTTATTGCAGGTAATCGACACTGAAAAGACAAGCCGCTTGAATAAGATGGCCTTCTAATAAGCATTTTTGCAGGCCGTCTCCTTGTGGCAGTCCCTGCGATTTGCCCTTTTGGCAGCAAGCAACTTAATGATACTGCATTTTCTCCTCTTCCTCTCACAACAAGAACAGCTTGTTCTGGTCTAGTCTAGACGGTGGCGGTGGGGGTGTATGTGGGAGGGGGGGGGGTGTCAATTGAAGGAACAGAAATCTGATTGAAAATACAAACCAGCATGACCATTCTTTGGAAAGAGACTTTTCCCCTTTTTTCTAAGTGGCAATTAGCAAAGCCTCAGTGACTTGCCCTGTCTTGCTTTTCCTCACTCTGTCTTATCTATTAGTCGATTGTCTATCTTGCGGTCTCTGTGCCTTCTTTTTCATTCTCATCTGTTCTGCCTGTCCTCTTCTCTTCCACTCTATCATGCTATATAACTCTCCAATTTTGTCCGAGCCACTTGTCTCTCCCTCTTCATCCTCCCTCCCCAAGCTATCCTCTCATTTCATGTCGATACGTTTGGTCAAGGCCACGAAAAAGAAGCAAAGCTCTAAAAAATGTGAGAGAACATAAAACGCCTCATTTGCACACTAAATTATGCAGAGCCCTCTTCTTTGCAAACATACAACATTCATACAGGTTAACTACAGGGATGTGAAAATGCCAGAAGGACAAATGAGTCATCATAAGCTTCTAAGTCACTCAAATGTAATGGATAAGAAATGAGCGCCCCCAAGGCTGTTAAAAAGCAAACAACAAGGATACCGTACAATAAAAACTACTTTAAAGGTCATTGTGCCAAATCATAAAAGCAGGCAATAAATCTGCATTTCATTGGGAGGTTTAGGATGAATTTCAGAAGGATTTGCACAATTAACGTGACAATATGGGGGGAAAAAATCAGATTAAATTTAAAAATATATTTCAAATTAATTTCCAAGTAAGTATACAGCTGAAGACACAAGTAAGTTCAATTAACACGTCAAATTAATAATTCAATTAATACAAACACAGCACATGTTAAGGGACCTCTGCGTTCAGAAAATGGATGGATGTCTACTAGGAATTTGAAGCTTGTTTATCAGCATGACAAATATCCAAGGCACACATGTAATTCCAAAGTAGTCCAGAGGGATATTACAGGAATGGCGGAACCACAGCGTGGATAAAATCGAAAATATGTCCAACCACTGTCATATTTAGGCCACGCTTACAAGGAATAGTATGTAGTTTGAGTGTATGTTGCTAGATGACTGAAAGAATGGAAAAATTAAAAAAATCATTTTATGGGTACACAGACGCCAAGGCTGCCCTTTGTCACCTGTTCTGTTCATTATGTTTATGGAGAGAATTTTAAGAGCTGAGGCACAGGAGTGTCAATTTTATTGTAGCTGCATAGATCTTGATTTAATCTCATGTGGAAGGACCGTTAAAATAGCATAATTACACATACTAACATAGATAATTAATAGAAAAAAACAAAAGTTTTCTGTTTCTGTTTTTAAAGTAGAAAACAATACAAGTAAATTAGAAAACTTATTCTATTGGACTACCCTTTTACAAAACTTTAAACATATCCCTTAAACGTAACATACATAAACGGTTGCTATTTGGAATTGAAAAATGTAGTATTGCACTTAACGAGTGAGAATGATGAAGGGCTGAAACTGAACTGAAATATTGTGGGGGGGAATACAATGTCTTTAAATGTTAGCAATACATTAACATGAATTGTGGAAGTTAGAAACGGAAAATGAAGAATACTGCAAAAACGGTGTATTTGAGCAATAGTTTCAAGAAGGATTAGCTTTGAGTTCTCAAGACATTTTGAAGGAGGAGGTAATTATGAATTATTATTAGCATTACTTTGCCCCCCTAACCCACAGTTTTCTTTAATGTTTCATAATTTCCTCATTGTCTCTTCACCTCACAATGCTGCTTATCTGCAATTTCCTGTCGCCCCCCCCTCCATGCCAATGCTAACAATGCTTTGTCCACATTTAAAACCAACTGCACAAGTTATGTATGGTGATTATATTCACATACTATCTTACACAAATGTTAAGTTGATTATATTCACACACTATATAACATACACTGTATGATTACCATATAATGTAGTTCTTATGAATATCTCATAATTATATATCCACTCTGGTGTTAATATTCCTATATCAATCTTCTGGTTAGATGCAACTACAGTGCATTGGCTGTATACCGGCAGCGAGCATAATGACATTAAAGCGGACTCTTTAATCTGCATGATTGAAAAGAATGTGAGTGCTGAGCGGAAGAAGAATGTGACGATGTGAGAAAGGGCAGAGGAAAATGAGGAGAGTGGAACATGAGAGGAAGACAGACGAAGGAATTACTGTCACAATCAAGTCAAATTTCTTTGACCTCTCTATTAAAACATCACAAGATGATTACACGACCACTCGTTCTCTGTTGAAATAACACTTCCCATTAAAGGTTAGGAATTATGAGATAAAGACTTTTTTGTAGCCATTTCCTTTTCCTCAGAATTCACGCAGTGCTCTTGGACAAGACAAGACTTGATCCCACAGAGGATAAAGACTTGCAGACTGAGACAAAAAAGTGTGACATGAATGGCACACTGACAAGTAAGTGTGTGTGTGTGTGTGTGTGTGTGTGTGTGTGGCTGCATGGAGTGTTGCCTCCACCACTTGACAGACTGGAGGCGGATGCTCATTTTAGCAATGTGCGCCATTATGTGTGGCCATTATGGTGTCCTTGGGCATTTGTTTGGAATGCATCTGTTTTCATGTCTGAGTATGATGAGTAAATGAGGAACAGGGCCCTTTTTCTGCAGAACTCACTCTCACGTTTAGATCATTTTACGTCGTTAAAAATGAGATGCATATGACACATAACACAAATTGATCCTCAATGCAGCCAAGTTGGCAAAACACAACATTTACAGAACTCAGGAACATGTCAAGTGCAGGCAAATGCTTGATGATCTCATCAGTTTAAATCACTGTGTTGTAAATAGCTAAAAACGTTATTTAATGTAAGATTTTTAATGTAATGTCACACTAGGGAAAGGAACTGGAATTTAGGTGTCAAATGTGCTTAAGCACAATATGAATTGCCGTGTCAAGATAAGCTGGAACGTGTGGTTCGAACGTCTGCCTCAGTTGTCATTCCATACAGTATGTACCCAAAGTCATCTGGGATGGGCTCCGGCATCTCTGTGCGCCGGAATCGTTTAAGTGTTTAAAAAAAATGGAGTGATTGGTCTGCTAAAGACAGAAATGTGTCAAGTGTGCAATCGTCAAAACTTCTAGTTCCAATAGCCAAATCTGTTAAGAGCTTCCAAACTATGACCATTTGCTTTAATCATCAACTGTGGAGACCAAAATTGAGTAAAATGGCTGATTCCATTTATTATTCAAACAAGAAAATAATCTCATCTTTGGGTTTTGCAAGAGCGGACTAATGCAGCCTGTGTATTTAAACCTTAAAACTGACATGTATATAAGAGGAAGAAATTATATATTTTTTCTTTTTTTTTTTTTAAAAAAAAGTCATTTTCAGTTTCGAGAAGGCTGAAAGAAACTACAAACAGCAGCAAGAGAAATGTTTTAGTCAAGCAACATAAGAACTAGCGGTAGTCCCCAGTTACATTATGCCATCATCCAAAACAATCACAACAAATTGATGGGCAGCATCGTAATCGAGTGCTTACTTAGCACATTGACTTCCTTCCACATTCCAGAGACTTGCATGTAAGCTTCATAAATTTGTCCTCAGTGTGTATGATTCTTTTATTCTATTTGTGTGTGGCCCGCGATTCAAATGAGGATAAGGAGTATAAACAATGGACAATTTCACCTGCTTGCTTTCTATCCGCTGACCGAGTCTTTGATAAAAAGACATGCATCAGCTTTTTGCAGGCCACTAAGGTATTAAATGTGTTGCAGTTGCATCAATGAGTCATAGGGCATCCCTCCAAACTACTGTTCTCCTGCTTCATGGCTTTCCTTTTAAGCCTGCTTCCCCTCAGTCCTCCACCTTCCGTGCTTGGAATCCTCAATTTTATCCTATTTTTTTGACCCTGCAGTCCCTATCTTTATCTCCATTGGCCACCTTCTCCTTTTTCTTTGTATTTCGTTGTGCTACCAGGATAATTAAACATGACAGAGTTGTGCTGACTCAGGGCAAATGACACCTATAGTGGAGGAAAGCCAGCTAGTGACAGAACAGCAGGAAGACCTTGAAAATGTGTCTCCTTCCTGCAGACCATATTTGGCATAAGAGGACATTTGGGCAGTCAAACCATGAACACGTTAAACCCCACAGTAGTTTGGCCTTAATGAATTGCTTTCTCACGTTATAATTTTTTGAGCTAAAACATAAAAAAGCTCCTGTACACAAAGATGTTTACATGCAAAAGAATTGTCTTGGTAAGTTCATGAATCCTGAAATAGCATAGTCAGAACGTTTCATCATATTGACACTGGGTGTGCTAAAACATACGGTGTCGGATAATCAAGAGGTTAATTCTCACTAGTGAGTGTCAACCATCTTCAGTTTTCCCATTGTCAGCTTAAAAGCTGTATACGCCCAAAAAGGCATGAATATTATTCTATTCCACACATTAAGTATGTACCAAAACAACACATGTTCACACACCCACACACTATGGTGCCATCCGAGCAGTGCATCTCAGCACGAAGGCAACGCCGACAGGCAGATCCAAAATAACATCTTCAACTCAGTAACTGCTATCACCAACTGAATCAGAGGAGATAGGCAGTCTGGCTGCCTGCTCAGCTAAACAAATCAAGACTGGTTATGCAAGCTTGCACAGAAAAATATGCGCCTGGGCCTTGAAAAATAAGCAGAAAACAGTTGGAAATTATGTCATTTTCAGAATGCCTACCAACAAATACTTTGCTTTCAATTATGAGGGATGCTGTGCAACCTCATGTATCAAATATTATATTATCATCCTAGAAGAGCTCATTTTGCTTTAGGGAAAAAGTACAGCAAAGGTTCATTTTAAAAGGTTCAAATGTGAGTTTATCCCTTCAGCGTTGCAAGTGACGTCAGGTGTGACAAACTGGCGAGCAGTTCAGGTATGCCGCCTCTTGACCGAAGCCAGCTGGGGAAGAGAATGAATAGATGGCTATCTAAAACAGACCTGAGTGAACGTTTCTTTCTGACTAATCGTGATTATTTCACAATTTAGCAACAATCGGTCTTCATGTTGGCAATATTCTTATGTCCTGCATGATGGATTTGTCCAAATGATGATTTGTGACTCCCAACAAGGACTGGCTAATATAAATTAGCCGTTCGTATTCAATAGTGTCAGAATACCAACATTTTGCTGATCCCCCATGACACAGTTGAAGAATTTGTTCTCCTTCAAGTACTGGTAGTGTAGCGTTATTTTTGTCTCCGAAACTTCCCAAGACGTAGTGATTATTTGATCGTGGTAGTATGTTGTTATTCTTACAACTTCAGTGGAGGGATAAACCAAATATAGGTTAATGGATGTCTTGATTTAGGGTACTGTTCTTAATCATTCAGCTCCAGGGGCTCTTTTCAGTGTCTTCGTTGTTCGTCATCTTATCATGTTGCCAAATTCAATAAAGTACGGCAGTAAAACAGAAACCATAATCTCCTTGCTGTTCTATCGCTACATGCATAGCCCGTAATGTAATTTTGGTGGAATAATCAGTCAAACATACAGTAGATCTTCAAAATCAATCTCCAGAATCAATACTACATGCCAAGCTTGTTAGAGGTGAAAAATGAAGAAGTTCACCGGTGTGTTGACAGGAAGAGCGGTACATATAATGTGTTTGAAGCCTCGGGCCCAAGAGCGGGCAGGCAGCGGCAGCTCCTCCTCTAATAACCCCAACCTGTCAGTCACTTAATGGATGGGCAAGGGCTCCACATGGAGACAGCTCAATATGGATTGACTTTGGTGGAAGACCACACCACAAGAGGTGGACGCTGAGAGGGGGGAGGAGATGATAGACAGTTTAAGATAAATTGAGATGGGCAGAGAAAGGTGACCAGAGATGGAGCGGAAGATTGTATCCAAGCGAGAAAACCAGGACTCAAATTGAAGATGACTGCAGGAAACACTCTGTGACTGACTACAGCTAAGTTGGACATTTTAAAGTACGAGAGCTAAAGTGATGAAGAAGTAGGAGCCTTACTCTAAAATGTACTTACAATCCGAGCCCCGGCAGTGTTCACGTTAGTGTTTTTTTTTCACAGAATGTTGTGGTTTGACAGAAAACTGTTTTTTTGTAATATATGGCAAGCTTTAGTCATTTTCTAAATCTGAGATGGATTTTTGCTCTTTAATTCGTATTCCACAAACTTTAATCAGAACACTATGCTTTGACTGCACAGAACACATAATTACAATTTAGATTGACGTCAATAAGGAATCGCATGAACTATATCGATAAAGACCCAAAAATGTCAAATAATTCTGTTAAATTTTATACTGAAAAGAAAAAAAAAAACATATCATGCAAAAAAGTGACTACACAAAAATATGAGTTTCTTAAAGGGTGAATAATCTAGGAAAGACGTTGAATATGATGTAATAATTGAAATTTGTGGTAAAAGTAGATCATGAACTTCAAGCACCAGTCACTCTGGTTGTTCATGAATCATTTGTTCCTGCATTTCCTAACAGAATTTCCATCGATGGTCAATGATTCAAGATGTTCTTGGTAGCTACTGAAGGAGCACTTCTCGGACTTTATTTGAATGTGTACAAATGTAAAAGAGGGTCTCATCTCATTCTCCTCACTCATGAATGTCCTTGGACATCCAGATTGCAGTGCATTAACCGCCGGACCTACTGATCCCTTACACAATAAATTGCAAGTGGTGTTGGTTAATTGAAAAAGTGTATATCTACTTTTGGCCTGACCTAGAAAAAAATGAATCATATAGAACATAGTAGGCATGAATTTACAAGAAACATGAATCAAAATGCCCTTTGTGAGTAATTGGGTGCCCGCTCGATGATCCAATAAAACAGCCCACGGTCTTTTACTTGGGCAGTCAATGACCAAATAAAAGATCCAGGATCCATTTCCGGGTCCGAGCTCAAATTTGAGAAAAATACCAAAATATTAAAGGCCATATGTTATTTTGTTTGAAATATTATGTGTCTTGACAAATTTAGTCCCAGCTCAGATTTTGTTTTTAAATTCAGTCTTCCATCACACACTTGTGTGTCAAGGTAGAACAATATACTCTATTGAACATATTGATCACAATGCACATTATGCTAGCCAGTTAGTATTATTAAGCAATATTAACTGTTAAAAAAACTAAATATCCACCCATCCGTCCATCCGTCTGTCCATCCAGCCAGACTAGAGTAAAGACTAAAGTAAATACGTTTTTAAAGCATCTCTGTCAACACTGAATGGAAATGGAACAAAATTAAGTAGCAGCATCACAATACAACCAACATATTGCTTCTATTGATCATGGCACCAAAACGCTCAGTAATTCCAGACAAAGAACTTGGAAACCGCCAGAGTCAATTCTGCTTGGAATTTGAATTGTCTCATTCATGGTATCTTCTTTGTCTGAATGTGGACGCTCCACTGCAAATTCCTGTTTGATGATGAACCGTCTCAACAATAAACATGACTTTGATTCTGGATTTCTGCGTATTAACAGGTGTTTTCAAGTGACATATTTTAGATATCACCGTGTTTACATTCACTGAACACATGAAATAATTTAAACATGGGTCTTCTGCTTTTGTCACTTGTGCAAGTTTTTTCTTTTTCTTTACCTGCCTCCTAAAGTTAAACTTGTAGCACTATGGGAATCAGTATGGATTGAAATCTATTGAAGCAGACATAAACACAGACAGCAATGGACTGATTCAGAGTCTAGACATAGTGTGTAAATTTATTTTACCTCACATGAACTACACACGGTAAACAAAATCCCATTTTAACCTTGTTGCTATTGACCACTGCTGTCTGCCTACACCTGAATGTCAGTGCTTGTGTTTACTGGCAATGATGACTTTCCCTCGACCCCTCAGGACCTTTGTAGAAAGTGGTCACACGAGACTAACACACGCAAACACACGCACGCATGCAAGTGTGCAAAGCTAATGCATTATGCAACACATGCCCTGAAAAACAAAGAAGATTCTTCCATATTCATAGTAGTTGCCACACTTGTAGTGATAGTAAGGTGCATGCAATTATTTACTGGTAAGTTAGCCTGTTAAAATAGTCAAAGTAGATTCAATCTAGAAAATTTACTTGAATTGATTGTGTGAAAATATTTGGGTCTCTGCAGTACCATACTGTAATTACGGTAGTTTCCCTCTTAAATTTTGTGAACGTGCATGCTTGTTTGTCGATACCACAGGTGTCAAACTCAAGGCCCGGGGGCCAGATACGGCCCGCCATATCATTTTATGTGGCCCGCGAAGACAGATTGTGCATCAAATTCGTGTCATTACTAGAAATATAAATTGTCTTCACTTTTAATAATATCTTTTTTTTTTAACATTTGACCAGTTTTTACTCATCTGATTTGAAAACGAGTTATTTGTCAGTTTGTTTTGTACCTTTTACTGTATATAATATGAGGTTCTCATACATTTATTTGTATACATATATACATAATGACCCTCTGAAAGAAGCTATGAGTACATTGCGGCCCGTGAAAAAAATGAGTTTGACACCCCTGGTCAGTATATGTTTTTGCATCAGCTAGCAACCTGTCAAGGGTGCACCTCACTTCTTTCCTAAAATCAACTGGGCTGAGCTCCATTTCACCTCCAAACCTAATGAGGATAGGATGGATAGAAAATGGATGAATGGAAGTTTCTTAGATTTATATCGTTGAAAAAAAAACTCACTTTTTAACACGGTCAGTTTTCTCTTTCTTTGAGAGAGAGAATATTTATGGCTTGAAGGAGAAATAGGCTTTGGCGTTGATGTACAAATACACTGGAGTTGTGTGTCTGGAGTACCTGGCCACCCATCTTTTGTGAAATTTAACAACCTAGTACATTTCTAGTTATCTGCCTTGTAGACATCGGGGAACTGTTTGAAATTGTGGAAAACATGGATGCCTTCTCTAAGCTTGTACTGCAACCCTCACACAGAAAGATGCTCTGTTTGTCATAGTGTCCAATTTATAGCAAACTGGGGTTTAAATTGGGGTAGGTCATAGCAACCTTAATGGAAAGTGATACAATCATGGCAGATTGAATGAGGTTGAGGATGCTCACCGTACACATCTCCAAATGGCTCATTCCAATACGTCAAGACGATGACAACTATAATCTCCTCAACATAAAATGGGACCCAACGAATATTGCTTGCCTGGCTTGTTTTATGCAGTTTCTGAGAGTTACACTGGATAATCTTGCAATAAACAAAACCGCATAAAGTACATATTAGCTTTATTGGATGATGTACGTATACCTTAATGTAGCATATGGAAGTATGTAAAGTATAAATAATTGCATGTGAGTTCCAGTGTACTGAGAAATTCAAATTGGTGCATTTACAGAGCACGTTTGAATCCATTAAAAATGACTATATAATATCTGATCATTGGGAGAAGGGTTTTGGATCAATCGTAAATAATTAGATGATTTTTTTTTTATCCCCATGCCTGTTGCCGACTGTTATATAGATGAGGTGTTAGTATTTTACCTCATAATGAAAAAGTCATTTCATGCTTTTTGTTCCTCCAACTACTTTGTCAACAATTCATCACAATATGAGATGCCAACTGCAAATTACTGAGCAAACATCCTACATGTCTCAATATAAATGAAAGCATCATTTGCACAGTTTACTGTTGAGAATAAAGAGTCAACACGTGATTTATATGACGCTCATAAAGACGCAGTCATACAGCAGTGCTTGCGAGAAGAAATATTTTTTTGCCCATATTTCTGGCCATTATTAATATACATAGCAATACTAATTAGCAATAGAACAGAAGAATAGAATCTTGTTCGTGAATCACAGCAGCATGTAAGACGTACACTTACACACTTCCTAGAGGTGTGTGCTTGTGTTTTGGTCTGTGTGATGTGAGACATCAAACAGTTTCAGGAAAAATATTTTTCGATTTTTTCAATGTTGCCCGGGGCTGATAAAACTGCTGCTATAGCTGTTTTCTTGAGAAGTATGAACCATTGAACTAAGTAAAATACACTGCAAAAAAGAACAAATCGGAGTCATGTGGGGTACATTGCGTCCTTCGTTTCAGGACATATTGTTTACAACAATCTCTAACTTTAGAAACAATTTTGAGTCTAACACACACGCGCACACACACGCACACTCAGCACACACAGACTAATAAGTATATAATCAGTGTTTACCTTTGAATGCATTTGTGTCTGGCGAGTCAGTTTCCTGCATAGTGCTCCTTCCAGCACTCTGACAGCTGCCGCCAATGCTGCGATGGCCAACAGGCCAACCTTAACCGGTCAGACCCGACGCCACTGGGGCAAGAATGGGCGGACGAGAGGAAGGTGCATCTCCGACCAGACTCACAGCCATCTTTCGTCATCAGCATGGAAACAAATTGCACTCACAATTTCTTGCGTTGCAAGCTGAACAGCAGTGGCGTGACGGTTGGGTTGCCTTTGAGGGTCGGTGCTACCGCTCTGTCAAGAAGTCACAAAGTAACTGTTAAAGAGGGTAGTGTGCGATGAAGTCTTTTCCTGGGTTGGAGCCAGCAATTTGAGTCTGGAGTCTTAGCCAACGAGGGTGAATGAAGGTTAAGGATGTTTGAGAGTATGACGTGGCTGAACTGCAGTCCATCCTCCGAGGCTGGCAGTCATGGGCAATAGCATGAATTTTTGGCACACCTCTTAATCTGTCTGTCTGCAGACAAGCATCTCATCCATTTCCAGCAGATTCTCGTAGCGTGCGTCTGCCTCCGTCTTCTTGGATTCAGTCGCGGTCTAATCAACGTGTGGCCTTGTCCTTCTCCAATTTGTGCAATTTGGCTCTCACTGTCTTTTCTCTGTCATTTGTCGCTCACACTGGTACCATTACAGCTGGAGAGGACAATAAGAGAACAGAGGGAAAATCTCAGTGAAACAACAGGTGAAATGAAAACATCCCCTCCTAACTGCTGCCACCAAAATAACTATCATCCATAACCTCCCACTCACAACCCTTTGACATACAGAGCAGACGACGAGCCACAAGTGTGTGAGTGTGTGTCGCCAATTGTATGGGAGGTGGGTGGCTGCCTGGCATGGCCCCCTTTAGTTCCCCTCACCCACAAGGTTCTTACATGAAAGGAAAAAAGTTTCTCTGAAAGCCAAGCGCCGCCCGTGACCCTATTTCACAGAACAGGGGAGAGATAGAGCACCATGTGGCACTTTGAAGTCGGCCTGATAAACAGGGCTAGCGGAGGAGGCTACAGCTGCTGAAAAAACAAAACTTTATTTACATTTCAAAAGTGCTAAGTACGGCTCTTTTGGATCCTGGAAAGAAATTAAATACCACAAAACCGAAGGAGTTTTTTGGTGGGTTTGGGGGATCAGTGAATGACTGATTTTGACAGAGCGGTAACTGCAGTTCAATTGGTGTTGCTCCTGAGAGCATGCAAGTGAAAGTAAGAGCGCAAGAAAATCAAGATAAAAATAAAGTATTGAAGTAGTAGAGGTTGTTGAGCAACAAAAGGCTTACAAACAGCAACCCCCAAAAAAGGAAACTTGCAAAAGCAACCACATAATAAACAAAAGCATGAAAACCCCTCCCATGATTATGAAGCGGATAGATGCGATGGGGGCGGAAATCAGACATAGAATGAGCAGCGTGGGTTTGAAAAAGAAAAGAAGCGGTAACAAGATGGGAGAATACGGGAAGGAGGGACGATGTTGGCGTAAAAAGCAGACAGAAGATAAACAAACACACGCCCTGTCTGTGGTTTGGAAGAGCTTGACACATCTCTGCTCTGCTTTCCTGCTTTTATCAGGCCTTATCACAACACAGTTACACATGACAGCCTGTGCTCAGACAAATGGGACAGCAAAGGAACACAAAACCTGGTAAAGCTGAGTTGTAGTCATTTGGACCGTTAGCTTATAAGAAAACAAGAGGAGGGATGATATCAGTGGCGTGCAGTCAGGGCTGCTGGCCAAACATCAGAGACACTGACCAACATTTAGAACTTAGATAAATTGTATTATACATTTGCTTCTTTGTGTGTCTTGGCGTCACAGCTTTCAGTCACAGTATGACCATTTCTTTGAGCCAATCAGATTTTCAATTCAACATTCAGTGCCTTTGCAATGGCTTCGAATGACCTCTGCCCCTTTCCAGCCTCTGATTGGTTGATTGGAGCAGCTCAAAACAGAGGCTGAATGTTATTATGAGTTCATTCAAGGCGATCTTTTCAAGAAAAAAAAGAGACTTTTCGAGGATACCGTAGGTCAGCCAACACTGCACAGTAGTTGGCTTTGTTGTTTTAATGTGTACAAGAATTTATCTGCTACTCCTAAAGCTGCAACAGCTAGCAAATGAGGATGGATTTTGTTTATAAATAATAAGCATCACTGGTGAGTATGATTTATTATATCCATTAAAACATGTTTATTATTTGAAAAAATTCCAATGAAATGTCGTCAGTGCACAAAACATGTTTCCCCACCAGACTCACATAGATGTCAGTTCATTATGTCAAAGGTCATCTAAGGACAAAATACTACAGCTCCAACTACAATTTACATACTGTAGCTACTCCGTGTGTGTGTGTGTGCGTGTGAATACAGCTGTGCAGCGGGGTAGCTGAGGGCAGCCAGCTAACATGACAAGCAATCCAAATCTAGTTTGTGATGATGGAATTTGACCTCAGGGTGGACGTGTTTGCGTGTGCGCTCCGGTCATCTGAGGACATTACGTCTCTTTGCAAAGTTTGGATCCTCTAAGCTTTAAGATTTTGCATATACAGTGCACTTGCTATCTGAGATTCAAACTGAACACTATTTTATTTGTGTCCTTTTTTGGCCTTTATTTATTGTAATTAATCTTCTTACATTCCAAATAACCTATGCATGGTCAATGCCGATGGTTGGTTTATCAGTACGGAATAACAATTTAACCTGGGTTGGAGGCCACAGGGAGGTGAAATCGTTGATGGAAAGAAAAAAAAAAGGGGGGGGGGTTATGTGCTTTAGTGCTTAATAAGACCCATGAGTGAGTTGTTAAGCACTGGCAAACATTAAAGTCAGTCATATCACTTATTTGAAATGACTACACTGCAAATATTTATTCAAATCTAGACATCTTAAGAAATCAAATTGAAAAAAAATGATGTAAGCTTACAGATAATTATTAATGAGACCAGAAGGAAAGAACGATTTAAGCAGTATGTAATCCGTATTATATACCACAAAATATCCCCTAGAAATAAATAATGAAAATCTTGCCCCTTCCAGACATTTAAAAGGCAACTTTTATTTGATTAAGACTTTGCATTGTTTTGGAAAGGAAAAACTTAATATGATGCCTTTGTGTGTATGAGAGCAAGAGAGAGAGAAGCACAAACTGGCATGAGGTTTATCCATCTGAAATGGCAAGCATACCATGAATATGATTGCACAGCAAGGAAACATGCGACATGCAACTTCGGTGTAGAGAGTTCTGCACGGAAAAAAATCATTTCAATATGCAACCCCCATTTGTTTGTACTTCGTCTGACTCATGGCTACTAGAGGTGGGTTGAGGAAAATCAATTGCTTTACTCAACAACTCAACAGTGTTATAAATGAGGTTCAAGTTTGTTTCTACTAAAAGGTAAATATGGACACAGCAGTGTCTGGGTGAGTTTCCAGTTTTTTGCTGCTCATATAAACATTCAGACTGATGAGGGCCATCACTAAGTTGAATGCACAATATGTTTGTCAAATGTTGCTTTCAAGGTTTAAAAATGCACAATGTAAGATCAACTTTTGTGCGCAACTAGATAGATGCAACAAATCATACTGAAACTTAGAACTCACTATATGTCCGTCATGAGCTCAAAGTATCATGTGTGAGTGAATTATCCTCCCCTCCCCCTTCCCCTATTTTTGTCATATTGCCAAGGGAAACAAAGCAACACAGTTATATAACCCAAAATATTTTCTACACCCTCATGGAGCATCTTTCTGTTCTACTTCTGCCAGGTTGTAGACAGCAGTATGCTGAAGATGCTGCTCGTGGCATAGCATCTCACTGCAACACTCATCTGGAAGTACTTGGGGCTTAGGAAGCATTTGAGTCACAGCCATATATTTTTTTCCTTGGGGTGGCGGGGCCAAGTGTACAAACTCAAAAAATATTTCGAAAAATTTCAATAAAGATTAATGATGAGTTCCCTACAGGGGACGGGTGGAAATGTGTTTTAAAAAAAAAAATCCTGGTAAAATTGGAAAATACCTAAAAGTCAATTATTTGACCAGGCACCTGAGGGTCCAAGCAAATTTCATAGTTGAAATCCCACCAGAGTGCTGTTGAAGAAATAGCAGTTTTTGAAGTGATGCCAGTCTGCATCGTGACTGCTGTCAAGGTGCCCAGCAGCTTTAATGGTACATAGGCTGTGTGTCATGGATGTCAAACTTAAGGCCCGGGGGCCAGATACGGCCCACCACATCATTTTATGTGGTCGGCAAAGACAAAATGTGCATCAACTTCATGCATCAATACTAAAATTACAAATTGTTTGCTTTAAAAAAATATATATATATTGCTGGCAATATTTATGACCATTCATCATTTAAAAATATTGCAACAGTTTCTACTAGTCTCTGATTTCCAAACCAATTATTCATAAATTCGTTGACAGTCATAATGGCCCTCCGAAGGAACCTACGACGAGGATGCGGCCCGCAGCAGAAATGAGTTTGACACTCCTGCTGTATGTTATAAACAACTAGAACATTGTCTGTGGCACGTAGGCATGCATGACCTCTTACTTTCAGTTCAATTACTGGTTTTACTTGTTAGGTGAGATGTTTCCTGTAGATGAGTTACTTGAATGATAGTTTTCACAAAATAGCTCCAATTAATGACTTTAAGTACATCACTAAGTCCTCAGAAGCTTTTGGTAATGTGCTCGTAGATCACTTAAGGACAGACACTTTTTCACACACAGATGGACGAAGATAACACCACTGATGATTAATGAGAGATCCACTTTACTCTACTTCATTAGTCCCATCTGTACTGTACTTCAGGTTGACGATCTTGGCCAGTGGCCAGCGTGCAGTTCACGGAGGCTTATTAAGGGTGGGCCCAGCATCTAGCGTCTCGCACCTCAGTAAAGATTCAGCTGCTTTGTTTGACAGGAACACAAAGCAAGGACTTTTTAAAGTTACTCAGTGGATAAGCGCACAATATCAAGGCTAAAACGAATCCCCCCCTTCCAGCATTGCTCAGGGCACCTTGACAAAGTCAGGATGCAGATTAGCATCTTTTCAACGACTAATTGAAATGCATTTTCTGACTCCTTTTTCTATATCTGTCTGTGATGCAGGCAGCACAATAGAGCCGTGATTAGCAAGTCTGCAGATTGCATTTGAATCGTGGTTCAGGAGTTGACTTAGGACAGGCTGATCAGTGCTTTAAAGCCTTTTGCAAACAAGAAAAAAAATGTAGAAACTCCCACACTTGCTTTTAGTACAATACTACTTTGCTATCAAGTTGCCCTTAAGCAAAACATTGCACCTCCTCGCTCTCGGCTCATTTATTCTGGATTTTGATGCTAGCAAGTTATCGATTGCTACAAATATGAAAAGTCTTAATACACAGGTTCTTGGTAGTGCAAAATTCTCTTGGAAAAAAAACCCCAAAGAATAGGAGCGGGCCTTAAATTTGACAAGAATGTCAAGATAAATACGTATCAACAATGATTTGTTTCTTGTACTGGGGAATAAAAAGTCTGCACTATTTACAAGACATTTGTACAATAATTCTCAAAACAAGAGTTCTGTCAAGATGACACTTGACTCACGTAATTGAATTGATTCTATTGAGGCTGTTTTACTACAGTAAACAATTAACTGAATTGACATTCATGCATATAATCATTTGCCTTTGGAAAAATGAGCAAATGTATCAATCACCGGCAAAGTAAAAACGGTTTGAAAATGTGAAATGAGGCAAACAAAAAAAAAAAAGAAAAATCACAGTAAAATCAAACAAAGATGAGCGTCAGGCGTCATTTATCACACTCCTGTCTGTCTCACGCTGTCTGCCAGCTGAGTTGACATATTTGAAGGAGATTCATCAGGCTATGTATCATCACTGGTATGGAAAGGCACACAGTTTGAAGGTTTCAATAGCTGCAATGACAGAGGACAACGGAGCAATAGAAAGAGAGAAAAGTTAAAAATGGGAAAAATTAGCCTACTATTCTACTAAAAGACTTGGGATTTCCGATGGGATGCAAAAGATTTACATGGCCAACCGTACAACTTTATTGCATCACGGACTGGTTTCATGTATAGTTATAAATCAATGCAACCAGAATAGAAAAAAATAAAAGTATAGCATATAGTATGTGTCTCCTGTGGGAATGGCAGGCAATGACACCTCAAGTGTTTTACATTGTAATTTAGCTTTAGTTGCCTTCACAAATAGGATGTTGAAAATGTCACGTTACACAGAGGAGGTTTAATTCTAACAAATAAAGGCTCAGTCAATTCTTTGGCTATTATACTGTTCATAGTTTTCTGACCAGACCTGCTCTTCTTATTATACAACAATCACAAAAATCCAACTGAGAAGAGTCAAGGCAAGTGTCTGGGGAGTGGAGGGAAATATATGTTCTTAAAGTTCAAACGAAAATCAGACAGGCAGCAGAGTCAAACAGAATGACCCGCTCTCCAGAGAACAGTCTAACTGTCTGGAAGGAAATAAATTCCTCAGACTAAACACGAACGGAATGATGGGACTGATGCAACACACATGCGCACATAAACAGGAGCATGCATTTACACGCACTCATGCACAAACGCACAAACACACACACGCGCACACACAGTGGATTGAAGGGCAATTTGTTGCAAACAGATGAAAAAAGGAGACAGAATGTTCCCAGTTGTAATGCACAATCTTATTGAATTGAGCCTTGTGATAACAAAGGGGTCCCCAAAACTGCCTCTGCCACTGGACAGGGTTAAAGCATTCATTCATAAATATGTACAGTGAATTCTTTGGTGTTTTAACCTATATAATTTATCCATATATTTTCATTAGGGCTGCGGGTGAGCTGAAGGCTCTCCCAGCAGACTTTAAGAAGTTGGCCAAGCACACCTTGGAACAGCAGCCGGTCACAGAGCACACACAAGCATTCACACTCACATTCACACCTTGGGGAAATTTTGTGTCACCAATAAACCTAATATGCATGTTTTTGAAATGTGGGAGGAAGCCGGAGTAGCTGCAAAAAAAAAAAAAAACATGCAGGAATGGGGAGAACATGCAAACCCAACGGAAGATCTTGAACAATTTTTCAAAAAGAGGCCATTGAGCTTGCTTCAAGTTTTTTACTCCCAGTTGGTTTACTCCAAGAAAATACATAATACTCATTGTTTCTGTAACAAAACTGTAAATCTTTGCCTTTCCAAAATAAATATTTACGCGCAAACATTGGATATTTGAAAATGAGTAGCGCAGCAAAATAGAGAATACTCAATACTAACATATTAATACTATTAATTATTTTACTCTTGCATGCTACTTTTCTTGTTAAAAACACTTATGGGTATTTTTGAGGGACAGGTCTTTTTAGGCCTTTTTAAAAATTAATTTCAAAGACGAAGGCTGATTTCAGTTGGTCAGGGGGCAAATTAAACTTGTAAGTGAAAGCATCACTGTACACGGACTTTTGCGGTGGACTCAACAAAAAGCACATTTGCAATTTATTTTATTCCAGTATATACAGTAACCTTGATTTTGACAATGACAACATTAGCAAGGTAATAAGGCACCAACAAAACGTGTCTTATGTGGAATGTGCTGCGGGGATTTTAAATAGAGGACAAAACAAAGACGTATCAGTGAAGGAACACAGTTGGCCTTGTGGGATATTGTGCTCCAAGAATGTTGCAAATTATTTTATGGAGGAAGGGGCTGGAGAGTGACTTTTTCTTTACGTCACTGTACTTTGTCCCTCTTCCGCCAATTCTCTCTGCAAGTGCAGGCTTTTTCTTCTTGATGGTAAAAATATGGATCGGTGTTTTCCAACCTTTATTGAGCCGCCATATTTAGGCACTTTGCCATCACAGCAGAAGTCCTCTTGCTGCGCCGTGCTACTCCGTACCATCAGGCAACTCTCCATGCTCCCAACTCCATACACAATAAATAGCTGAATGCAGTGTGAAAAGGACTTTAGAGGTGGCACAGCACTGCAGCCAATGGCTTAGGAACTACAATTTTGAAAATCTTTGTTTACTGTGAAATTTCAAGCTAGAGTCTTTGTATTGATGTGCAGCAATCCAGAAATAATTCCATTTCAAACAAAGCGCGAAAGCTCATGCATGATGTTTTGCAATTTACATTATAGTAATTAGAGTTACTTTTAGAATTCTAAAAATAAGATGTTGTTGCAGTTAAGTTTGTGTGTTTTTAAAGCATTTTTATTTGTATTTTATTTTTTATTTTTTTTTCAAATTGTAGCTTAGTTATTTTTCAGTAGGCAAAGCAACATGTACACACGGACAAACGCGCAGTCACAAACACACACACGCGGTGGTAAGCTATTTATACAAATGAGCCACCGTGGCTCAGACAGGCTGAACGGCAAAGGTATTAAAGATGCTGTGAGATTGAAGAGGAGAAAGACTAACAACAGAACAGAGAGCGGTAGCTGAATTTCTCATTAACTGTAAATTGAAAAGCAGCCCAAAAAGTCTGCTGGTGGGATAGCTGCAGTGATTTGATCTTACTTTTTTAACCTTCACAAATTTCATGAGTTGAGACACTTACACTCTCTTTTTGCTCATACAAAGTCAGTGTTTTCTTTCTGTGCAGGGAAATCATTTGAACATGGGTTAAGTCTATGTAGAAGTCTCAACTTATTTATAATTAAGACTCATTGAAATCATTGGACGCATTGTTTATGCTGTATCGTTAACTACATCATGCATACGTTTGCCTTTTTGATTTGAAATGTAGTTAAGAAGTGAATGTTCCTTTTTTACTCAAACAAAGATGCACAGGTAAAAGCAACTGGAAAATGACATCAAATCAGCCCTTGATAGCACACAACGGCATTGAATATATCTGCAGTGGTAATTCACAAACATAGTACTGAATAGGATGTATATGCCGGATCTAGCTGTTTAATTAATCAAAAGGAGCATGGACGATTGTGGTGTTTGGTACGTCAGGTTATTCAGCTTCATGAGAGAGTTGACATTCTCCAGTGTTCAACAGCAAATGCATATTATTTTTTTTTTCTTAAATGAAAATGTTTACATAGTAACAGCAAAAGCAATCACATAGAAAACCAGTTATTTTTTTTTTTTATAATTCTCATTATTTAATTCTTATATTTTATATGGGCTAAAAGCACATTAATCAACTGATTGAAAATATTCTAACGTCCACATA
Source organism: Syngnathus floridae (assembly GCF_059516105.1). NCBI lineage: Eukaryota > Metazoa > Chordata > Actinopteri > Syngnathiformes > Syngnathidae > Syngnathus > Syngnathus floridae. Next base: position 7,833,139 of record NC_142422.1, read on the forward strand.
TTTCAGTGAACCTTGAGCACTAGTTTTCACATTCTATAATTTCAAACTAAATTAATTACATTAAACATTACTAAGTAAGTAAAAGAGTGACTGAATGAAAACATTTTAACAAGACTACTTCATCTTTCAAGCAATTTCACTGCCATACTTTCGAGATAAACACCATTGGGAAAAACACATGTTGATACATTCATTCTTATTCTTGATTGGATTTTCTAGAGTGTTTGTTTTTGTGGCTTTATCGTTTGATAAAGATGAACACTGACTGGCAATCATTTCAATTATCAATAGATGAATTGACAGTTAATTAAAAGTGCTGATTTGTGACATAGGACAAATACATGACATATGCAGTTTAGTAGAATGTAGCTGTAACAAAAATAATGATAATATAGAGTAAACTCGGGCGTTGAGGAAATTCTGGTCCACCATCCAACTCCTCGGGAGGGGGAGGCAGTGCTCCTGTGTATCGTGGGAACAGGGTGCTGCTCACCTCGACTCAGGACATTGTGAGTCGGTGAAAATAGTTCGAAGAACTCAATTCAACTGACAGGCCTTCCATTGACAAAGCAGAGCCATGGGTTCCTTCCGGTGGGACACACACGGAACACCTCACCAATAAGGGGGCATCTAAGCGGTAGAAAATGGATGGATGGATGGATGGATGGATGGATGGATGGATGGATGGATGGATGGATGGATGGATGGATGGATGGATGGATGGATGGATGGATGGATGGATGGATGGATGGATGGATGGATGGATGGATGGATGGATGGATGGATGGATGGATGGAATCCAATACGGGTAATTTAATCCATATACGATGCTCATGACTGAATGCTTGGGAACTGATGCAAAGAGAGTTCATGTTGATCACGTTGCCTAGCAACACAATGTGCATGGTACAAATATGAACAAATACAGAAAAACCTCTAACTCACAGCCCATTATTTTGATTGGATTGTTTATGATTGGCACTTCAACTCCAAGCCTCCATTAGCAGGTGTGAATACTCCGCACAGGTGAGGAAAAAGTCGACTGGCGCTGAGCCTTTATGTTCCACTAATTAATACGATATAATGTCCAAATTCAGGCATCATTATAATGCAGTACGGATGGTTGGACTGTGGGCGTGCAGTATAGGGGCCACGTCTCGCACCTCCCGTTGACACGAACAGCCGAGTTGCCCGGGAACAGTCATCACCCATCGTTACCAGCAGATCTAAAACGTTCACCTTTAAGAGGTGCCAGACCTTTGTACAGCCTCCAGAGTGTGCAAGAGAAAGATCTTACACTGAAAGTGCAAGTTTACAGTTCACTCGTTTATCGCAGAGGTTGCAGAATACCAATAATATATGCATGTGAGGTGCACATATTATTTTTCTTCCATTGGGGTCACTCTTCTAATGTTAAACACTGTTGTTGAATGGTGTGTGTGTGTGCGTGTGTGCATTAGCCTCTCTGGTGTTCCGTGACAGGGTGAGTTGAGACCACTGACATGTGCTAGCGTTTAAAGAAGAACCCGTTTGTTCAATAAAGTGATTGAAAGTGCATATGTGGCCTTGTCTATAGTCCCTCTTTACCAACAATCTATTACAAATTACAAGTTGTTCTAACGAGCAGTGGTAGGCTTTACTAAATGATACTAAAATACTAAAGTGTTAAATGATCCTAAACTAATACGCATTATTTTTCTTTCACGCTCACTCCTGGGCCACACTTGCATAAGTCTGCAGTAATAGTCCATGTGGAATAATAATTACTGCAAAATCCCTAAATATAGTGAATAATTGAAAATATAAATGGGTTTACCTTTTTTGACATGCAGGTCTGTTTAATGAAACAAAGGTGATATACTCACTGAAAGCAATGACGGGTGGATGCACGAGTTTATTTAATTGGAATTAATTGTTCTGGCTGCAACTAGACATGTCTGGCATCATTGATAGATGAATGAAGATGTATTTATAATTAATAGTCATTTCAGCACATATTAAGTGAAACTGGATCATTTCCCACAGCACCCATAAGGAGATCTAACAGCACACAGTGTGTCACGACACCCTTCTTGGGAATCACTAATCCAGCTAATCTACATGTATTTTTTTTTTTTTTTATCAAGATCTACATGTGGCAAAGGCTTGTCTGCTGTCACTGTAAACACAACATATTTGAAAAATGTGTCACACAAAGATACCTGCTATTTCCAACATGGTTTTAATGCAGGCAAAGCTGTCAATTTGCCTAGGAAGATGATGCTACGATTTGGGATGTAACAGACAGGGGAAAAAAGAGAAAAGGGGAGAGAGAGGAATGACTAACAGGATGAAGGGAGACGTCGGATGGGTTGAAGGCGAGCGGCGAAGAATAGAACAACGTGGGTGAGGAAAGGAAAGGAAGAAAAGGCAAGGAAGGGAGTAAATGAAATTAAAAAAAAAGCGAGAAAAAGAGCCTGTCTGGCACAGTAGACATGAATGCAAAAAAACTTCAGCCTGGGAAAGGAGGGATGTGAAAATGGAAGGGAGAGGGGGCTAAAGCAGGGAGGGAGGAGGGGAGTGATGGAGCGATGCAGGCGAGGAGGGAGACGATGCTGACAGAAGCAACCAGGAGGGAATCATTAGACTTGATGGACTCACTGAGGCTGCACTTCATAAACACTGTCTGGCTTGCGAGTATGCATGAGTGTGTGTGTGTGTGTGCGTGTGTGTGAGATGGAAGTGAATATGAAGCCTTCTATTGCATGCAGATCTATTTTGTCGGAGGTTCCTCATTTGTCTGTGTTCTCTTTAGCGAATCACCATTTATACGGCAGAGGGGAATGGAGGGAATTGTCGAAATGACATTTTCGGTCTGCCCGCCTGCTTCTATCAGAGTTTCTGTTTTACATCAGTATTTTTATGCCCTCTTTTATGATTTTCTGCTTTTTCTTCCAACAAGAACTGTATAATTCAAAGAACAGCACAGAACTACTAAAAGGTTGCAAGCTTACAAGCAGTCTGGCACTTTTTGCTATTTTACCACTGTCCAATTGTTTGTTTCTACTTTTCGATATGTATTAGATGTGCTTTGATCGGTGACCGATCGTCATCGGGCAATATTTGTGAAAAATAATATGATAGGTACTCAAAGCCCATCATGACCCATCATCGCCCTCATTGTTCTCATAGCGTGCTTACTAAAGATACCATTCGCGGTGAATATTGAAACCTGAGCTGTGAGCAAATTTACACTTCAATATTTACTTTCATCAGCAGTACTGAGTACACTGCTGCAGTTATACTTGAGGAATTGACCTGGATCTCATTATTTCACACAACTTAGAGTCACAGTTTTCTGCTAAAAAAATGTCTTTTTTTAAAAAAAAAATTTTTGCAGCAAACTGTGACTAAGTTGTGTGAAATATATATATATATATGCGCCTGGTTGAAGCTGTTCTGGAAAAAATATTTTTGCACATTTGCAAATACAAAAATGCTTTTTCCATTTGCTTTGCTCTTTGTCAGTCTGATGATACTGAGCTGGTCACCACCCCCCCAAGAGTCACAGCACAGTTACATCACACATGTTTCAAAACCCAGAGGCCGCATTTGGTTTCTGCCCCACTGACTATAATCTTACTAGGTTTTATCAGCCTTGCACAGACAAAACTGGGTTCAGCACCTGCTGGCGTTGATGATGAGATGCAGGTAAAAAAGTAGAAAACATGAATAAACTCATCAACACACATACACGCACACACAATGTGCCAGTGAATGTGTTGCAGCACATGAATTGTACTTTTAAATAAAGTCGGCAGAACAGTGAAGTGTATCAACAATACAACGTTCATAAAAGTCATCATTTCTTGCACCTTTTTTGATCAATAAATGTGAGAGCAAGTAATACCAACCAGGGAAATGTCATTTAATTTAATAATAATAAAAATATATATATTCTTTCACTTGGAAGCCCACAAATACAAGCAGTGTATGCACTCATTGAAAGTCCAGTAAAGGGGTTGCACAAAGCACTTCAGTCAGAATCTGCAATGTACTTCCACTCTCATCAATGACTCAATTGTGTTAGGCCTACTTTTACTTGGCTAGTAATATTGCTCTGTCGTTAAAAAAAAAAATCTTCCATTTGTGCACTGCTTAAAAGACAAGTTGTGCTTTTACCCTACATTCATGGGTACACAGTGTTACCTTGTTGAACGTAAATTTAATGGATGTTCACAAAGCCATCAAATGACTCAAATTGGAACTGATGTTGCTGCAAAAAATAGCTTATTATTTGCATTTATTTCATTTTGTGATCCAAGTACGAAACAGCTAAATCTGCCATAAAAACAAATGCGTATATATGTGTGTTTATTTTAAAATTTTAATTACCTTAAACACTAGTAAACGCTTTATTGCCCAACACGGCTAGTTAAACAGTAGGAATTCGGAGAGGTCTCTTCATCCAACAGCAGTCCAAGCCTTTCGGAGTTCAACGAGACTTGTGTTGAATAAAAGGGGCCAGTAGGTTTGCTTCAAAAAGGTACACGTTCTGAAACGTGGTTTTGTTCAAATTCATGCTTGTTTACGTAAAATATTTTGTCATCCAAGCCTCCCATGAAGTTACGTAGATGACAGCTGACAGTTTTCTTTGTTCACTATGATCCATCCATCCATTATCGGTGCCGCTTGTCCCCATGGGGGTCGCGGGGGCGCTGGAGCCTATCCCAGCAGTCATTGGGCAGTAGGCGGGGGACACCCTGAACCGGTTGCCAGCCGATCGCAGGGCACACAGAGGTGAACAACCATTCGCACGCGCACCTACGGGCAATTTGGAGTACTCAATCGCCCTATCAAGCATGTCTTTGGGATGAGGGAGGAAACTGGAGTACCCGGAGAAAACCCACGCAGGCGCAGGGAGAACATTGCAAATTCCACACAGGGAGGGCCGGAAGCGGAATCGAACGTGCAACCTCTGAACTGCGGGGCGGACGTGCTAACCAGTGCTCCACCGAGCCGCCTTTCACTGATGTGTTTTGTAATTTCATTGGTTAGATGTGACGAGACTATTGGCAAATCTATTGGTGGCATTAAGCTCTTGAGCAAAAATCTATACATTAACTGTGTTACATTTAAAGTCGCATGATTCAAAGCGTGATGGGGAAAAAGGAGTGGCTTAGATTTTGAACCAACATTCTTTGGCTAAGTTTCATCTCCATCTCACTCGGCACCTTGACGCAAGTCATCAAGAAGAAGTTGAGAATGTTTCATTGTTTTTGTTCAAATTCAACGGCAGCAACCTTTTAACACATTTAGAAATCTTATAAATTTTACTTAAAACTATGAACTGTATGACAAGAACTGGAGCTTATGGTTGACCTGTCTAGTCTGACTCAAAATATTTTTTTAGCGCAGAGATTTTTTTTTTTAATGGTCAAGAACCATTTTTGCACTTTGCTCCCTGTTTATCCAGGCACTGCATACCAAATAGTTTCATATTCATTTGCAGCCAAGACCATACTCTGGTGCGGTGGTGAGTAGCTCAACCAAGGCAACATCATTCTGAACAAATGAATAAATCAACTTCTTAAGGATAACGATTAGATTGGCGGTCTGCTATCTCCAAACGAAGGCAGCGCTACACAGGAATGTATCTTCTTGAAAAATAACCTTACAGCGCTGAAGTATAAGCGCCTGTCACACCTCAGCTTTGCTTCAGCGAGACTTGAATGCTCTGATGCCTGGCAGATTTAAGTGAAGATGTGATAGGGCCAGACAGGAAGTACAGAGAGATACTTTTGCCAGTCAATGTCAGCAGCACCGCTTTATCAAGTGCAGTAAGATCTGCTGCGAGTTGGGTTCAAAATGGATAAACTGTGGTCCCTATTGAATGTGAACAGGGTAATGGAATTTGCACTTCAAATGGAGAAGAAAAGTTGAGAGGTTTTGGAATCTAGACTAATTTCAGTCATTCTTTATTATTAAATAAAATTCCAAACCTTCATATTTGTTGCGCTGTAAGGTCGTTATAGTCATTTGAGTTTCTGAAGGTTCGAAGTTGTGTGAAGCAATACCAAAGAGGATGCACATTCCTCTTTCTTTGCGTTGTTCTATTGCTCTCTGTTTTACCTCCCTTGCCCTTACTTTGACAGCTATTAGCACTGGCTCTTTCAGCTATCCACTCATCTTTTATTTACCCCCATTTTCTCCTGTATACAAAAAGCCTTAAGGTTTGTGGTTGGACTTAAGAGCCTCATGGACCAAGACGTGCGTGTACAGTACATCAACACTTACATCATGACAAAAATCCAATTCCTTAACAGCTTGAGGAAAAGATACCACATTTTGGGGGAGTCACAAAGAAATATTAAGTGTCCAGTAGAGATCTTAGTTCTTGCAAGCTTGCATTAGCACACATAAAAACCTTTTTGCTTACCTTTGCACTTTAGTGCAAGTTTTTTTCCCCCAACCAAGTTACCTGATGGATTCAGTACTTGAGAGTGTATCTTTGTTTAAAACAATTGACTTTTGCACTTCTCTCAACCATCACAATTTGTGTACATAGACTCACTGATTTTGTGGTTTAAGTGGGAAGTAACAAAGACATAAATCTAACAAGTCTAGATTAAATGCTGCACTTTCACTGTCCATTTGTTCCATATTTTCTCTCTTAATTCATTTTAACCAGTCATTTTCTCAATTTTATCCATCTTTGTCTTTTCCTATTCTCCTTCTTTCTGTCATTAAATTAAATACTAAAAACACCAAACACTTTAAATATTAGAACCGCATCAGGTTTGGAATTTTAACCATCATGCTTTGCCTGTAGGGTTAGGAACAAAGACCCTCAGTGAATTTTATTTGACATTCTACTGTAAAGACCTTTGGAAATTTGTCATTCAGTTCCTTTCAAAAGAACACCAACTGCTGCAAAACATACTGAGACGTTAAACAGTTTGACGTGTGCATTCAAAAGTTAAGACGGTGTCAAATTGGGTTAAGCTGTAAAGGTTACGTTGTATTTTAATTTCTTCCTGACACTGTCTAACATAAGAGTGTGCCACAAAATCAGTATGGCAGTTAAAGTCTATTGCTAATATATTGAATCCACTCTGAGAACACCAAGGCCATCAAATCAGCACGGCAGTTAAAGTCTATTTCTAATATATTGAATCCACTGAATTGATTGAATCCAGTCTTTAATTTTGGTCAGCTTACAGTAACTACAAGACAAACTTGTTAGTAACATGCCAAACATTAAATGAATGCTGCTGTAACTACAATGTGAGCCCAACCAGATGTCCTTTGTACAATGAAATCTAAAATGAAATAAAAGATACTGAAATACCTTGTACAAACTCCATGTTGCTTGTTGAATCTCAAATATTTTAATGAGCTGAAAGAAGTGTCATTACCAGCTAATGTTACTGGGGGAGGCATGAAAATCAAATTGCACCCATTGAATGTCTCCTGGTACTAAAAATGACAAAATGAAATCATGTGTTTGAACAGTGGGTGTGTTTTACATGGTAACACACACAAAAAAAGGCATTGATCTGAAAAATATGCATCTGAAAATATTGAATTAAAAGGATAAAAGTTTCATTATCTTCTTCAAGACATGCTGGTAATTCATCAGTTTAAAAAGTGTAGCGGGGAAAATAACACTATGAAACATTTTATTAAAAAGAGAAAAACCCACTATTAGCTTTCCATGGAAAAATTTAACAGCAGGCGATCAATTGGGTACAGTGCAATATTAATGAGATATTCTGCAACCAAGGAATAAATTATTTTTACGATTACTGCAGACGCTGAAGTAGCTTCTCGGTACAAAATGTAAAATTTATACAACCCGATACTTTTTCAACTCATATGAATGTAAAAAAAATCTCCACCCTGACAAATAGAGAAGCCATTCAGTTCCATTCACACCTATGGGCAATTGTCTCCAGTTAACCTGACATTCACATATTTGGACTGTGATAGGAAGCTCAACATGTACACAGAAAGTGTGAATTCAAATATTTGTTTTTCCATCCCTCCTCGCTCCCCGGGCTGCATCCAAATCATTTGATAAAACCAGAATTAATTTTACCTTTCAAGCAGGTTACTACAAGGTTGGCGTGAACATTAGCCTTGTTACTTTGGATTCAAGCAACAAAAGCAATTAGTTTGTTGAATATGAATCCCTTCCCAGTTTTATGGTCATTAAACAGGAGCAATGAAGCCTCACAGTTCACAAAACCCACAGCCAGTCCATGTATGAAATTACCAGATAAAGCCAAGAAGTGGCACTACAATTTAGATTTTTTTTTTTGAGCAATTAAACATTCATGAAGCAAAAACATCTTTCACAAGAGCACCTGGGAAAGATCCAAGAGGAACAGGACTTTTTGTCAGATGCATTAATGGTGCATTCATCACACATTGCAGTGAAATTTGGACATCATTGCAAAACAAAACTATATTTCGTGGGTTATTTTGTCATCACAGTTTGCAGTCGTTCGCAGGATAATTTGTTTAAATGTCTTCCCATCCACATATTTAAAACAACATAAATATCCATATTTAAGTGTAATTGCATATTCTCATTCTTGCTGGGAACGCTGAACAAAATCCTCATCAGCTGCAAGATTTGCTTCAGTTTAATAATACACATCACCAAGTGACCCATCTTAATTTACTTCTCCCCCCACTGCAATATAAACACCCCCGATGATCATTTAGCTGTAATGGATTTTTTTGGCACCTCTCATCGAGTGAATCATTACAAACAGCAGGTCTGCCTGTCAATTCCAGACAAATTCAATACAAACCCATTCTGGAAGTGAAAGAGGGGAAATGGCTCAAACCTACACCTTAAACCCTCAATAAAGCAGAAACAAAACTCATACTGAGTGGCAGGTGGCCAATGCCACAGAGATGACATGCACCAACAGCAGTCTAGACATGTGGGCGCTTAATGCCAGAGGATTGTGGCAGTGACAGACAGAGGGGCTGAGACAGAGCATGAGATGATGAGCCTGAAGTGGCTGACAGTGGGGGAAGAGAATTAAGCAGACACCGAGTGGGAGGCAGGTGAGCTCACAGGGTCTGTCTGACCTATGGCTTTTGCAAGTGAACACAATGGCTGTGTTAGTGTTTTGCCACCTGCGGGAAGTAGACTTGAAATTGCAAAACTTAGGTATCACAACTTGTGCCTAATACGGTGAAAAGGGAAGGAGATCGTCTGTATATTTCCACATATAATCAATTAATATAAGGAGATCGTCTGTATATTTCCAGATTTAATCAATTAATATAATACACAACCCTTGATTAAAAAAAAAGAGATAATTATCTTCTATCTAAACAATCTTGTCAGCAGGATGCAGACAGAATCTCTTATTATAAAACATTCCGTAACTTTTTCTTAACTTATATCTATTATTATTATTATTATTATTATTATTATTAGATATTATTATAACAATGACATATAATAATATAAATTTGCTAGAATTAAAATGCCATGACTACCTTTCTTCGGCTAATTGAAAAGCAATTCCTTAGTCTTTGTTAGCTGTTTGTGCTTGTGCCGTTTGCTTACATTCTGTCCATCTTCTGGGGCCTATTCATAAAACTAAGTGACATCCCCAATCTCAACACTTGTGGCACGACAGCAAATGCAACTCCTAACATAACATGCAGAATATGCAAAGTTGAAACAGATAAATTCCTGCTTGTTATTGACTCTAATATCTCTTCGTGATCTGAGAAGAGTCGAGAGCACTCTTGTGAAACAAATACAATGACATCATTAAATTGTTGACATCAACTCGACTTTCATCGCATTATGTCAACTTAAAAGAATCTAAAATCCTGCAACCCTTATTACAAGTTAGTGAAAACATCGAAATGTTCACATGAGGAGGCGACAAACACATTTCTCCCGTGCGGAAGCCAGCTTTTGCATATTTCACGCAAGCTTATCTCTGCGGTTTTCTGGACACAGACACAACATTCCTGTTTGTAAGAAACACCGTAATAGAAGTGGTTGCAGTTAATGCGTTTATCATTTCTACAACCGAAAGCCCTGAAGCAAGAAAAGTAAAGCGGTAATGGGTAATGGGAGGGAGATAAAGGTGAGAGACGGAGCGAGGAAGACAAAAGAGGGAGAGAGGGAGCAGAGAGAACAAAACTATGCTGCATTGCAGCACAGCCAACAAATATGACTTCTTTGTAGGGCTGTTTATGAGGACGCTGCCATCGTCTAGTTACACACAGGTCTTTTCCTCAGAAGCTTATCACACATGACCTTGTTGAGAGAGAGAGGAGGACACTTGGACAGACCCATTATGACCTCTTTATCAGCTTGTGAGCCTGCTGTGTTTATTAATGCATTTTACCTTAACCTATGAATATGCACAGCAGTCCAAGAGCAAAGAAGAATGGGGAGAGGTATTTGTCCTTCATGGGTTATTTGTGGCTCTAAGCATGAGACTGCGGTGATAAAATGTGTTTCACTATCATCAGCGAACATTCTTGGCAGTGTGCACAATGCCATTCATTCAGTAGACTTCAGTAAAGTTACATAGAGGGAAAAAGGGCACTTGCAGTTTGACGAGTAATAAACACAATTTTACACTACAACAAACATCTGTAGCATATAGTAAATCACGAAACTGTGGGACAACAGAATCGCCAATGGATGATGGCACTATGAGCCATCATAATGCTGCATTACTGAAAGAGGGAGACATTCGTAAAGATAAACACGGGGGACACTGAGGCAAGTGCTCATATAGCCGGCCAGCAGACAGAAATGTCAGTCGTCAGGTTATTGCTGTCAGTCAAAGTTCCTGCAGCAGTGTTGCGCAGTGCTTCGGTCTCACGTCGACATTTCTACTGTTCAATATCCTTTCTACCATAGCGACCGTCACCTGTAATGAGGTTTCTTGCATTTGACTTCCCTCTTGCATGCCCATATGACCTCCATCGCCACCAACGAGTATACATATTTTCATACATGCAGTATATACAAAAATGAAGTAGTGTTTGGCACATCCACATTACAGTTTCCTTCTTAATACCTTACAAGAAAAAAATTGCATATCAATGAAATATGCACTTCTCAAGGACTTACCGGTACAACCATATGCAACCCACTGTGGTATTTTTGCTATAGAGACAGAGAATAATATGAAAATGCCACAAAGAATTCTATGTATTCAAAGTAGGCGGGTTTAGCGAGTGGGCCATTGGTGGCTTCACTGCTCGCGACGGCAAGTAAGCGGCATTGGCATTCCGTTCATATATACGTACGTAAGGCTAAGGAGGCTTAACTCACTTTCTTCATTGCCTTTTGAATGGAAAAATACATCCAGAAGTGGCAGAGTAAGGCATTTTATGGCAATTATTTTTTTTTACTTCTTTCATTTTTTTTTTTACTCCTGATTCTAGTTGTTGTTTTCCTTTGCTCGCCACAGGGCAGCAATATGGGCATTGTATTTAGTCATCATCTCAGAATGCCTTGCAGACATGAAAAATATGCCGACTATGGTGTGTCAGGTTAGGTTGCTAACAAACCGGACTTTTTTTAACTTACAATAAATTATTATACATGTCTAACAAAGTATTTTAATAGTAGAGGTCAGTGTTTGTATTTTGAGATCCATTTGTCATGATGGGCAGGGTTCCTTTTAAATCATTTGGTGGAGACTCTGAAATATGGAAACTGTTCATTGATGAAATATTCTTGTGAGATACAAGGCTACTTCTCATGTGTGAAAATCATCATCTAAAATATTTTTAAGATACTAGACTTGATAGATTGGTCTATTTGATTTGCTGAAAAGGGGCATGCTTTTGTGAACCCTCAATTTGCCACCCTCACCTACCACCATCCTCGTCCTACTCTTCACCACCACATATTACTTTCATTCTTCACTTTCATTTATTCTGCAGAGGAGCTCCTCATTGGCAATGTTCCCCGACCCTGTCATTCCATCCTCTTGCAAACCTCTTCATGGCTTTTTTTTTTCTTGTTCGTCTTCTTCCACTCCAGCCCTTCAGAGAGATACATTTAAAACTCTTGTCTCTCCTTCTCTCAGGGCAGAGATCAACCTCAGCCCATTTCACACATGACAGAGTGTGTTGTACGCCACTGATGTATGTATGCTAGTAGTAGTGGCAGCACTGATGGGTGGCAACATGCAGTGATACGGAAATGAGCAGGGTGTGTAAGCAATGTGTCTTGGTGAAGGGCAGCAGGGTTTCAATTGAATTTCAATTTACTGTGCCAGATAAATGTCTTGCGGTTCCATTCGTAGCCCTAACATTCTGAAATAACAACAAATCAGGAACTTTTCTTCTGATTGAACGGAAAAAAAGCATAGAAGGGATGTGCATTTCCACCACTAAGCCAGATGCAATAGGTATGAAAAGTGGAAATATCAAGTTTAAAATCACACTTGATATGTCACTAACAGTTTCAGTTGTCCAACTGCAAAATATATATTTTCAAGCAAACAGACAACAAAAGAATCTATCCTCTGGATTTAGCATCAGATTTATCAAAATCCAATAAAACAAGAAATCAAACTCCATTTCAGTACAATGCTTTCGAGCACAGGTGTCAAACTCAAGGCCCGGGGGCCAGATACGGCCCGCCACATCATTTTATGTGGCCCGCGAAGACAAACTGTGCATCAAATCCGTGTGTCATTACTAGAATTTCAAATTGTCTTCACTTTTAATATCTTTTTTTAAATATTTGACCAGTTTTCACTCATCTGATTTGAAAATGAGTTATTTGTCAGGTTTTTTTGTAGCTTTTACTGTCTATAATATGAGGTGCTCATGCATTTATTTGGGTTGACAGTCATAATGGCCCTCCGAAAGAAGCTATGACTACAATGCGCCCCGTGAAAAAAATGAGTTTGACACCCCTGCTTCAGAGGCTCCGATTAATGACAATTTCACTGAAAGTCCATATTCTAATCACATCTACATTGCAAATAGAGAAATGTGCTTCTGTTGTGATAGATGGCACCAACCAGCAAGTAAGTGCCAAAGCAATAGAATGAGGCAGGCAAGAGAATCTCTTGCTCCTCAGGGTCCAGTAAGGCACCATCTGCCCGGAGGCACAGGAAGCGGTGCCACCAGACAAGCTAACATGTTTGTATGTTTAGTGCCATATGTTGTTCGCCCATGTATACATGCACAAACTGGCAGTGTTGACGAAGGTCTAGTCGAGCATCAGACCAGTTAAACGGAAAGTCAAGTTGAACATTTTCTGTACGATATGTTCTCCGCAATCTGAATAATTTCGCTTCTAAACTGTGTGAGAGAGCTAAGAATGTCAAGAGCGAGAGATGAAAAGGTCGTCTTTCTATCTCTCGATGGGGAGCGGGGAGAAGTGACAAAGTTTCAGGCAAGGCCAAATTCTTTTGTAAAGATTTGAGTCTATTTAACTGATCTGCTAAAACCTTAGTGAATTGCACGATATTTTTTTTAACATCAATTTATTGCCAAGGCTGGGAACATCTCATTTTAACAATCACGAAATCGGGAGAGAATTTTTGGGAACACTGTTGTGTCCTAACATAAGCAAGAAAATGATTATTAGCATGGCCTAGCCAATTCATCAATGCAAATCTAGCAGATTAAGCACAGTAAATGTTAGACGAGCATACATTCAGATATATTGCATTTCAATCAACATTTGTTTGGTAACACGGCATAGAAAGTTGTAACTGTAGTTCTTACGTCCATCCGTGGGGGTCAGTCTTGGTCCAGCAGTGCCAAGTTGGTTGCGGTTGACCCCTGCTGAGATGATGGAATCTTTATCAGGTCTTCTAAAATCTTCAAAGCTGGAAAGATGCCACAAAGTCTGTTTCAGGGCACTTTGAATACACAACCCGTGGTCTGGGTTTGCTTTTTAGGTGACAACGTAAGTCTCCTTATCGCATGTTTGTTTGTTCCAAAAGGGTTCGCAAACCCACGATAAAGCAAGATGGTGGCATTCCCTGGTGATATGTTCCTTTTGAAGTTGGGTGAGGAAACAGCATGGTGTGGAGGTCTGGCATTGGGGTCTTGGCCATGAGGTGGTTGGGTCCCCTTGAGACATTTCCATTACAGCTAATACTTTAAACTTGCCATAGCTAATCTTTCGAAAAACACATTTAGTTTTTGATCTGCAGTGACTGGGCAAACCCACTTGGCTCAGATATGCTAAGCAAGACTACTCTGTAAAATAAATCATATGCGTGGCACCAGCTCAGAGTGAAAACAATCTTTGTCCAGACTGCAGATGCACTCAAAATCAGAAAGGCACAATTAATATCATGTTTGTATCAGAAAACCTCAAATATTCTCATAAAAGATTTTTTTTTTTTTTTTTTTAGTTTTCAAGATGATAAACTTTTGCAACAGACTCAAAACAAGACACTTGAATCTTTGCTGCAATGCGGGCATCATTGTGCCAGACGAGGAAGCATCAGACTACAAGAAATATGGAATGCAAAATAAAATAAGAGTTTGAAATGTTTTTCCTCTGGCTGTGAAATCTGATCGACGGTCTTTTAACATGGAAGAAACATCAATCTAATTTTCCTCTTGACAGTATTGAACACAAAATGCAAAAATATGATAAAGCAAATTTGTTTTTTGTTTTTTTATAGGTTTGTATTTTAATAAAATAGGATTTAACAAAAAGAACCATTACGTCTTTGTAAGTCATGAGTCAATAAGTACCTTCTTGGTCAAATGAATGTGTATGTAGAAGCCATTCAATTTCATTAATAATATAGTAGAGTCACTCATGAGGTTGTGGTTCATTAGCCACACTTCCATGCAGGCAGCTTGTCTTTTCCGTCTCTAAAGTATGTGTCATGTGATTGACTGGCAAGTGGTGACCATTTTTCACTCAAGGTCTGCTCAAATGGGCTCCAGCTCCCCTAAACTGGATCAGAGCAGAGGTCTAGAAATATCTTGCTGAATGGCATTAGGTTCAAACTTGCATCAGTTGCAGGTCAAACGTGTGTCCTGTGTGACCAATCCCCTGCAGCGATAGTGAGCACCTTGCTAAGGCACACCGTATTAAACCATTTCCAGCTCATGAGCCTATTTTAATCAACTGATTCTCGCTCTGGGACCCGGTCTCATTAAAATGCAGTCATATGTCACCAGAATCGGGCCACTCCTGTTCTACAGGTTGAAGAAACTGCCATGTAAGGCCAGAGCGAGACAGGCCCCTCTTTGCTATGTCTGGTCTAATTCCCGGCAAGTTCAGCAGGAGTTCAAAGTACCTTACTTTTGACATATTAAAGTATGGTCTGCACAGCACACAGTCACAGACTACATCAATAATGCACCGAGCAAAGCCAGAAAACAACCCTGCCTTCTACAACTAGTGTTGTACACACACCTACACACACACCTACACACAAACACACTAGTGAGAGATCTATAAAGGGTGCCCCGTGTGTCAGTAGTGTGCATTAAATCTCCTGGTTTATGTTGACAGTCTCCATTGTTTCATTGAATTATCACAGATGAGTTGAGAAGTATTAAGTACAGCAGCACACAATAAATCACCAAGTCTTATAAAGAAAGAAAACTGGAGATTTTTTACTAGTACTTCAGATATCAGGTGCTACAGCCATGATGCTGGATGAAAGGGAAAAACCATATTAGAGAATCTGGGTGGAAGTGATTATGTAATAAACTGGGGTATTCTTCGTGTGTCATTAAAATTTGATTAAGACTTTTAAGACTTCTGTTGAAGTGATGCTTTGACTTATGAGTTTAATTCTTTCCATGACCAAAACACTCTTAATCATCTTTCTTTATTGATTAATATGTTCTAGCCCACAATAAACCACCAACTATAATGTATGTTTTTGATAAGACAACATGCTACAGTACATAGTACATAATAACAGTCTGTAGTAATAATATAATGAAATCACGTGTAAAAAAAAGTTAAACTTGTCTACACACAAATTTTGGAACCTCACGATAAATATCCATCCATCCATTTTCTGCACAACTTATTCTCACTAGGGTCATGGTTCAGTTGCAGCCCTGAATTTGAGCATCAGGTAAAGTAAACCCTGAACTCTGAACTGATTGACAGTAAATCACAAGGCACAAGCAAAACGTTGACAACAATTTAAAGTTGAATTATGCTAACAAACGCGAAATGTTGGGAAAAGCCGTGCTGCAAGCACAGAGAAAACATGCATGCAAGATACAACACAGCTAGTGTGACTTCAGTTATTTTTTCCCATAGTAACAGCAGCTGGGGAAAATCTCTCATCAAAGTGGAGTCATTGTCAAGGGCGTCTTTTATGCAGAATGATGAAATACAATAGGAAAATGAAACACCTGAGCCCCTGGAACTTATTGGGTAGTATTACAAAACCATCCATCCGTTAATTTTCAATAACACTTATCCAATTCGGGTTCACGTGAAAGCCATCCATTAGACTTGGGAGATGGGCAGCATGCACCTTGGACCCTGAACCGATGACCTGTCAAGGGGTACATTACAAATCTTCAAATCATTTGGTTGTCCATTCAAGATGTTTTCCTGTGAGGAGGTTTGGGGAATATCCGGCCAATACACGGTGGGCAGTCCTGTCAAATCATCCATCAATCATCCAGCGAGGGTGTAGGTCTTGGTAAATATTGTCAGAGTCAACTTTTTAAAGTAACATTTACGATCGTGCAGTGAGTATTCACTCAAATGACCGTTTTTTTTATCCCATTACTATGTATACACTCTGTTGAAATGTGCTAAACGACATAGTCAAGCAAGCGAACTAGATGTTTTGCCTCCAGCTAAGCCGTGCCCCATAAATTACATCACAATGTTTACAACCTTTAAATGGGAGGATGCAGCACATTTTCTACTTGATGAGCCAAGGGGGTATTATGTACACCAATAGGAATAATAAGTAAGAACTAACCTGGATTATCCCTTTGGCCACAATGCAAAGTAGGATCATAGCTAGCCATTTTAAACTAAAAATAAAAACTGACGGGTTTTGGGACTTAAAATCGTACTGAACACTGGTGGCTGTCCAGTACAATAGAAAACCATTTTCCATTTTTATCAAATTGGATTATTCATCTGTCGGAGAACGATGTGGGGTTTTTTTTCTTTCAGAAAGAACAAAACAACTCGTTTTTAGACATCAACCTGAATAGCAAACCAGCATTTTGGGTGCGAGTCTGATCTCTAGTAGCTATCAAGAAACCCACAATCACACTGCCACTGATTAAACAATCAAACTGTGTGATGTCAGGTGATTGAATGGGGCTCACTATCAGTGACTTGGTGTGATAAATTAAATCTTCTGTTTTAATAATCCTGTACAATGCCAATTTTTAATTCAAAACGTTCTTTCAGTGATTTTCAGCCCCCAAAAATACACACTAACAATCGCTAAAGGCATGAAAGCACAGGAGACAGAGTGTATCTGTACACAAGCCAGACAAAGGCACACACTCTGGCGCAGGCTGGCACTCGTCTTTGCCTGTCTCGCGCCTTCTCTTCGGCAACACAATACAAGTCCCATTTGTGTGTCACATGGGCTCGGAGACAGACAAGGCGGCATTATGCACAACTGGCTGCAGATCAGGTTCTATATGTGTCTGAGTGGGACAACGGTGCTCTTGAGTGGTGTGTATAAATGTGTGTGAAGGAGTTCAGGTGAAGGCCAGCAAGCCCTGTCGAGTCTCACACACTTGCCTCAGGAGGTGAGAAGCTGCTAATTGGTAAAGGGTAAACGCACACGCATAAACACATACACTAATGAGAACTAAGATGAACAAAAAAAAAACCCTGACATTTAGTGAGACTTTTGCACAATGAGCCATGAAAAGCATACACACGGACTACAAGACAGGAACATTAGTCTATTAGTAATACAGTCCAGTCTTTAACTTCACCACATAATGAACTTTCCTTTTCTTGATTAAATCATGTTCGATTGTTCACCCACTAGCTGTATAAGCACTAGTTTCATCAGATTTAATTCAACCTACTAAATTTTAAAAGAACCAGACAATTTGAATTTCCAGCACGGTTCAGATACAGCACCACTGAGTGATGAAAAATAATTTAGTAAGATTACAACAATAACGCAAACAAAATGTGGGTTTATCATTTCAATTTTTTCACATTTCATAAACCCTTGAAATGTAAACATGTGGATTGCACTTCTAATGTATTACAACATTGTACTGTAATTTCTATATGAAATGTCAAAGGAATACAATTATACATAAATTAATTTCTTTATGAAATGCCAAAGGAATATAATTGTGCATAAATACAAAATTTGCAATTTGAAAATTGTATTTTATTAAATTGCGATCATTTTGGATTTGATGAATTGCTCAGCATCAGTGAGAATTTATATTCATTCTAATGTAGTATGTTTATAAAACTTCTGTCAGGGACAGAGAAACAAATTATTATTATTATTTTTAAATCATTTTCTTTCCAGTAGCCTACACCTGTTTGTGCACTGAGTTACCAGGTACCGCTGCATCTGTGCATTAACGCAAAAAAAGTTTATCAGTCCCTGACTCCCTGGTCTATAATGTGACAACGCTCAGAATTGAAAGTAAGAAGTCCATTCTAGCTTCTCAGTTAGCTAGATCATGAATGCATGCCAGCGCCATGCACACCTGTGTTCCTCTCCCCTGAGGGCGCTCAAAGCTCGTCCCCATCACGCAGGTCAGACAGCGGGACAACCCCGTTACCCTTGGGGGCAGTAGGAGGACGAGGACGCCTATTGGTGCGATGGCCCCGCTGCGTCGATGCAAGCCAGCAGCGCTAGCATGCTTGCAGCTAACATCCTTACTAGCTCATCTGCAGTGATGCACGGTGCTGATCGCTTGGTAAAACTCTGCACAGCAACTTCCACTGGCCCAAAGTCAGACCCGATACCGCGCAGCTGACTAGCGCTTAGCCACACCAGTTAGCAGCGTCACCACAATACTGCTCCAATATTTAACAATGCATTGAAATAAATCACAGTATAAAGTTCCCTCACCTGTAATTGAAATCGTCCCGCTTTGGGGTGACCGTGCAGCCTTGTGATGCTGGATGTCAAGTTCAGCAACACTACAGTGGCTGCGAGTCAGGGAAGCAAAATACAACCACAGCTGCCTCACTGTACATCGCACGCCGCTGGCAGCCACCTTTTTCCACGGACATTGAACGACACCTGCAGGCATCTGACGTCGTTGCACGCTGAGGGTTTTAAAGAAGACCGGAGCCTGCAGAACTGTACTGAATGGGGTCTTGATTCTTTTTCTTTAGGTCAAATTGAATTCGTACAGGATACGTGACTGCGTCTTAAGAGCTGGCCTGACCCATTTAGAGCGATCAGTTCCACTCCCATTTCACACAAAAAGCCTTTATGAGGATCCTTTCCAGATGTTTTCACCCCCCGCACAGTACTAAAACTGTTTTAGGTAATACCCAGTCTTGTATAAAGTAGGTAGGTAAAAGAACTAATATCAAAACGTAAGATAAATATACATAATAAAGGTTACCCCCTCTGTAGAATTTTGCTTGAGTAGAAGTTTTAAAGTATACAAGTTTGGGGCATTATGATTTCATTTTGTGGTAACAGGTAATACTGATTGGTAACGTCAATAAAAACATTTTAAAAAGATTATGCAAATGTAAGTTTGCAATATGTGAACATTCTTCTTACAGTAGATTACTCCCCAATATTCTTCTCCACATTCACAGGTTTTATTGATATTTCAAAGAGTGCACTCAGTTTATTCCAATGATCCGAGATGGAAAATAATTCCAGGAGAAAACCATTTTCTTTTTATTGAATGTGTGTGGGGGACCGATATATACATTATGCTACTCTCTCTCTGGTGACCTCTGTAACCCTACACAGATGCAAGATCTGAACTATATAACCTTCAAACTCAGCAGAGCTCAACCCAGTACTCACAACAAGGCCGACGTGCTTAAAAACTACTTATCACGTAGTATTACAGATTACAATTAAAATAGTCAAATGAGACATGGGTTTTTATTGAGGAAAAAACTTTACTTAAATATGTCAATACACAATATATTACAAATTGCAGTTAAAGATTGTGCAAACTGTGAATCGATGGATACTGAATAATAGTTACCAGATACAGCCTTCACATTAAAATTTACTATACAGGAAAGTAAATTGTACACTACAAAAATGTGTGGCATCTAAAATGTTCACCAGACAATCCTAATGTTAACATAGGGCACCTAAGCATTTATAAGCAACATAACCCGACAATAATATTATGTCTAGTTGATCCAAAGGTTCATATGAGTGCTCATTGTTGTGAGTGGAACAGTAATGAGCACAGCTTTGCCATGGTAACCATACCGAGTAGGCCAAAACAGCTGCCCAGACAAACCCCAACAGAACTTAATAACAATCACAACCCAAACTAATGTCACTATGAGCTGAACTTGAACCATCATCATGGATTAATTAAGTCTGTGCAGGCCTTTTGGAATAGTCTTATAAATATTCTTCACAAATATTCTGTATCAATGGCCACACAAGGTGTTCTGGATGTTGCCATGATATGAACGCTTCTTGTCCATTTGCATAGAAAGTAAAGAAGCTTAAGCCTTTTAAACAGTTGCAGACCAACGGTTGAAATGTGCCTGCAGGAAAAAATAAATAAAACATCTTTGATGCCATGTCCTAATTTCCACCATGAGTTGACTGGTTCATATTAGTTAATGTCTGCAGGGTTCCATGGCAATGCAACAAATTGTGTGGCTTCTCGCAAAAAAAGAACATCCCTGCAGGAATGAGGCCAATACTGTGAACAAAGGCATTTCTGTGGGACATCCTGAATCTATTTCAACTAGTGCTCCCTCTTTGGCAAGAAAAATGCACCTTGTGACATGACAGAGTAATGGCATATCAGATCAAAGTAAAATAACACTTCATTTGTTCTGAGAAAACAAACAAACAAAAATAAAACCAATAGCTTGAAAGACAAATGTTGCATACTAAGCCTCCGGCACATAAGGCACATTTTTAGTTACAGGTTGTCTCGGCTGGGTAGCCAGGGTGGACGGAGTGAGCTAGAAGTCAGAGTTAACAATAGTTAGCTTCCCAGTCTGCTATTTTGGCAAAGTGACGATGAGTGAGGATTTATTTCCAGGTTGTAATTGGCCTTGGGCAATCATCACATTTCCTATCAGGAGTGTGCTGGCAAACAGGATCGTCCTAAGAAAGGCTGAAGGTCCTTTTGTGCAAAGTGGTGAGGGAGGCTGGTAAATTCAAGGCAGTGCCTCACCAGTCAGCTGCACATCCAGACTTTCACTTGTTTCCAACTGGATGAGCAGCGAGCCAACGTGTGTTCCAGAAGTCCTCGGCTTGAACTGGACAGGCAGCTTCAGATAGTGCTGAGATCTAATGGGTGATAAATAATGACTATGCATTAACCAGGAAAGCAGCATTCATTAAGGTTAAAATAAAGAAGCAAATCAAACACAAAAAAAAAAAAAAAAAAAAAAAAAAATCAAATAACTTTCTCCATAGCTAGACATGAAACCGGAGGTGTTGACAAATTTAAATCATTTAAATTGCTTAGAAGGAAGATGGTTTGATCATGCTGTTGTTTTAGTCTCAGTGGCTAATTCATGTGTTTTTTCGTTTAAAAATCAATACAGCCCTAAAGATTTGGACTGGCTAATAAGAGAGATCAATTCTATCACAGCAAGTGTTTTCCAATTATTTAGCGAGCTGTACACATACCATTAAAGTTGTTCAACAAAAAACCTTGATCATGCGGTAAGCTCAAATAAATTTGTTAACCAGTTTTTGAATGAAACATGAAACAGGTTGGAAACAAAATACTTTTTCAGTCAGGGATTATGAGCAGTTGACTCACCTCAAGGAATATTTGGAATGCTTGATGTGGAAGGGCTCCCTAGGGTTTACAAACCTCAGCTGCAAGTCAATTTGAGAAGCCACACATCAAACGTCAAATCCATGCAACACACAATAAAAATCAACCTCCAGAAACAGGTTAGTCGTGTTATGTAAATTGTCTTAAAATGGATAACTAAACAAGGCAGTCGACTGTTTCAGGCAGTCCTCACCTCATGTGTGTTGGGCGAGTTGTTGCGGATGTTGACCTTCAGAGTGCTGCACTCGCCAATACGTGTATCAGGGAAAGCGTAACGATCCTGAGGCGTATTAACACCCTTCCATACTGCTTCATCCTGGCTGAGAATCAAATGCAAACTGTTTTATGTATTATTATTGACAACAAGTGGCAAAATCTTTGGTAGTATACTGTACATCGTTTGACTGGATAATCACAGTTAAAGTAACTGATACCTGGATTTGGGCATTTCCGCTTTCCTCCTCGTTTTAACTGTGGCCTCGGTTTTCACTAATGAGCAATCTCCTTCCTGAGGTCTTTTAAATGATCCAGAGTAGATCCCCTGCAGACAAATGCACGTAAGATTACAATACTGAAGACTCGCAAAAAAGAGACGGGCATACATATTCCTTTTGTTTATGTTATAAATCAATAATATTCCAAATGACAATATATGTTCTGTAAAGCACTTTGTTAGAGTGACAGCTGTGGTGGAAGCTCTATATAAGATTTATTGTATCATATAGTCACACAGGTTTGCTAACGACTGCAAATATTAAGTCATAAGAGATGAATTAATAAGAGCTTTTTCAATTATTGAGTTGAGATGAACTGGTATTGGTTTTGTCTTTAGGAAAGATTCAACTATGTGGGTGAGACAAGTTCAGAACCCCTGAGCCGTAATACAGTACAAATAGGACTACAAATCAATAAGCGATTACCGTGCCGCATAGTTGAAAGCGGATTCTAGATTTCTGCAAGGGTTCAGACAAGGGGTGGCACTCCAAATCCCAAAACTGAGCATAGTCGCCTCCGTCTCTTGGTAAGAATGTAATAGGCACCTGCAAGAGAATACAATACAGTAAATCATTACACTAATATCACAAGTTGCCACTCATTGTTGGACCTTCAGGAGGAAAAACAAAAATAAAATAAACAAAAAATAAGTTATTTTTAGTACTATGTTGGTATTATCTATTGATATTGTTATAGATGTTAAAAATGATTTATGCTATGAAGCTATCAATTTAGAATAGAATACAATAGAAAATAATGAAAGAATAGAAACTCCATGCTCCTTTTACATGCTGGTTTAAAAAAAAAAAAAAAAAAAAAAAAAAGAAGCAAGGCATGACTTCTACTGTTATTGTAATTACCTGCATCTTTTCATGGGCTCCCAAAGTGCCTGAGACTCTGGAACAGCTGAAAGCTGTGTAGGTGGCCCGATAGACATCACAACTGTTATCAACACCCTGAGGAAAGAAAGAAGAAAGTCTGACTCACTGCTTTTAACAAAAGGTCTTGGGATGCGCAGAAAATTCAGTCACTCAGTGAGTCAGACGTATGATTGAGCATCTTGAGTCATGGCAGAAACGTTCTTTTACGCGTAATTCATCTGAACCACTAAAGATGCCGAGGAACACGTGGCAACTGATTGATGGTTGTAGTTGTGTACTCACTGTATTGTTTATATTTAACTGAGCAAAATTTATTTTAAGGTGTTGACTTTGATGGCGCAGCTATACAAAACAGCAAAGGATAGCAGAAAAGGTAATTCAACTGAAGAGAGGGAAAATATATATAAAAAAAATATTACCTTAACATAAGGAGGAGCAAATGATGATATGTACCACCTCACTTCCATTTCTCCATTCTCCACCTCCAACTGAGCCTCTAGAATGCAGGATAGATTAGAGATACAATACAGGCTGCTGACACTTTGTAATTTCAAGTTCTTATTCTAAAATGGCCTGCAGAATATGATTGCTGGAGGTGCTCATACTTCAGTCTTCATATCAACACTCAGCTGAACTTCAAAACAATGGTATCCCAACCTGATGTTTCTCCTGAAGGTGTGTTGGGAAAGATGATGTTTTTCTTGCCGATCTTGACCAGAGGTTGAGATAACTGCAGTGGTGTTACGGGCAGTGTGGACTTTGAAGTCAGTCTGACTGGAGGCAACATCGGAGTGGCAGCGTGAGGGGATAGGGCTGACAGCGTTGAATCTGCTGGTGCAGCGGAAACATCTAGGGCCAGATCTCGACGGATTTGGACCTTGATCACCTGCAAATTGCATCCTTTAAGATGATTTCTCACATACAAAACATGGTTTCTTGATTGGATTGTTTGTTAAGCTCCTATACCTTCTGTTTCCCATCACAATGGACAAATATCTTCCCGTTCCAAGGGAACATGTCAGATTTGCTGGCGAGCGAAGGGTTGGGACTGATCAAAATCTGCAGGTGACACCTAAAATTTAAAAAGTAGTAAGATACTAACTTTGGGTAAACCTTTAGTATTACTGCAAATGCAGGACAGGCATCCACATGCCAGACAACATAGGTAAACTATCCTTAAATCCAATCCAAACTATTGCATCACAAAGGCTGAAAATGCTGAACAGAAATACTGAATTTTAAATCACACTGTAAAAATGGAAATCCCTTGCAGTATGAAGTGATGAAAAATTTGTTGAAAACCGCATTTTTTACTTCATTACAACATTTTACAGGTATTTCTAATGTAGTTTTTTATGAATGCACGTATAGTTAAATTACATTCAAAGTAGTTAACTGTAAAATACAGTCACATGAATTTACTATGAGACTAAAGGCCTTGACAATTTTTCTCTAAAAACATACACATCACAATAATCAGATTGCAATCCATTTATTCTTACTTTGGCTCGATGACTCCATGCTGAGGCGTAATGGTCAGGTAATGAGCAGGCCAGGACAAATCAAAACTTAACTCTCTGGAAGTATTGTTCTTGATCTGGACCAGATTTGTGCCTGTTGCAACCGCATCTAAAATGACAAAATAAATTAATAATAATAATAATAATAAGGGTTTTATTTATAATGCACTTTGCATTTATCGGCAAATCTCAAAAAATCCCAAAGTGCCCAATAAATGCTCATACACATATATTAAGTGAATGCATTTGCCGTTTCCATAACTTTCACAAAAGTATGAACCCAGGTTTTTGTACTCACTCGTACTTGGAGCTGCAAGGACAAGCTGTTCTGGATGGACAGTCCATGTCTCAGACTCTCGAGGTGCTGGCACTTGGGTCTGTAGCGTAAAACAAAAGAAACAAAAAGATATATTTTCTAGTTCAAAGCACTTAAGAGTCAAAATTCCACTGCTGAAATAAAACTATGATGGTACCTTTATTGGAGACCCTGTCGCTCTAATTCCTGGACCTTGGGGACCCTTCACTGGCAGCACATCCAAGGACACATTACCATTTGCCATGCCACTAGCAATGAACACAACAGAAACATAGATGTTAAAGTTACCATAGCTACACAAAAATAATTCACTACTATATATGTCAGTAGGTATTGAATCAAATCAACTGCAAAAGGTAAGATTGGTTACACCCCCCCACCCCAAAAACACAAGGAAAGATTAACAGTAATGAACCTCCAATGTACAATCAATAATGCCATTTCAGACGATATAGATTTTCCCAGACTAGGTAAATGTGTTATGATCGTAAAAGCTAACATTATTAAGTCGTGTATTACCTCTTTGTTAGCAAGTCTTCTCGAGCAGGGATCAGCATCATTGCAGGGCTGTTGCTCTTCTCAGACTCCTTGCTACTTGCGCTTCCAAGTAATGACACTGCCACTTTACTCATGTGGCCATAGAAGATATAGGCCTCATTTGGCCGCTGAGGCAGGTCAAATGCTATGAGAAAGTGACACAAGTCAGTTTGCCAGAGCCCAACAAAGTCATTCGGCGCATGTATTGCAAAACATTTATTTCAGAAACATCCTACTTGCATTTTATTTTTCGTGATCTTGAGAGAGAAATTCTCATAATATACTCTGATGTTGATGAAAAATAACCCTTTCTTAAGTGTATCTGTTTTATTTGACTATTACTTAACGACGCTTTTAATCAGTTGCATTTACAGATCACAAGTCAATGCTTTTACATTTTGGAGCAAACAGGGGGGATAAACATTTTGTTCTTTGTAATATTTTTGTTCTTTCGTGTGAGACGTCTTACGCTCTGTAATGATCTCCTCTCCGAGAAACTCCACATTGAATCCAATGTTTTTCAGCAAACTGTTTTCAGCAAGAACTTTCTGACCAGCATCTGGTTTGCTTTGAAGGAGTCTGAAACATGAGCAAAAGAAAAAGTGAAGGAACAAAAAGGCAATCCGAGACTCGTTAGACTTTGCAATTTTGAGAAACAATATTCCGTTATGAATATAAAAAATATCACTTTAAAGATAAAACTAGTTTCTTATTAAAACAAAATGAATAATAACCTCCGGTACTGTTGCCTTGAGACCTCATCTCCGCAAAACAGTACAATAGTAGCCAGCAGAGGTGGATTCGACTGACACAGCATTTGCTCTCTTTGTGTAGACTTCATGAGTACTGTGATCACCTGAGAAAAAAAAGAAACAGCACAACACAATTACTGTATGGTAATTTTCCCAATATCAAAACGACCGTGGTCCCTTCTCCTACCTCTTGTGTTCTTTCCTTAAGGACAAATTGTGATGGGGAAAGGCTAATGACAAAAGGGTCCATAACTGAGCGGTTCATTACATCAGAGAAGGCCACCGCTTTAATGAAAGCTGCTCTTGAACCAGTGTTCCTGACACACAGGCACACCTTGCTAACATGATTAATAGAAATGTCTGACATTGTTGCCACATAGCCATCCGCCTGCTTCCTCTGGTCCTCCAGGATTATGTTGCTGGTGCCACCATAGCCTGAGAGTGGAATCTGAACAAAGAGAGTCACACAATATGACCATAACTCAAGTTTCTCGATAGTAAACTCGGCAGGAATTATAAATGAAAGACTCAAAACTTTGAGAATAGCTAATGAAAAAGAGAAACAATCTCACAGTGAATTTGACCCCTGGTTGTGATGGCCGGGTTCCAGACTGTTTGATCTCCAACTTTGATAACATGCAGGCTACCCTTGTGGGTGCAAATAACATGTGGACAGTCACATCCTCTCGTGGGCGGATGGACAGTTCTCCGTGTCGAGTCAAACGCTCTTCTGGACTGAATAAACTCTGCAGCTGTAAGAGTCGGAAATCTACATAAATAATATATTTTCGACAATAATTCAGATGTCATTGTCAGATTGTTTTTGTCACTTTACATTTGCTATATTGAAATAAAACTATGGAGTGCATCGAATGTTAATGTATCACCCGAACAGGATTAATCGGAAAAAAAAAAATCTTTCTACATTTTGTATGATATATCCACCCAGCAATCTATACATTATCTGAACAGTAAATATGTAGGTGATTAATGAAATGAAAAACTTTACGGACAATGAAGCGAGATACTGTAGAAAAAAGGAAAATATTAAGATTCAGTTCAGACAGTTTCTATCAATTTACCTGAAAGCAGTCCTGGTCTTGACCACGAATAAGTAATCGCAGGTGCTGGGTGGTAGTGGGTGAATTGTTTCTTAGAACCAGTTTCTGCTGACTGAAAAGAAAAAAAGTTGTACTTTATTAAGATCATAAAATAATGGTTTAATTTCTGCATTACAATTATTAAATGAAAAGTAACGACATTCATAAACCAAACGCTGTAAATGTTCCTACACAGCTCGCCCCAAGGTGACACCTCCCCACGCCACAAATTGCTTGTTTGACAGAATTGGTGGGATGTCAGCGTCCAAGCAAAAACTAGGGCGAGGAGCAGCAGAGGCAACAGGTTTGGCAGATTCTTCAGAGACCACCTCGCCTTTCAATTTTACTTCATATTGCGGGCCAGACGGCAGCACCAAGATAGTGAGAAGGCTGGAATAGAAAAAGATTAAATTGACTTTTTTTTTGTATTCTTTTCTTTTTTTTAAATGGCATTTTTTGCTCATATTTGTATACCTTGCTTTGTATTTCTTGTTACCCCGTGCTTTAAATGAAACCACAATTTCTTGCTCCTCTTCCACTGTAAGGAATAGTTCATCAGGTGTCACTGAGAAACAGTCCTCGACATCATTGCACTATTGATAAGAGCAAAAAGAGACATAAAGAGATAAGGAAATTTGAAAAGGGAGTTTTTCTTTTAAAAAAAAAAAAGGTAAGGAAAACTTTTCAATTGAATTGTACAAAAAGAGCACAAAATGTCAGAGCCTTATTCAAAGATCAGCTGTTTTGAGTGGAATAAACCCATAATTACCCTGAGTTTCATCCACACGTCAATGTTTCCTGCATTCTTTAACGGTAGAGTCGTTTGACAAGATTTACCCAATGGCGCACGTAGGCAGACAGTCTGTAACAAAACACACAAAGACTAACATCCCCGCAGCAGGAAAATGAAATTACATTCAATCTGAAGAAAACCAAGTAGCAACCAAATTTCTATTCAGAGTGAATATAAGTAAGCATTTAGACAAACTTGTTTTTGTGGGAAGCAATATGTTCAGTTTTGTATTAAAAAAAAAAGTGGCAGAGGATATCAGAGGTTGTAGATGTGGAAGACTATAGTATAAGAGTAAATCAAATGAGTTGGTAATTGCTTACACAATTGCCAGCTGATTAAATTCTTGAATATATGAAGTGTAAATCAACTCCAATTAAAACACCCAGACAATTTTAGTCTGTTATAATTCATTAAAAAAAAAAAATAATAATAATCTTTTGACTGTGATGTACAAGCTTCTTTTTTTTGCTGCATGCATTACATCACACCCAAATTCTTGATGTCTTGCAGTCCTTTAACCCTCTGGTCCATGTGAACATTTATTACTGCCATTGTTAAATACCTGCAGATCTTTTGGTGCGTGGACCCTTGCAGTTCCAGACCTAGCTCTGATAGGAACACTTTTGATTACTTGACTCGCACCAGGAGAGTCGACTTCTATGTCCACACGAGCACTGTACTCTTCAGCCGGACCCAAGTCCCCTGACAAACAGATGTTTGTTTATTTTTGGTGCAGCAGGTTCCTGACAATAAGAACTTGATCAGCTAAATCCAGGAATTATTCAAAGGAAAGCAGGCCTTACTCTTGGTTCAGCTTTGTGTGGCTGGGATGAGGTCTTAAATCATGGCATGAGACAAATTTGCCACTAAAATAAGCTAATGTCACTATGGTAAGAAATATATATATTCTTCATTTTAGAGGTATTTTGGTGAAAGTATGCAACAGAAATGTTATTAGGATAGAAAGGAACCATTCTGAATTGTAAATAAATAACAGATTTAATTTCATTAATTTCAGTGTGTTAAAGAATTATAAGGCAGAAATTAAATAATAAACCTCATACCTGAAGACGTATACTTTTGTAGAGCTTTGAAATGAACCCAAACCATAAAACACTCGGGATTCTAGGGGGGAGAAAAGGAAGTAGGTGAGGTCACGTTACAACATTGGCTCTGTGAAATTGTTTGAAGCTTTACCATAATTTATTCTAATTCTAAAGTTTTGATTCATTAACAAAAATTGCATGCCATCTACACATCAATTCAAACGTGCTAACAAAGTTTGAAAAGCTTAAAAGAAAACTAACCTCTCCATGGTTGGCAGGCAACACGTGATTCACAACAGAAGGCGATATTAGTGGGGTCATGTGACCTGCTGGTTGTGTTGCCTCTGATGGTATGGAAACGTGCTGTTTGGACATTGAGAAGCAACGCCATGCTGTCGCCTTCTGAAAAAAAATCAAGTGGAATTTGATTCAATTGTTTTGAATTTCTTAAACTACAAACCCCCCACTAATCCTGAGATGCCACATCACTTTGGAATCCCAAAGCTACCATTGGAGGTGACAGTATCCCTGCAGTTTATGACATGTGTGTGCGCTAAAGTAATGATGATTGTGCGTTGACTTACCGCACTGATGACAAGTCGGATGGGCACTGTGGCACGGGTCATGTTGACGAGTTTCAGAAGAAGGGATTTGGAACTGCCTGCTGGCAGATCTCCAAAATCCAAACATCCAGATTTACCCACGTCAACCTTAGAAACAAAATCAATGGCAGATTTTTACTTTTACCATCCTCCTCAAGAAGATGACTTAATCTCGCTAGAGGAAATAGAGATTATTTCATAGTTGGCTCACCTCTACAGAAGGATTTTCAGCAATGGCAACCAGCACTACCCTTTTGGCAAAAATATGGGCCCTGTCAGCCAGTTCTGTGTTGGCAGTTGCAGGCCAGGAGCAAACACTGAGGATATACTGGTAGACACCAGCCTTTGGCGGGATGAACAACACTTTTTGTTCTTCTGTACTTTTGGGGCCAATGACTGTCTTGTTTTTAACAATCAGCCATTGGTAAGGCAAACTATCCATCTGCAGTGATTGGGGTAGAATACAAGAAGACAATATGAATCTAGTGCGCTGTCATCAACTTTCGACTCAGATATCAAAATCAATCTCCACGAGTTGGCCCAAATAAAGGCTTTGAGTTCCTGGACAATCTCAAAGAGATTTCAAATTCAAAGTTAGTCATCACTACCTTTTCTCCATCAACGGCCAGACTTGTAATTGTTATTGACACGTGTTGCCATCTTTCGGAGGGGTTGAAGAGGCTTAGGGAGGTTTGTGAAGCAATTCCGATGCAACAGGCATGAGGAAACTGCAGCTCCTCAGGCACCACCACTTGAACTGAAGAAACAAGAACATATGAATACATGATCTGTTGTACTCGCATCAAACTAAAATCAACCTTTACCTCTTAGCTCATCAAGACAGTTTGCCACCATTGGTTCTCCACCATATTGGCTGTAGAGTTTTCCTAGCATGTCTCGATGGCTCTGGGAGGATATTGGAAGGTGATAGGACCCCGCAGCACTTGCCAGCGCCAGAGGTTGTACTGTGGAATGGATGTGCCTCGCTGTTGGTTCACCATTGGACACATCTTAAATAAGTAAATTAAAAAAAAAAAGGACAGTGTTAACCAAGCCAGAGAGTTAAAGAAACAATGAAATAAATACTTTCTTAAAAAAGAAAAAACATGCCTGGAGGAGGCGCACTGTAGAGACCGGTTCCTGTTGCTGCCACATGATAGACCCCAGGATTTAAGTGAGCATCAGGTCGTAGTAAGTACTGCTGAGTTAGTTGAGAGTTAACGAGGGAGCTTGCCAAGGGACCCTGCATATCTCCTTGGTGGGGATAGTCTATCAAGCCAGGATAAGGAGGCTTAAACTTCATGGGCCCATAGTGTAGTCCCTCTGATGAGTAGGACTGAGGTAAACCAAAGAATGGTGGGACAGAGCTGGCAGCTTTCCACTGTTCAGACGTCGGAGGAGCTACTGTGGGGCCACTTTGTGGAATATGAGAATTACCGCTACAGCCCGAGTCAACCTTTGTGACCTGCTTGACATTGGACTCGGGTGGGTTCTTGGAGTTTGCTGAAAGACCAACAATTTTCTCACCGGGACAGCCATGGCTACATTCGCTCTGGCTGCGGGTACATCTCAGATTACTGCTACCACATGAGGTCTCTGGATATTTACTCTGCTGTGGTGGTAGCTGTTCCAGACTTTTAGAATGTTTTGGCTCCACTTCGAGGCTTTTGGAATGGCTGCATATTTCCTCATCTTGTTCCACAGGCGGAGTTGGACTAAATCTGATGATTGTGGTACTAAGTGCCATGGTACAATCATTCTGAGGATGAAAAACATAATCAACATAGAAAATGTTAAAGCTGATAATAAAATTATTAATTACTTTATAATCACTTCAGCCTGTACTGTGCTACACTATATTTATTGTATGATACTGAGCAATTTCTTTTTCATGTTCAGTCATTTTAACTCATTACAAGCTTGCTAATGTAGTTGCGAATGAATTCATATTAAATTATGCTTTTATTAGTTTGCCAAATAAACAAATAAAGGAATAATCCATTGATAATTCATGGCGCAAAAGTTGACTAGGCAATAACAGAATAAAATGTAATACCGAATTACCAATGTACATAGAATAAGATATTCACTTGAAAATTGATTTGTTTGAAGGTTTTACAATATGTGTATAGGCAAATACAACATTGAAACACATTTATATATCATAAAAGAATACTATGGTACCTTTTGCCTTGCGGGTGTCGGCAAAACTGTAGCATCATTCATTGAGATGTATGTGAGCCTGCTGAGACTGGGGCTGGAGCAAGTCGAATGAGGAGAGAGGTCATGACCTGGGCGTTTGCCACTGGCACCTTGAGAAGGCACAGTACTGCAAAGAAAACAACAAAAATACAATTGCAAATCAAACAACAACATTCTTATAGAGATTTTTACGCCTGGGCATTATTCAATCAGGGCAATAGACACCAACGCAATAACTCTAGGCTGGGTAGAATTCTGGCTTTTGCTTCCATCTATGCATCTGTGAATAAATATTAGGCAGTGAAATTGCCATTTGTATGAATCCTTTAATACTTTATAATCAGGTCAATGCATTCATGAAAAAAGTATACATGTGCAGCTTTTATGTGATACAGTACCTCTTAGCTTTAGGTCGGGAGCTCTGACTGGGAGAGGAGTGAGTCAGAGGAGAAGTGGAGGGCCTGAAGTTACACTGCGTCTCTTCCACACAGGGTTCTGTTGGCAGCTCTGTAAACAAATAATGTAATTGATTTAGTTTATTTATAATACTCTTGTTGTGCCGATATGACCACTCTGATTACTCTCTGAGGAGCACCCGACATGGAATACCTGTGGATTTATCTCGTCAAGCTTAATTCTAAGTTCCGATGTTCTTGCTGAGAGACTTTGCAGTTTGACACAAGTACTATTTTTACCTGCGAGTCCAGTGTGTGTGGATAATTTCTTGGAATCCAAAGTGCTGGCAGAGTTGATTGATGAATCAGGCTGAGGAATGGAGCTTCTTTTTAGATCAGCCTTGTCAGCAGAAGATAATACACTTGTGTTAGATATTGAAGAAGCACTCTCCTTTAATGCTGGTGCTCCTCTTATGAATATCACCTCTTTTTTGGAGCCCGTCTCATTGTCCGTTAGTTTTGTTGAACATTGTTGTCCAATATATGCTGGCTGGTTCTTTTGAGCTTGGTTGATGTCGTCAGCCCAGCCAGTGAGGTCAAAGGTAGTGTGCGCTACTGATGTGTCACTGCAGCTAGACACGTTATTTTTTAAGTATTTCTCGATGTCGAAAGCACTCTGGTCTTCAACACAGGTAGTTCTTTGTAGTGTGACAGACAGGCCATTCTGATCTTCATCAGGGTTGCGCTAATAGAGGGAGATAGGAGGAAAAACGTTATGTTTGCAATAAATAATGCAACAAAATTGCTACATCTTAATTTTGATCATTGCCCTTTTTGATTTACAGGCAGGTATTACAATTTAATTATAAAACCAATCAAAGATTTACAAGATCAATGTGATTCATTGACATTTCCTAATGGGAAGGAAAAGTTAGATAGAAAACAGAAAAGTATTAAAAAAATGCATGGTGATCAATTTCATGTTAGGCATAAATATTAAGTAAAGTATTAAGTTTAAACATATCTATGATACACTTAAAAAAAAAAACCTTCCAAATAATGTATATTTTTTTAATAAATTAAAAAAAGTTAGCATAAAGCTTTACATGTTCATTTGGACAAGGTTCCACTGTGGATTTCCTAGGTCCCGCAGGTTCATTGGACTGTGTCCGATTCCTTTCCCTACTTTTCTTGGACAGCTCCATGATCATGGCAGCCAGCTGTGATGGGTCAGTACTGATGGAAGCATCAGCAATGGCTGATGCAATTGTGCTGATACTCAACATAAGACTGCTACTGTTATTTTGGGGTGACACGTAGGTCTGACTCGCCATATTTGGGACAGAGCAAGGCCCCTCATTGCAGTCACGCTTCGCTTCGAAGGCGCTACGGTCCTAAAAAAGAAGGCACATTTCATTGTGATGATGTCAACTCATTTAACCAGTGGTGGACGATTTTAACATGGTCCTGTTTTCATGGAAGTATAACTAACTATTGCGGTGGGCGTTGACTCCCACAAACATTTAAATATCAACAAGCTGATTTTTACCTTCTGTTCACAGGGGCCAGGGTCTGCATTTGCTTTTGGTGAAACCGCTTCACCAGATACAGCAATTGTTTTGTCCAGATCATCTGTAAACATATTGATATAAAAATCTGAGAACATAGTCAATCAGGACTCCAATGTCATTCATAAATGTCTAGTCATTTCCCATTCATTTGGATGAAGTTATTAATGTGGACTCACCAGGATTTAGTGTTTTATCTGCTTGACTGACTTGCATGTAGTCAGTTTCAAGAGAGCTCTCTTCAATTAAGTCAGAGGGGTGAAGTAGTGCAAATGGCTCCCTCTTCTCTGGAGAGGTAATATTATATCCAAAAGATGGCTGTAGTGGTGAAGAAACAGAAGTTACATCTTAACGTGTGAAAGGGTCAAGCTAAAGCCAAAAGACGTTGGTGCTAGCTGTCACACTTACTACTTGCGAAATTAATTTAAATAAATTAATTTTGTTTTCAGAGAGCGGACACTGTGAGAAATAGAGCTTGATAAAACTTCATCTAACTTGATGGAGGCAAAACTTCAGAACAGCATTTGTGTATGACTCACCCGTTTAACCCCTTCCGTGTTATTACCACTGCAGAGACAGCCCAGGGCTTCAGAACGTTGTTCAAAAAACTGCCCTAATGAGAGTCGCAAGTAACTCTGGTCGCCTGGATTAAACTCAGGGGAAACTTGCGATGCCCTCATCAAGATGTAGCTGGTACTACCAGCTTTCCAAGAGGACTCTTTTTGACAGGGACTGTTGCTGCTAGCTGATACAATCTGCTCCTCCTGCAGTTTTCAAAACAAAGGATAATATTGGATTCGTGCAATGACACAGAAAAATGATAATTGAAGGTTTGATCAGTTGAGTTTTACTGTATAACTGCAAAGCCAGACAATGAAGCTTCATGAAAGGGCTTGATCCAGTCAACACCCCATTACATTGCAAGGACTACAATAAGCATCACATTTTTGTGACCCATACCTGCATAAATTGGTGCTCCTTTTCAAATTCCACTTGATCTTTGACTATCTTTTCTAGTGCATCGCCTGCACAAAAAAAAAAAAAGTCAAAAGAAACATGAGTATGGAAGCTATACTGTACAATATCAAATGACATCACAGCATCAACAATGTGTTCAGTGAGTAGAACACACGTGGACATACAGATGGTATTTGTTAACTTGATACATACCAGCGGAAACAAAGTCCTCAGTTTGAAAATCTTCATTGTTTTGTGTCTTCTCAGCAACTTCCTTCTCAAAGGAGGTGTAATAAGCCAAATCTGTTACCCACTCGCCTTCTTCATTCTTGTACACCACACTATTTTGGGCACCAGTGCCTAAAGAGACAAGCAAAATTGTAAAAGTAACATGACTTCAACATCATTGCACATTTAATAAAATAAAAAAAAATCCAACAAATGTGTCTTGGTCTATTTGTAAACACCAACCTTGCTGAAACTCTAACTCCATGGAGTCTGGACAGTTGTTCCAGTCGTGATCTTGCTCCTCCTGGAAGCTCCGACAGAAATATTTTGGTTCCAGCGAAGTAGAAATATAATCGTTATCTTCCTCACTGGTAACATCTGAAGCCTCTGCTGCAGGGTTACCACACGGCCCTCCTCTTAAATTTGCCAAAGGCAGCACCTGAGTTGAGATTTTTTTTTTTTTAAACCAATCTGACAGAATAACATTTGGATATGTAGCATGAATAGAACTGCAAATTCCCTATTACCTTGGAGTTGTGGAAGTTGTCTTGAGTAACCTGAAGTTGAGAAAAAGGGGACTTGGCTGGCAAGGATCCTTTCGATCCACCTTCACTTTTCCCATAAGCAGAGTCAGCTCTCTCATTTGTCATCCTCGACTCTGTGTTTTCCATGGCATCCTGGCATAATCACCCAGTTTTAGCTATCCAGTTTTCTTAGACGAGCCAACAGATTGTCATGCCACCTGAGCTACCAAAAACCCTATCACATATTCACTGGTTGTATTGCCTTAAAGTTCATTTTTGTTTTCCTTAAGTACTAAACACAGACCAGGAGCAAACAGCGTTGCCAACTTGTATAAGTGGTTATCACATTAATGTGAAATAAATATATTGGAAGTATTCAAAATTTTACTTATTTACCAAAGTATTATTTTGGCTGGAATAATTTGCACCACTTGCATCATATTACTACTCACCAGTGCTTCCTGTCTATCCATAACCATGCTCCAGTTCACGGGAGAGAGTTCCTGATTTTCCTCAGATAAAGTTTTCGAGGTGCTGGTTTCACCGTTTCCAACAGGACCCACGCGGTCACCCATCTGTTGTCACACAAAAAAGTGCAGAAAGCAACACAAGATTAAACCTGTAAAACTGCCACGTTGAATGCAATGTGGTCGAAAACAAAAGCAGTGCATCTAACTTTTGTGCTAGTGCATCCAAGAAAAAAAAGTTGAGCTCACCAAGACAAATGTTAGTCAAGAGCCCTGAAATATGTGGCTAACTAGAATGAGATTACTAATTCGTATGTCAGAATCAGAGCTATTTTACAGATGAACAGCTAACCATGGCTTATCAGTCTTGCAGCCTGAAAGGGGCAATAACTAGGAATTGCACATTTACCTCTGCATGTGTGGTAAAGTTCTCCCTTCCAAGTCTTGCGGGGTTGCTTGATGCCCCATCACCATCTTCACCTACAGCACCGCTACCCACATACCCCGGCCCACGCAGCATATCATAGGTGGTTGGCACATTTGTTGTTGGAAAAGAAATTGTTGAAACTCCCCCATTGTTTCCGCTATCTTCACTCCCACTGCTTCCATCCCCTCCACCTCCATCCCCTAGTTTAGACAAAAACAACCACCATCATTATACGGGAAGAAAAAAAATAAATAAATAAAAAATCAGATATAGATCTGTTGAGCTGTTTACATGTTCTAAGGGAGTGGGAAGAAGTGCAAAAATGTATCTTGTTTTCAATTTGATAGTTATTCCATAAATTGACACGCATATATTTTATATCAACTCTTAACATTATTTTTTTTCCAAATCATTTGTGCCCCTTAAGTTGTAACAGTAACTCTCAATGATTTCATACAGCTTTTAAATGTACAATAATTTAGAATTTCACTTTTTTTTTTTTAAATAAAAAATACAATTCCTAAAAACAGTGTCAATATGACGAACCTGATCTGAATAAAAAACTATGCATAATAACTAACCTGTGACAGGAGGGTTGATAACTTGTCCCTCGGCAGATCGTCTGTGTTCAATCCCTGACACAGATGGACCACCACGGCTACTTATCGACTCATCATCTGAACTTCCCCCTTCTAGACCTGGCCTAAAACTGGGACGATTACTTTCACCAACCTGCAAAAAGACACAGTCGTGCAAGGATATCATAAATCATTTCAAACGATACAAGGTAGTCTGCCATTTGTGAGATTGTGACGGGTTGGCTCGAGAAATACTACTTCTGGTCCATTTCTCACCAACTGCCTGGAGATGCTCGGTAGTAACTTGGTTCGAGTGGAAGTGCTTGTCCGTCTGGCAGACTCGAGCTCATCCTCAGTGTCCTCATCACTGGCAGGACAGGAGTCCATTCCTGTGGCAGCCAGACGCACAACAGGCATCTGGAAGTTGTCCTGGAAAAAGGGAAAATAGTGTACTATTAAAAACACACACGTCAAAAGCGAAATGTGTATTTGTACTCACCTGATTGTAGTCGTCAATGATCTGGTGTCTGTGTTGTTCAGGCTCAATAGAATTTGAATTGGAATGGACATCAGACCGAGGCAGCATCTAACAGACACCAATGAACAAATTGTGTCATTGTTTGTGACAGGAATATTTTGTTGACATTCTATTGGTGTACACGACCTTATAAATGCAGGCCTTAGATTCAGTGTTTAAAACTTACCGTGGCAGGGAGCTCTTGGCCCTCCACTGTGCCCCTTTGCATGGAAGGCACTAGTTTTTTGAAGTAGAGCTCCAACTCATCGTCAGGCAAATTGTTGAAATCAATATCATCCTCTGGGGATTTACAGATTAAAAAAATATATATATACATTTAACCAGATATTTACAAAAGCTTTCAGACAGAGCTGCAGGATGCTTTAGCTGGAAGAACAATAAACAATTTACAATACATGCATCAGTCATACCTGAAATGTCACTGTCTATGCTGTCTATAGACATGAGCCTTTCATTTTCCAAAAAACTGGAGTTGCTGCCGCTGAAATGGTCACTGTCCACTGCTTCACTTGGTGCATTCTTTTTCTCTGCAGTAGCTTGCAGGGATGGAACCTGTAATATGATTTTGGTAAAATTACTTGCTGTTATAGTCCACGAGCATCCATTTAACTTGCAGTTAAACCTAGTTATGACCATCAATAATATATAGTTACTAATTAGTGCCACATATTTGTATTTACATAGGATTTTTTTTTTTTTTTTATATATAGAATAAGATGTCACTAGCTTCACATTTCAGTGAAATACATTAAAAAATACCTTTATATCTGTACAATCGACTTGTCCAAATTGAGCAAATGTTAGGAGGCCTGTTGAAATATCTGGCAAAGAAGAAACTCACATTACAGCATGTTTAGCCTTGTGCAAAAGACAAATCATCTTCAACACAAATAAATACAAAACGTTAACATTTTTACTCATTTAGCAAACAGAATTATGGTTTTGGTGGTAAATTAACAGCAGGCAAATAATATTTATTTGGGGAACTGCGTTAACAGGGATATTCTTACCTGTCAGAGCTTCTGTGTGCCTGCCCTGGACTGAGCTCATATGAGTGGGAAGACCCGGGAGGGAGCCTTGGTTTCTGGATGCACTTTCATCCATTTTAATGTTAACCAGCATTTTTGATAGACGATGTGCTGCGAGAAAGTCATCTGCATTGTCCCTAAATAAATAGTAATAGTCGAATGATTACACATATTTAATATTTCAAAAATATACAAAATTACTCCACTGACTCAAGCAACTAAAGCATAAATGTACATCTTTGATGCAATCAAAAGAGCAGACATTCAACAAGAAAATCTGGGAATAGTGATGAAAGTAGGAATAACATTTAACATGGCCTCATTCTGGAGAAGCAATTTGACAATTAATTAAATTTTCATCCCTCAATGACAAATGCATTTTAAACTCTGCTGTATAATTTTGTTGCACATTGCAAAGCAGCAGCCTACCCGCACCAGTAATGCAAAAAAAAAAAAATAAGATGTTGGCGTGGCAGGACACACACATTTCTTCAAAAAGCAGTTGCAATTTATTTTGCATATCGCAAGACTAGAACCATGATGCTCCGATGCAAAAGCTTAACACAGTAGACGTAAACTTGGTTAGAATTTTACTCACATGTCATCCTTGAAGCTGAGGGAAAACCTTGGCTGCTTGTCTTCAAATGATGGTGATTTAGCATGCTGCAGCTTTTCACTTTTCTCAAGGTATGCAGCAGCAACACAATTTCTGTAGAACAAGAAAATACAGTAACCTCATTGACAATAGTCTTGAATTTAAAGAGAGATCAGTTCTAACTATTAAATGCACATTTAAACTGAGTAGGTAAATATTGGACATCTCAGCACAGGAAGTGATGGTTCTGAAGAAGATGCAGTTACAGGTCACATCTGTCCCAAAAAGAGGTATGCTCCCACCTGTTCTCAGATGAAGGTCTAATTTTAGCCACTGTAGAAGCAGCTACAGGCAGTCCGGGGCCTGAACCCAGCGTTACATTTCCCAGAGTCGAACAGCCATTGGTGCTGTCCAACGACTTGCCAAGGAAACTGGGGAAGGGTTCATCCTCTAATTTGTAAAAACTCTCTGCCATTTATTTGAACAATCGGGGTCGTGGTCCCCGTTTTGCTTGAGAACAACTCAAATCAAGACCATCTGGAATACCTAGAAAACATTCATGAGAGAGGGTCATTATTTAATAGGGAATCAATTAACTCAGGGGTGTCAAACTCTTTTTTTCACGGGCCGCATTGTAGTCATAGCTTTTTTCGGAGGGCCATTTTGACTGTCAACCCAAATTAATGTATGAGCACCTCATATTATACACAGTGAAAGCCACAAAACTAACTGACGAATAACTCGTTTTCAAATCAGATGAGTAAAAACTAGTCAAATATTTTAAAATATGTATGCATATTATTAAAGGTGAAGACAATTTGCAATTCTAGTAATGACACACAAATTTGATGCACAATTTGTCTACGCGGGCCACATAAAATGATGTGGCGGGCCGTATCGGGTCCCCGGGCCTTGAGTTTGACACCTGTGAATTAACTGTACATTGTAGTGTTTATAATGATAGTAAATTCGTAAAGAAGTAGTGCATTGACATAACCTTGCAAAGTCCTTAAATGCTAAAAATGCATATATGGTATATTCGCAAAGCTCACTGATGTGGCCGAACTAGGCAACTAAATAGCAATATAGGCAAAGTGCTAACCTCTAACGCTAGCTCCTGGCTAAAAACAAATTGGTTAGTTGAGCTCACGAACAATTTTTCTCAACAAGTGGCTTTCATTTGCAGAAAACATGAGCGAGGTATTACTTACTTTAATCATGTTGAACCAAACTGCGGCATTCTATCCCTCCCTCCAGATTTAATCAAAGTAAACACTCCAGTGATAACAATTGGACACATTAGTTAGACTCAGACTGACAGTACCGTTCAATCGCGTCCGTGGAGTAAGCGGGGCGTCCGATCTCAATTCCTGTTTGGGTTCTGGAGAAGGACCATCGTGAGCTACAAGTTAAATCCACTTTTCCATACACGCTGCAGTTTCCCCACTTCAAAACGTCTGTTACGCGAAAACAAGTTGGAGCGCTGAAAGTGCCTGAACTCCACAGGAAGCCCGCCAGAACGTCATACTCATCAGGGTGGGACTTAAGTTATTATCATCATTTGATTGGATAATCACCGGAAACGTCCGTATTCATAATTAGACCAAATTTGTCACGTATGCTGCATTCAAGGAATGTCGGAAGTCAGACAACTACAGACACGACTTTTACCACTGATGACAAATTATTCATTTATTTGTCAATCAACTGGACCTTATTGTTCCGTGTATACACAACAAAGCCTTGAAAATTGAGCAAAACTTTGTCTTCTGTCAAGAAGATAGTCGATTACATCATTGGTTCGACTAAGCAGCTGCAAGCAAAAGTCAAGACAGCTGCTTGCAAACTGAGCAGCAACAATTTATGTCCATGGCACGTAGTGCAGCCTACAGGAATGAAATGAAGCTGAGATGTGAAATGAATATCTTCTTGAGAAACACAATGCTACCAGAATAGAATGCATTCAGTTGCATGGTGAATGAAATAGCATTTATTTTTATGTTTACATGCAGTGAAAAACATAAAGGACAAAAATACATATAGAAGCCAATGTGTGGCCCATCTCTCCAATCATATTGTTAATTAATTATAGCCAATTCACAGTTGATATGCAGCATTATTGTCCGTCAGACTCCGGTAAGGACACCAGTGATCTTGAGGAAAGTCTGCGTGAAACAGACTGTTGCTGAGGCTGATTGTGCTCAGATTCACAGTGTTCTATGAGTGAGGGGGGAGGCAGCAGGTGACCATGTCTGGTTCCGGCTATAGGAGGATCCAGAGGGGGAAAGAAATACCTGAAGTCACAACAAATGAGAGAGGACAAAGACAAGAATGGGAGATGGACAAACAGAAGTAAGTAGAAAATGGCATTAAAAGAAAATGGAATCACATACTTGGACAGAAGAATGACTGAAGTTATGGTATGTAGAGATACACCTTATTTCTCGTCATTTCGGATCAGAATAACTACAAACTCAAGCCTTCATAAACAAAATATTCATGCATAATGACACAAATAGCAAAGGGGAACTTTATCATCTGAGACGAGCAGCTCTAGTAGACTAGACTGTAAAGTCCTTTCACATTCAGCATGCGACAGTCTGTATAGTTTGTAAGCACACCATTAGAAAATGAGGGGGACTGTGTTCATATTACAAAAGTGGTTGCAAAACTAAAGCACTTTGTTAGACATTAAATGTTAGACATTAAAAAAAAAACATTTTATGAAAATGCAAACATACACGATAAGGACAAAGAGTGTGTTGGATCAGATACTTAAATATGTTCTGTGTTCCAAATACTACACCATGAGACTATAGATCTGAGATGAACATTCATCATGACATTATTTACATTTTAAAACAAGTATTAAACATTTTGTTTTCATCCAAAATATACATGCATTACTTTATTTTCTACTGCTACTACAGAAGGGCAAGATGTCAGTAGAGTTTGGCTTAAGGATACAACTCAAATGTAGCTAGGGGATGTGTATTTTAATTTCAAATCTGGATTTTGAAAAATTGCAACAATAACTGATCAAACGTATCATTTGAATGTTCCCCTGTGACACACTACTTCAGACTAGAAAATGGTTCTTTGGATTTGAAATAATAGCCACAGCTTATGTGAACATGTTTATTCGGTTTACATTGCAAGGTGGTTAGCCCTGGTACACTGCAAAATCAAAGCATGGGATTATTAACAAGCACCAGTACAAAACAAAACAAAAATTTTCACCCCCCCCCCAAAAAAAAAAAAAAGATGTAGATGGTTGCACAAATTGAATGCCAACGTGTATGCTGGAAAGCCGCAAGCCAAGCTCTTTGCATGAGTGCAGTTTGGCTCGGGGAGTTTGCCAGTGAAGCGGTCAGAGTCCCGGGCAGTGCGAGGCATACCGGGTTGTCAGTTCGGGCCGGCTCAGGTGGGGATGGGTGAGTGGTGTCAGGCAAACCACACCACCTACCTTCCTGCGGAAATTCCATTTAGGGTATTCTGGGCGGTCTGAGCAGAGGAGCCCACCACGGTTCTCATGGCTGTGGGCTGACCGGATGAACCAGTCAGTGGACTGCCGTCTCCCTTCAAGATGCCCGTGCACTTCCAGTTGTCCATGTAGTTGGCTGTGGAAGGACATCAGGTTAACTGGAGTCCAGTCAACACATTTTCCAAACCAAAATGTTCAAAACGGTTTAAATTTGTCAACATGGCAGGAGGTATTTCATTTGATTGTAAAATAATAATTTGATATCTTTAAAATATTAAAACCAATGAGGTTTGGGGTTAGTGTAGCCAGCATTGAAAAGGTAGGAGGACCACTCTCAGCGGGCACAAACCTTTCCATAGACGCACACAGCCATCATCTCCAGAGGAGGCCAGCAAGGTGCTGGTGATGTTCCAGCTCACACGCCACACTTGCGAGTTGTGGTTGTCAAACTGGGCGACAATCTGCACCTCAAACTTGGTGGATCCTGTAGAGGTGCTTTCCTTCCTGAACGAATTTGAAGCACAACATGTAAGTACTTGGTGAAATGTTACAATCCATATATGTGACTCACATATTAAAATGTCATCTTAAAAAAAAAAAAAAATCAACAGAAAACACTGAATTAGTCACCTTAGAGGGACAAGCTTAAAGATCCGGACATCTTTTGTTGCAATAGCCAGGACATGGAAAGATCTTCCCAGGTTTGGAGCAAAGGCAATGTCATGTACTGCATCCGTGATGGTCATCAGAGACTCTGCTTTGGCATATTTCCTTTCCCACAATGGCAGGTACAAAACGTAACGTCAATTAAGTTAGCACTTAGTAAGTGTTGTTTACACTGGAAACCATGTGACACAACACTGGAAGAAACCTTACCTTGTGTTTTCATTGTATTCATAGATCTGAAC
Organism: Syngnathus floridae; assembly: GCF_059516105.1. NCBI lineage: Eukaryota > Metazoa > Chordata > Actinopteri > Syngnathiformes > Syngnathidae > Syngnathus > Syngnathus floridae. The sequence goes on from NC_142422.1 coordinate 7,877,010, forward strand.
TTTGCCACCATATGTCACGTTGCTGTCGTCGCTTCCCACGGCAAACATTGGCGGGTGAGCCCGAGAGCTGGTTTGGAAAAACATGCAGATGATTCAACTTGATGTAGTGCAATAGAGTCACATTTCAAAAGGCCCAAACTCAGTTCACCTTGGCCTAAACACTAGAACTTGTCGTGTCACTTTTACTGCTATAAACATGATAAAAATGGAACATCGCAAGAACAAACCAAGTAAAGGAATGACTCATAATGTCAAGGTCTCAAAATTCAACCTTAACATTTCCACTGAGTCGCACTTCCCAATAACCTGACTCACACTCAGATTGGAATCAGGCACAGACAACCCAGATAAGGCCATCCTGAAAATTTTGGAAGTGTATAAAACAATCTTTGTAGACCTTGTAGGGTGAGCTTTTAAGTTCACTAACCGAGACTCTGGCATCAAACATAAAACTGTCAGATGTGTAAGATTTTAATTACTGGTACACAATGCTTTTAAACCTTGAATCAAACATCACTCTGACCTGGAGGGGTTCCAAGAAATGCAGCTGCAGCTGAGCTTGCAAGAGATTTCATGCTGCAGCGACCACTGACTGAGGTTCATGACATCTGGAGCCTCATAGATCCTCACCACTCCATCCGCAGAACACGTGGTCAGCATAAGGCCCATGTGTTTGGGAGCAAATTTCACATCAGTAACTGATGTTCGACTGTCCACAAGTGTGGTTCTTTTTATCTGCAAGAAAATAACAGGAGATCAGCACAAGATGATCATGTGTCAAAGATAAGGGTGTAAACATTATTTCCTGATAGTTAGGTTGGTTAAATTACATTTACTTTTACATCTTAAATCTCATATTTACTCTTATATCTTACATTTCACTCTTGGCGATTGAAAAAAAATTCTAAAAATGTCACTTATACTGCTATGACTCTCAGTGACTTTTGAAACAAGATCATTTAAATGAGTTTGATCAGAAAAGAGTATTTAATTTAAATGAGTTTGTTATTTTTTCTGGAATTGTACTGACCCAGTGGCTCTGCACTCTCTGTTTGTCATTTGACTCTCCTACAATCTCCTCCCAAACAGCAGCTGTCCTATCGAAGGAGCATGAAGCGAGAACTTGTCCAAATTCTGGATGAGCCCAGGTCACTCTCCACACTGATCCACTATGAGTCTGCAGGCAGAAATAAATTAGCTAGTCAAGCTTAGCTTTCATGTAAATTTCTGTAGAAATGCTGTCACCAAACTTGTAGCGGGCTCATACCTTCCAGCTGGCAGTGCAGTGCCACTCTCCATTCTCACTTTTATCCCAGACCTGAAATTAAATAAAATATGATTTAACCTAATGTCACAGTCTCTGAGTCCAGGGCATCAATATCAAACACGACTATATTTTGAGATACATTCAAATCTTTACAGGCGATCGGGGGAATCCTCTGTTTCGGTGTGTGCAGCATGACCTAGCTTGTATGCTACATGAGACAAAGTCATATTTCCGACGAAAGCACACATTACTAAAACGAAAAACTCGTAGGTAATAAATGCATTACTCACGTCCTTTAACGAATTAGCAAATGCAACAAAGTTGAAGTCCGCGCAATGTTTACACAAACGTGGGTAGGCTAGTCAAGTGAGGCTACTTAGGCTAACACGAGTTAACTTACTTTTACACTTTGGTCACTGGAACAAGTCGCCATTCTCCGGCCATGAAAATCATACGATACATCATGAATGAGATCTTTATGATCTGCTGCAATGCTGCGTGCAACAAACATGTTTGCTAAAACAGGTCACAAGTAACACACACACTCCTCAGGCTAACATGCTTGTTATGACGTCAGTACGGTATGTGTTGGCGGGTAACTCAAAATGACCATGTGATGACTCATAATGACCGCAGCGAGGCGCATTTACAAAATTTGCTAACGCGTCTCGTCAGGGGTGTAAGAAAAAAATCATTCATAAAATGCGCATATTTTTACGCAGCTTTATAATGTAGCCATAGTATCAAGGTACATAGAAAATATGATCAGTGACGGCACTTGGACTGCTCTATCATCATCGGCTTTTTCTTCTTCGTCTTTTTTTTCTTCTTCTGCTTCTTCTTCCTCTCCTCTACAACGGCTATTTGTAAACTGAGTGCATCATTGCCGTCTATTGGCCTACAGTGGTTACTGCTGCGGCAAAATTGTGACTTAAAATAGGCCTACAAATTTTGTAATCAAGAAAATAAAATTGTCATCAAGAGCTTACATTTTATTATTCTTTTATCGAATACATCTTTTATCCATCTCCTCTTATTTCATGTTGTCCTCAAAAACCCAAATAGATCTGTAATGTAATTAAATTGGGCGGCACATTGACTTTTGTTCCCAGGTTATTCCTTATTATCAAGATACCTTCCCTAAAAGGTACAATTGATCACTTCATTACAATTATACCAGACAATCGGACCTTGCAATGGTTCTTCAGATATTTATCAACTCCATGGGCTTTCTAGTTTACCAAGTATGGGCAAAAAAAAGACAAATACATAATTCAAAGTGCAGATGGCTGAACACATCATATTCCACCCCTGCTTCATCAATCATTAGCTTGCAAGGTATGCCTGAACACAAAACTTAAAATGTGTTGCATTATAATTGTCAATGTTTTTTCAATTATATTTTACTGTCATTTGTTTATGTATTTTTAAAAAACTACATTTAAAACTATTCCAACGCCATGCAAAAACAATGTGGTTTCCAAGAGCGATATGCAAAAAACCCTGACTCGAGGGGGCGGAGGAGAGCTGGCAAGCAAACGTCATCTGCGACTGCGTGCAGTTGTAGCGGACCAGTCACAGACGGAAAGACAGACAAACAGACAGACTCCCCGCAGGGATCCCCACGGTCTCACACACACACGCTTACACACGACTGTGAACTGTGTCGATGGCTTCCAGAGAGGACTAACTTGGTGAAGGCTGCCGCAAACATTTAGTCATCCAGAAAGTCTCCGGGGCGCTCTCCACATTACAATGGAGCAAGAATTTGAAGACATTAATTTTTCCGGGGGATGGCAAAACATTTACAACGTAAGTTTGTCGGTATTTACTGGGCCTTTAGTGTTTTGATGACGCGCGTTTGCTAATTAAACAACTAGTGAGCTAATTGTATAGCTAAGACAGTTCTTAGCTCTTTTTTTTTTCAACTCAAACCTGCGATCGAGTCGACTATTTGTAGTCACGTGGCTATTTATTCTATTTTTGTGAATGAGAATTTTTTAACCCACCCTCTTTTCTCGAAAGACTAAGGAGAACTAGCTTTCTGTGCTAGTAGACCACGACTTCCGTAGCAATAAAACGTGCAAATGCAGTGTTCCAAGTTGAGCTCAGTTAGCTAATGCCATTTGACCGCAGCACACGCACTTGCACACCCCAGCGTCAGTTTCTGAGAAGTCGTCATCATCAGGACTTCCAAAGAAGGCACGTGTTGTGCAGCGCCATCTCCAAGGGAGCCGTGCGTTCACATTATCACACTAAGGTTCCGGTTTAACCCAGACTCTGACCATGTTAGATAAAACCTACTTATAGATTTTCAAATGCGACGCTCACGCAACCAACACAACAAAAGCGGCATTGACAATAAAAACAAACCGCTTCAATTCAATCGTAGAAAACAGCTAGTGAAGTTGTTGTTACATGTTAGTACATGTACAATGAGATCGTTTGAAGAGGTGTTTACGAATAATAATCGTAATAGTAAATAGTTGTGGTTAGAGGTTTTGGCACTGGTTTGTATTTTTGTTTCACTTTGAAACGTGTTGCAATTTATGCTGCTTCAGCAATTTAGCTTGTAAACAAAACAAGCACACCCACACCTTTAATAAACATGAGCTGCTTGGTACCAAAAGATAATCATTGCAGAGGGTATTTTATTTATGATTGACTTCAGTTGCTTGCATACAAATATTTAGTACTCTGGAGTGCTTCCGGAAATGTGTAGTTCAAAATTTGTCAGGGCTAAAATCCGTGAAATTTTGTGTGATTCCTCATGCAATTTTTTATGGGTCGTTAACTTTACTTCAGACTCTGGAACTTAACTTTCCCAAGTCACCCGTTGGACTCACCACAACATCTTAGCGCTGCCTCTGGCTGTCATGGTAATTAAAGTATACTGTCCTTTAGGCCTGTTTGCATGTGATAGGACCACCAATGGAAATAGGCTGAATTAAGTGGGATTTACAAAGAGGGTGTTGAGTGTGCTGTAATGCTTGATGCTTGGGGTGTTATGACGAAAGCACAGCAGACATGTTAGACACCTGGGAAAAAACTGCCAACTAAAATGTAAGTGTTAGCTGTTTTGTTGCTGTCAAATCTACTGTCAAAAATGTTTCGTATGGAGTAAAAATATTGTTGAATATTTGATCACAACACATTGTTTTAAAATGTAGGTAATTTGTATCCCAGAAGCTCAAATGTGCATATCTTATGAAATGGCATTCTTACTGGCTTATTTTCAGAAAAGAACTATTACTATTATAAACAAAATAACTATTATAAACAAAAGTCACAGTGTTTTGCTGAAGCATGTGAACACAGCAAATAAAATATATCATTAATTAAACTGCACGTATTGCAAAAGACCAGTCAAGCAGGAAAGCGTGCCAACTGAAACAAATGCAGCATGCATTTACATTGCATTAATGGAGTTCAACCTTGCTTCTCGTCCTGACTAAAACAGCTATGTCATCTTGATGGACAAGACTGATTTTTAATGAACTAACTTCATGTTATTCTCTGCTTTGACAGGAAATCCGTAATCAAGCCAGTGAATATCCCTACAATGTGGCAAAACTTCCTGTGAATCGCAATTTGAATCGCTACAGGGATGTTAGTCCATGTAAGTCTCAAATATCACTTGTATGTTGAGAGGCGGATAATGTGTATCAATTCGGAAAGGTAATATTGTGTTGAGGTAACAAGAGAAAGTAAACAACATTCAATTTTGGAGCATTAAGAACATACAAAAATAATGACAAAAATATTATGTGGTCAATAATGTCTTTGGAACTTCGGTAGTTATGATTCTGTTTCTCCTGATTTTAGACGATCACAGCCGGGTAAAACTTGCAAGCTCTGAAAATGACTACATCAATGCAAGTTTAGTCACAGTGGACGAAGCCCATCGAGCTTATATTCTTTCTCAGGTGAGGTGTGTTACCAGTAAGTCTGTAAGGGTTCACTCAACGGCGGATTTGGGGAAAAAAATGTTTTTGCGCCTGCCGCGTCTAATTTTTTTATTGACGTTTACAGGGGCCTTTAAGAAACACTTGTGGTCACTTCTGGCTGATGATTTGGGAGCAGTGTTCCAAAGCTGTTATCATGCTGAACAGAATCATCGAAAAGGGATCTGTAAGTACATTTCAGCTCATCTCACCAGGAGTCTTCATTGTTTTTTCGTGAGGCATTGACATGGATTTATAGATGTTACAAAATAAAGCGCCACATTTTTCAGTCCGAAGTGTTTAAAATCTGATTGATCGTGATAGTCATCAAATAAATATTGAATTATCAGCAGGCTTGCTTTGGGTTGGCAAATTTAGTTGCTTTCATGTGTTTTTGCCAGGCTGAATTGTTGATCTTAAGCGATAATTTATTTTTCATTTTTACAGGAAAAGTGTGCACAATACTGGCCGACTACAGAGGAACTCCAAATGTCTTTCACTGACACAGGTTTTATTGTCAGGCTGATTTCAGAGGAGGATCATTCCTATTTCACAATCCGAGTGCTAAAATTACAAAACACAAAGGTGAGCTCTAGTCTTGGCAAAGGAAGACTTACGGGGCATGTTTGGATAAGACATTTTGTGTGACAAATTGTTTTGTCAGCTGCAACTTCTATTGTTTTATTATGTTCCCATGAGTTGTGCTGTCAAACCCTGCAGCAAAATTGAAATGAAATGCTTCAGTGAGAACTGCAGTTATATCCTTCTTGTAATTCTTCTCCAATGACAAATCATCCTGTTTATGCAGAACTCTATTCACACAGTCCTCAGGTCACGGTTAAACACCACTCATTGTTTGTTACAGACAGAGGAGTGGAGATCCATTTATCACTTTCACTACACCGCATGGCCGGATTTTGGTGTTCCAGAATCGCCTGCCTCCTTCCTCAACTTCCTTTTCAAAGTTCGGGAGTCTGGTTCACTGGGAACAGAGCACGGGCCCTCGGTTGTGCACTGCAGTGCTGGGATTGGGCGTTCCGGGACTTTTGCCTTGGTGGACACCTGCCTGGTCTTGGTGAGAACAGAGATTGTCCCAAAATGTGGATAATACGTGTTGCGAAGGGTTGACAAAGCGTCACAAATTCACCCCCCCAAAATCGGTATCATTTTATATTAATAACCAGGTACAGATGAGAACATAAAATCCTTTTCGATCTTGCCCCATTATGTATACACAGATGCACATAAATAAAAAAAAAACAAAATTCCCAAATTCAATAGCTGACTCCCCATTCTCATTAAAATGCCAGACAAGTCTGCCATCTTAGTCAAAATATTTGAATATTTGGATTTTACTAAAGGGGCAAGGCAACTGTGTGAACCTTTATATCAAATGTGTTTTACAGATGGATCGGAGGAATAATCCGTCCTCTGTGGACATACAGAAGGTCCTTCTGGACATGAGGGAATACCGCATGGGCCTGATCCAGACTGCTGACCAACTGCGCTTTTCCTACATGGCCGTCATCGAGGGAGCCAAACTCCTTGAGACCAACGGTTCAGCACAGGTAGCTCTTTACCTGGATGTGATAGTGAGAATTATTAGTTCAATACAGTTGGTATTAGTTGGTAAAGTGATTTTTGATTCTCTCTGCAGAATATTTAAATTGGGCCCACAACCTTTTGCTACTCTGCCAAATGAATAAACACCTTTCCGTATGATAGTGTAGTTCTCCATTTGATCTGAATTATTCTTTGTATCAGGTCCAATCGGAACTGATTTCCAGAGGTGACCTGGAGACAGACATGGCTCCACCTAACCCTCCACCTCGACCTCACTTAAACAACAGCAGACCTTGCGTGGAGTCCCAGCTCCCCTCAAAAGACAGCATGCCCCTGCTTGTGGAGAAGCCTCAGTACCAAGGCGACAGCGAGGCAGACATCGCTGGATGGTAAGGAAAAAAAAAAAAAAGTCTTTATCTATCTGTCAAAGAAAACTCACTCAGTTGAAATGTAATAAAGATAAAGAAAAGATGGCCTCATAGATTATTAATCCAATAAGGAACGTTAAGTAACATACAGTGGAGGAAATAAGTATTGGATCCCTCACTAAGTTTGTGAATTTGCCCTCTGACAAAGAAGTGAACAGTCTATCATTTGAAAGGTAGGTTCTTTTTAACAATGAGACACGGAATATAGAAAAGAAAAACTCACGACATAAACATTGAGTGTTTTTGATGACTCATTGCTTCCCTTTCTCTTGCAGTGTGAAGAGGCGACACCGTGAAGAGAGGATTGCCAGCACCACACAGAAGGTCCAGCAAATGAAACAGAGACTGAGCGACTCAGAGAGAAAAAAAGAAAAGTGGCAGTATTGGAGACCCATTCTGCTTAATGTCGGCGCTGGTGCCGCGTTGGCTTTTGGTCTGCTGGTGTGCTGGATGTACTCCCAGTGAGCATCTCACAGTCACTTTGAACTGACTCTTATTTTGCACCAGTACCTGAGATTAGGTACTTCTCAAAGTAGATTTAGAGGGTATTTATTTCTTAAGGTCACAATGCAGGAGCGCTAGATCAAATGACTGTGTATATTTTTAATAGATCTGAACAAAATTAGTTACATCTCAGGATCTTGGTGCCAGCATGATGATTTCCTTTTCTTATTGTCTCTGAATGTACTGTATCATTTCATGGAAAATTTTAGATGAAAGGTGCAGTGCAAAACATTTTTTTTTTCATTTTTTTATTTACAATGGTCAGATGTTTGTAACCCATACTCGTTCACATCTTTACATTTAGAAATTCATACTTTTCAGGAATTTGATAATCGAGTGTTGGAGTTTCTTCTCACTCCACCATCACGCGTTGAGTTTCATTCATGCATTTAATATGTTTGAAATGCAGCACTTGTTCTTCCATTCACATTCAGCAGGGCATCCCAAAATAGATTAACTATATATTTTTAGACGACTGGACACTTAGAAAGAGCTGCCTTGCTTTTGTTTCACCTCGGGAAAAAAAGTTATTTTCTTTCATTTTATGGGTGAATGTTTAGCTTTCATGTCGTTTGTTTGGAACCGACAAATGGTTGGGGTCCTTCACCTCATGGTGCACCTATTGACCCACTGGATGGGCTCGTTTTTGTGTCATTACAGGTTATCCCGCTGTTGCCCTTCAAAGAAACCAAAGCAAACTTGGTCATTTTCTCCATCGTTTTTTTTTGTACCCCCATTAGGTAGAATGTATATTCTGTTGGATCTGTGACACAACTGACTCTGATTACTTGTTGCACCTTGGTGTTGCATGTAACTAACCGTACTGGTTTGCGACTAACTGGGACCAAGCTTATATTAGGTGGAAGTGCACAGCGGATTCATTTTCCTCTGTGAGCAAATGTAAATGTCTGTGTTTGCTGTTTGAGGATGTGCCTTTGTGTGATTTTAAATGGAACAAATGTGTGCTACCAGGTTTCCTGTAATCTCAAGATTTGAATTTGTGTGAGCTTTTATTTCCCTGGATAAAAAGAAAAAAAAACATGCTCCCAAGGATTTTGTCAATTCTTACATAGGCATGGTCTGAATTGGTTTGGATGTTTTGACGTTGACTGAATAGTTCCCCGTCTGGCTTTTATCAATTTTTCATTGAGGACATATTTTTTTTTTATTTATGGCATTCCATTTATTTTTACTTTCCAGATCCAATGTTTTAAGTTTGGTACTATGTCAAGTTACAATGATTATAAAAATGTTTTGAACAAAACATGAAATACTTCTTAAATAAAACAATATCCTTTTTTTTTCCCCCAAAACTTGGCCTTGCAGCTGTTATTTTCCAAAAGACACATTACAGTTTTCATGACAGCTTTTAACTTTTCTGCTCTACTTTTGTAAGAATATTATTCAGTGCATGAGTTTAATCATTCTTGGCAGATTGGTATTTCTCTCCCAATGGATTCCAGGAAGTGATTCAGTATTTCAAGTGAAGTTCTGGCTCATTGGCCACCATTGATTCATATGCTGTTGCCTGAAGTACTTACTTTGGTTTTTAAATTGATTTCCAAATGAACAAATGTTCACATGAATGTACTGGGAAAATGTTCTCAATTGCGTGAATAGAGGGCTGTCATTCCTGCACCACCTTTGCACTTATATTGCACCACAACCCGAGGAACATGCATCTCTACTCAAATGACCTTCCTCTGCATGATCCAGTGACTTCAGGCGCATAGTAGGCACTAGCAGAAGTTTGCTATCCCAAAGACCCAAATTTTAGTTCTTTGGGCATATTGGCCAAAAATCCAAACCTGTGATGTCATCCATCCAATCGTGTCATTCGGCTACTTGATTAGCTATCTGCTCCAGAAGATGGTTCTCTGTGTGCATCTGCTCTGTCAAATCAGTGCTGAGTTTCCAGACACCAACTGTCCCATCTGTTTTTCCCACTGCAAGGAGGCCAGGATTTTGACGGTTGAAGGCCAAACAGGTTGCAGCATGACCAATGCCTCCTGATTCAATCGTGGCTGCTGGTCTCAGGGACCGGCGACTCAGATCAAATATTTGCACCTCACCTGGCGAAAGAAGAGTGCATTTGAAGGGGTTGACATAAACTTTTGCGAAGTAATCTTTTCATTTTTTTTTTCATTTTTCAGAATGCTGATAATGACTCACCTATGGCAAAGGTTTTGTCAATTAAAAATGTTAGATTTTCCTCTGCGAAGACCCTCATTACTATGTACTGAATTTGTGGGAGGTTGTTAGGTAGGTGGTTCTGATTATTGCCTCATTTTTTTCTTAGGCACACAAGGTTAAAAAAAAAAAAAAAAAAAAAAAAAATCATCCTTTAATCTCTTTAGTACTAGTCGTTTTTTTCCTCAATGTTAATCAGTGGCTTTTCCTCAATGTTAATCAGTGGCTTTGCAGTCTCCCGTTTAAAAAGATTATTTTCATTGACAGTGAGATTTCCAACACTTCTGATACAGTACCTTGTCCGGTGGCTGCAGCAAAAAGCAGCGGCCTGGTTGGAGACCATTGCACTTTAAAAACATAAGTGTCAGACACTCGAAGTGAGCGCAGTGGGTTGGTCTGCAGCAGAGAATGGAGGTGAGCCAGACCATCAGTTCCTGCACTCAAAAACAGGTTCCTAATGAAAACAAACCAGCCACTTGTGAGTCACCGGTTATATTTGGACAGGATTTAGTTAGTTATACGACCTTAAATCTGTACCTATGAAAAGGTGAACAGTGTATGGAGTGGACAGGGCCGCTAGCAGGCCTAAAGGAGAAGACTGTTGGAGTTCTTAGTGGCACACTGAGACATTCAGATGGGACTGCTGCTGGTGTCTGGGAGGAGAGGGAGCATCTAAGCAGAAGGCCACCCTCGGAGCCTACTAAGAACGTGTCTGGGTCCCATGGAGACAGATCCAAGGAAGTGACACCCACAATGCCAGTGCCTTGACCCTAAAAAACAAAATAAAATTGTTTGTTTATGCAATAGATCATTCAAATAACCTCTCTTGACCCATTTAAGACAACATTTGATTTGAAAAAGGAGATATTATTAAGTAATACCTGGAATTTCCCTTTGTGGGGCAAATAAAGAAATATCTTATCTCATCTCTTTGAATATGAACATTTTGTTGCTTTGAAATAAATTTCAAAGTATTCCTTTGTCATGGAACACAGAGCCTTACCTTGAAGCTGCTGCTGGAAAGTATTTGGTGTTGCACAAGCGCAAAGGCTGATTTCAGGACACATTTTCCTTGCTCCGTGTTCACTGTCCACAGAAGAATCCTCCCTCCAGAGCATGCACTCAGAACACCAAACTCTCCTTTATTACGAAGGGGCACCCAGGTAACCTAAGTACACATAGCAACGTTCAGATGAGCCTTATTATATTCCAACAATTATCACTTCACTGTGCTGTGTGCATGAATAAACTGGTAAACATGGAAAAATGTAGGACTATTGTGGGAAGTTTTTTGAAATGTACTCTTCCCACCACACCCGCTTTTGGTTCCTTTATAGCGCCACACAAGGGAAAAAGATCATTGGACTCACTCACCTGACAAACAGGCTCTCTGTGGCTATCTGCAGACATGCCAGTTTGCGCCAGTACTGGATCTGTAGACTGACTGGTGTCCCAGACTATCACTTCCCCAGTATACAAACCACCTGCAGCCACAGCAGCACAGACACTCAAATACATGTCTGTCAAATAATAATGCAATGAAGCACAGCCCGCGCCATATACCTGCCATGAGAGCGGGGTGCTTGGGGTGGCAACACAGAGATGTCACTGCAGTTGGAACATCTATGACCAGATCAGCTTGTTTGGGGTTCAGACCTCCATGATCAATGTTCCACATACAAATATATGACTTGTCATTGCTCCAATCACCTTCTGCCAAACTGACAATCACACAGGCATATTGTCTTCCTCAATGAGTGACTTCTACATTCTTGACAGAAGCTTACTGCAGGAGAGCTTTTCACAGTTTCTCAGATAGGTAAAGGGCACCAAGCTTGGGAATGATTCCTAGTACGAATCATGGGAAGAAACATACCGGCCATAAGCACAGGCTATTACTGCACCGGTACAACTCCAGGACACACTCGTTATATGAAGACCTCGCTCTAGGGCCTTGGGATGTTGAAGTTGATGAAGGCAAAAAACCTAAAAAAAAATGATAAAAGTGGAATAAACACAAGTTATAATATTGATGTGCCTAACATTTTATGGCCTACAAGTTTTACTACTTACCATCTGATTGTGTTCTTCCCAGTTCACCTGAAAGCCATCAAAAGCATGACTTTTGGAATTTTTGACCAACTCTCGGATGACTTGGGCTTCAACTTGATGTACGAACTCCTTCAAGCCCGGCAAATGGAGCACAGTGTCGGGGTCCTGGAGGAACTGTGTCGTTACATGATCCTGGAGCTCTGTTTGAGTACTTCCAACAACACTGGAACGAGTCTGTACTCCTGATTCAGCACTGTGAATGGTTCTGGTCTGACAGCCTCTCTGAAACATGTACATAAGTACCCACACAATTAGACTGCGAAGGAAGCACAGAAGATTAATGGATTTTGATATGGTTAGTTGACTCTGTGTTCAAATTTGCAGACCAATAACAACTAGCAAGAAGGTTGACTTAAATGTCGGCATTTCTATGTATATTTATTAGTTTTGATTTACACTGTAAGTTTGCAATTCTTACTATGACCTCCTTGTCCATGTACTTTGCAAGATAACTGCAGATTGTGCACAAATAAATGAAACGTACAGACTCCTGCGACGACTGCTGAGATTTTCTCCAGGATGACTGGATATTCACTGAAACTTGGTCTTCGTCCGTAAACATGTTAATACTTATGATTATGAAATGATGAAACGAAGGTAAACAGCTACCTTGACTACTAAATATACAATTCAACATCCGTCAACAAAAGCCGACTTCTTCTTCGCCTCGCAAGCATAAATAGGGTGCATCACTGCCATCTTTTGGTGCATTATTGCCAGTTTCTTTGCCACATCAAAAATGGCGGCGACGTCGACGTGACCGACTCCTGAAGGGTCCTTATTAACCCCACGTCGCAAACCATGACGTACAGACACCCGGAATAAGTAGTTCTTTACAATACCAAAGCTATTTTAATGAATCGTGCATTAACATGTGTATATAGTGCAGTTTTATGTTCACGTTTAACGAACAAAATATAAGCAGATCTGAAAATGGATAAATGGAAAGACATGGGAGTCATCAGGCATATGCAAAGACACTTTCCCGCTTGTTTGTCGCGGTCGACAGAACAGTTGAGTTGTTTACATTGATCCTAGTCGTTCTCAAGCAGTAAATACACTTTTTACCTGTAACTAGATTACCGTTACCGTTCTCTGGAGCACTGCTACTATAATGGCTCTTCCTCCGGAGAAGGCCTCTGAGCTGAAGAAAATCATTCACAACCATCTGATTAAGGTGAAGATCCTGTAACGTTGATCGTTTATGGGCACTTGAAATGACAAACGCTCTGCGTCCATGTTTTGTCACATGTATAATTTAACTTGAACGCATGCACAAACTGTATACTGATTTTCACTAATCAAAGCCCTCGTTTTTTCTTAAGGACAACAACTTTTCCTAATAATACTTTATGAGTTGTGTAATCATATTTAGGAATTACAAGTTAGGTTCAGCAACCCTGGGATCCCCCCCCCCCCACTAAACGTGACACCTATGAAATTACAACATATGGTAAATTCCGTTGCACAAGCTTGTAGTGCACTTTACTGTACATTAAAGCTGAAATGACTAAGTGATCTTAAGTGCTATGATTTTTTTATTAGGCTGCAACTTATAGGCACCTCTACGCCAATTATTATAAGAGAGCACAAAATATCCTCTAGTAAAGGTGAATATTAGTTGTCTTGGTCTTTATTGTCATTGTACAACAAATTAGAGAAGTCCAAATTGACGGCGGCAGTCGGTAGTAATTTGTACATTGAAGCAAATATACAATGTAGTCTTTTTCCTTTACTGTTGTTCCTGCATTAGATGGATATTCATGGGAAGATCCGAGAGGTGTTGTCTGAGACTTTGAGGGATGACCAAGGTAGAACGCATCAAGTGTTATCAGAAGCAGACTTTCTCCATGCACTGCAGCGCAGAGGCATCATTGATGACGTGATGAAGGACCTACAAGTTCCACAGGTTGCTCCACACTCTTACTTGAATGTTTATTTTGCCTTTTATTCTGTTAATCCACTGTTAATTGATTAAATCTAAATATTTGTATTCTCATTTTCTTTTCTCACATTCTGCTTTGCTAGATAGCATCTATGCATATGGAAGCAGGATCACCTCCAAAACCCGGTTCTCAGTTGACGAACGAAGAAAGGTTTCGCCCGACAAAAAGTATGAAATATAAACAAATCAGTCAAAATCAGTTCCACAGACAAGAAGTTATTAAATACTAAAACTGTTTTTTGACATTGCAGCCAATATTGACCCATCTAGACGTTACCTGTATTTGCAAGTGCTTGGTGGCAAGGCCTTCTTGGAGCACTTACAGGAGCCAGAGCCTTTACCTGGTCAGGTGTGCTCCACATTCAAGTTATTCCTGCACTTCCGAAATCAGAGGTTTCACTCCAAGCCAGTGCCCTGTGCCTGTGATCCTGACCTGCACGAAGGCTTCCTCTTCCAAATCCACATAGATGGCACAGGTCAATAGAAATGATGATTACAACTGGGCCATTCTTACATGTTGCGGCCAGCTATGTTGTAGATGTGACTTTAAATCTTACAATGCTGTAACATTCTTTTGGTTCTGCAGGAGAAGGAAGTAAGATGGCAGATGCGACTGCTATGCTGTCCATTTGTGATCCGATTCACTTGGTGCTGATCAGAACTGACACTTCCAGTGAGACGGCTCTGGTCTCATCCTACTTCCTGGACTGGAGGACAGTCCTCAGTTCACCGAATGGGAAGACATGCTTGGCTGTGGAACTGATGGGAGTGGGTGAGAGAACAAGTTATAATCTTGTGGTTTTTTTAAGAATGTTTAAAGAATAAATCCATCCAATCTAAATATTCTATTAATCATTAAAAAAATTGCATAATAACCACTACAATAAACGTGTTTAAAAATATACCTTATATCCCTATATTAATTCCCAAACTTGTGTTGCGTCACCAGGAAGTGAAAGCAAGTTAACGGCTGGTGTTTTGACAGTCAGTCTGGAGCTCTATCCTCCTCTCACCGAAACACTGAGTGCTGACATCATCAGCACACAGGTACACAACACCAACGCTGATTTAAATTCTGTATTTTTTCTTACCCTGTTCATCTACTTAACGATCCATCAATGCAGATGTCATCGGTGTAAGCCTGCCTAAGCATATTAATGACATTGCATATTTGTTATTCAGCAATCTCTGGAAAAGCAGAGGACAGCAGAAAAGGAGAGGATCTTCCTGGTTTATGCCAAACAGTGGTGGAGGGAGTTTCTTGAAATCCGCTCATCGAACCAGTCCAAAATGGTCAAAATTTTTGCCCAGGTTTGCTCATGTTTACATAAAAAAAAAAATGTTTTTGAAACATTTGTGGGAAGATTACCCAGCTGGGTTTCTATATAATCCTCAGGATGAAAATGGAATCAACAGGCCGGTGTGCTCCTATGTACATATCCTCCGGGCCGGCCGACTGCTAGATAGTCCTCGACGGGCAGCCCGCTTTGTTAGCCTCCTAGCGCATGAGAAGGCCCCAGTGGTGGGAGGAGGAGAGAAGCATGAGCAGTGGTGCACTTTATTGGCTTTCCTGTGCCGAGGAAAGGTAATATTAACAATTATTGCTTCAGTAAAAATGAATTCAAGTTGTCCATGACATCAAATTCACTCATATCAACTATAGCATTTATTTTATTTGCACAGTTTGGTGATATCTAACACAGAATCACACATTACACTTTTTGCTTAACTCCCTCAACAATTGTAATCTCAAAGTTGCATTTTTTTTTTACATTATATTTTATTTTATTTATGACCGCATGATAGCCTTTCTGAGAAGAAAGGGTTTGTGCAGTCATGCCTTTTCCTGTGGATTTCCCGGACCACCACAGGATAAATGTTTCCCGCTGCTCTGCTTTTTGTGCCTGGCAAGACAGACCCAACACAGCTCTCGCAAAGTGGCGCTTGTCTGCTATGATTTATGACTTTCATTCCAAGGAAAATTAATTTAGCCTCATCTGTCCCCAGCCTGTTCGGATGCTGCCGTCCATATTAGCACTACAGGAGAATATCTATCATTCTGAGATGTCGTGAGCTCAAGCCAGCATACTGCAGCAGCAGTCAGCTCTAGTTGCACCTCTTTACACGAAATCCTTTTCCAGGATGAAGACAGTTGCTTGCTGGCACTGTCACAAAGCATATTGAACAGACTGAAATTCAGCTGGTGGACATTTATAATCACAGTTGTGAAAATTACAGTCAATTACTGCTAGATTTTTTTTCTATTCCAGCAGTTCCCTTTCACGACAAAAACATGTTTCACAAACAAGTCGTGTACATAAATTGATTCTTCATCCTTCAAATGTTGCTTATCGTATTGAATAATTTTCTGTGCAATTTAACATGGTCAGTGTAGGTGTTGCATAATGATCACCAGATTGATATCAGGAGATTAGCAGACTATAAATAATGTATTTGATCTTATTTGTGTGTCACCCACAGGGGGACTGTGAGGATCACTCAACCTTGTTGTGCAGCCTCTTGCTGGGCTTTGGCCTTGATGCTTATGTGTGTGTGGGCACCAAAGCTAAGGGGATACCTCACACCTGGGTCATGACCCGAGGTACTGATGGAAGTATAACTTTCTGGGAGAGCTTGACTGCACACAGGTTTGTTTTTACTCACAAAATCACTCCGCAAAACAGTCGTGGTTCCAGATCCGGCAATTTGGATTTCTCTGTTTGTACTCGGAAGACGTTTTGCCTATCGTGGAAGAGAGGCGAAACATTTTCTGAGACGAGCTGAGCAACTCAGTTGCGATCAATTCAATCCCTTGAGAATGAAACAACCTGGATGAGAGAAGATCCAGAGGCACGTGTCTGTTAATTTGAACAATATGCTTTTAAATTTGCTTATTGTTACTGTCACGTGCCGTGCCAGAGACGCTCGGCCGGCAGCTTCCCTCAGCCACACCCCTTCGTTGTCATCATGTCTGTCACCTGCTCCCTCTTGTTACCTGATGTATTTAAACCCTGCCCATGTGTTCCTCCTTGTCGGTGTCTACTGTTGTGTCCCGTCTGTGTCCGCGCGTCGTGTTCTTGTCGTTTAGTTTTCCCCGGTCTTGTCTGGAGACTCACGGTTAGAATTTTATCGGTGTCCAAGTGGACTTCTGTCGGTCGGTCGGTGTGTCTGTCTGTTTGCTGGCCGTGAGTCTCTGTCCCGTATGTGTCTTCGTTTCCCCACCCTACTCCCTTCCAACTCCCTTTCCCTTCAATAAACCCTGGTTCAAGCTGCAATTGGTCGCTCCGCTCTACTCATTTCCTGACAATTACATACGTCTGGTCAGGTACCTTCATCAAGCCATTGATCCCGATGCCCCGCCTTTGGCCCCCCAGCCTAAACCCTCATACCCCTACCGCACTGTGGGCTGCGTCTTCAACCACCAGAGTTTCTTGGCTAATTGTCAACCCTCTGATGCCGTGGAGCTGTGTGTCTTTGACCTCCAGGTAAAGCAGCAGGTGTTTATTCTGTAGCCTGTATATGCCAATAATTCTTCTACAAGATTGGTTTGGGAGATAACAAAATAGATTTTAGTCTGATATTTAAAATTGCATTTGAAACGTGTCATTTCTTTCCTTTTAGAATCAATCTCGGTGGAAAGCAATGAGTGAAGAGGCTCTGAAGTCAGTGTGTGACTGTGGCTCCCTCAACTCTCTGCCTCCTCTTCCTCCACTCACCTCATCATCTCTTGATGCTGCTGCTGTTAGCAATCAGCTTGAGCTGGAGATGAGGTACTTGATTTCTGAGCACAGGAAGGTACGACATAGTGCTGGAGTGGACAAATGAAGTTCACTCTACGTTTTGGAGTTTTCAATTATTCATACGGTTCTTTTCTCTGCGTTAAGGAGCAAATTGAAACTCCTAATGTTGTTTTGTGTCATCTTCAGGACTTGAATCTGACAACAGTCTGGGATGACCACCTGTCCTATCTGCTGTCGTCGGCCTTGTCAGCCTATGAGATGGAGCGATGCACTGGGGTCTCGTGTGGAAATGAGGAATTCCAGGATGCAGTAAGGAGGGCTGTTCCAGACGGGCACACTTTTAAAGGCTTCCCCATTCACTTCCTGCACCGCAATGCCCGTAGAGCTTTTGCCACATGCCTCAAGTAAGCTTGGAACTTTTAATACAGCCCACTCAAATTTTATGGCAGTTATGCAAATCTGAGTGTTGCTCTTAACACGAGGTTTTTAATTCTCACTTTTGATATTTCCTTCTATATGTGGTGACAAGAAGTTATTCAGTTCTGTGTCTTGTGTTGTGCAGGTCCCGCTTCTGCGAGGAGATAGTGTGTTGTCGTGGTGACCACGTGAGGCTGGCCCTTCGTGTTCGAGTTTTTATTTATCCAGAGAATGTATGTGCCGTGTGGTTTATGTTTGCTTGTAAGTATCGCTGTGTGCTCTGACAGTCTCAGACTGATGTCTGCGATGATGTCAAAACTATCAATTTAAAGCACTGTTTATTGCATATTGAGACTCAAGGTTTTATTACATACAATATTATGATTAAGAAACTTACAGGTACATTTGATGACTTTATTTTTATGATCATGCAGGCAGTTCTTTGACTGGCTGTCTCTGCTTTTCGTATATTGCAGTCTTGCACTTTTCAACTGTCTTTGTCTAGAGTTGTTGTAAATAAAGATTTTCTCATTTTTGTGAACTTTGAAACATTTGTAATACAGTATAGTGTATACCACAGTGTGTTATACGTTGTATTTTTGGAAGAAATTTACGCATATGGTCAAACTTTATTTAGACACATACAGTACACTTGCAGTTCTGTGAATATTCTAGGTTTGAGATGTGAAATCAAACTGCAAAAAGCCGAGTAATGTAGTCACAGCAGTGCAACAATTTGTGTGCTGACGAATTGTGATGTTTTATTAATTGATGAGCAGTCATTAATTTAATGAGGAAAATTATGTGCGTCATATTAAATGAGCTTCCAAATTGGCTTTCGTAAATCCATCCAGCGAATTCAATTATGTGTATTCTGCAGATATTTAGGTTAGTGTGGATTGTAATGTCTACTTGTAACATCTCACTTGGACACTAGATGGCAGTTTAGGATAAAGTTATTAGTGTACATGATGCTCATAGTGCTTTTAAGTCAGATCACAGTAGCATTTACTCAACATGACATACATCACAATTTTATTATATAGACAAATGTATTTGTCTTTTAATTTTAATTTGGCTTCTGTCATGGCAACCAATGCCTTTGTCCACCTAATGTCAATATTATTTTACGGTCTTCTCTTTTTTGCAGCTTATTTACTTATTAGATTGTTTAGGAAGCCCACACCTAAAACACACACACGCACACCTTAAAACATTTAGAACAGTAGAACGTTGATTTAAATAATCTGCAATTATTGATATTACGGTCTGGCTATCTTGAACAATCTTGCCATCTTCACTTGAAGATAGATTATATTGAACACATAGACAGCTTTGTGGTTAAGTAGCATGTGATTGGCAGCAAAATTTGTCCTTCAATTAAATGCTGTATTAAAAGGGAAAAAAAATGATATGCTGCTTTGTTTTCCAACCTTATATTGCCGTTTTTTGTTTGGGGAGAGTTCCCGACAACCCAGGTCAAACATGTCTGTCAGGGTGGCCAATTAATTTGCAATTTTACTTTCTAATTTGCAATTCTGTCTATGCCCCTGAGTTGTTGAACACAAGGATCACTTTGGAGGCTGGGAGAGAGAGAGAAAAAGCGAGCTAATGAATAATTTGACTTCTCCTGAATTAGTCACAAACACACCTAAGCTCCACAGGAAGAATATATAGGTCCGGAAGTGTTTGATGCTGGCAACGCAGCTTGGTTTGCAGCTCATATAAATCAGCAGTACAGAGGTGTAATTGACTAATGGGGCCTGTGGGATAGCAGCTAAAATGGGAAGTAGGGAGAATGCAGGTTCCTATCATAACCATCACTCACACCTTACATTGCAACACTTTAGTTAGCACGCAGCACTTGCATTCCGGTGAGATCTTTGTGGCAGTGCCACTTTTAATACAGATCCATGCTGATTATAAAATGGATACACGCCTTATGCCAGGGGCCTGTGATTAAAAATTAAATAGGTCCAGTTCCTCAAATTAAGTGTATAATAATGTTTAGCCTACGTCGTAATTTAGTCGTCAGTGTGCTTGCGTGGGTTTCTCTAGGTTCTCCGCTTTCCTCCCATCCCAAAACATCCCAATTGACCACTCCAAATTGCCTGTAGGTGTGAATGGTTGTTCGTCTATGTGTGCCCTGCGATTGGCTGGCAACCAATTCAGGGTGTCGTCCGCCTACTACCCCAAATTAGCTGGGATAGGCTCCAGCAGGCCCGTGACCCTCGTGAGGGGAAGCGGGTCAGAAAATGGATGGATGGATATTTTGTGGTCACCAATTTACTATCAAATAAAAGATACTTTTTTTTTTATCTTGTGCATTTTTAGTTTCTGCATTCTTTTTTTTTAATATAGTCCTTCTCTGTATGAGAATC